>NC_143395.1:12987877-13290907 GCF_052110815.1 Crocodylus siamensis | reverse complement strand
AGAGGCAAGCAATTCAGCTCAGGGTCAAGGACCAGAGGGGTGAGGGTAGAGATGTTGAGGGAAGTTCAGCCTGGGATCAGGCACCCTGAGGGCTACAGGCTGGCCCAGAGTGAGAGAGACAGAGGCCAGGGGCCCATAGGCACAGAGAACTGACAGGACTGAGACCCAGAGAGCTGGGCCCAAATTAGTGGGTCAGGGTTGGAGGGCTGCAGCTGGAGGAAAAAGAAGCGAAAACCAAGAGTGTTGAGGCCTCTATAAGGGACAGAACAGTGTACAGAGTAACATCTGAAAGGCATGGGTGTGGCTGTAGGAGAAGGAGGAGGCCATGAGTGTCAAGTAGGACCTAGGAGACTGAGAACTGAAAGAGGTAGAGAGAGCACCCCAGGCTCACCAGCCTATGAAGGCAGCCTCCCCTCATCAAGTTTTTACAACAAGACATGGCAGGTGAGAAATCAAGTATGGACCTTGGAAAGTGCACGCAAGAGTTAGGTAAGGTTGAGATGACCACTGGGGGGCATCATGGCAACCCCTGACACCTCACCTGTTACAGACGGGTTATTCAATATTCACATTACATTAATAAACTCAGTGTGAGTACCCAACTGCTTATGAAAAAGAGAAAGTAAAGAAAGAAAATGTCCTCTACACTGCAGTTCCACAGTAATGGACCTGAGAACTACCCTTGCAATAATGGTGTTGATCACATTGTCATATTTTTGTATAAGCAAAAACCCAGAATGCTCTTATAGGAGGGGAAATACAGGGTTCCATCTTGTCATTGTTCCTGTACCATGGAAATGGGGCAATTCTAGTACTTTTTCATTAATATCCTAGTGGCATTTAATTCTAACTTTTTGATGTGCCCCAGTTCTACAGTTATATTGCATCCATTTTACCCAAATACAGAATAAAAGTGAAATTGTTTCAACTCATCCTGAATAAAGATGAAAATGATGTATTGTTGGTAAAGGGAAATATTTAGAGGACTGCTGTCAGAAAGTTCATTGAATGCATTGGGGACTACAGTGCTAATGTTTGCATATATGAATTCAGTATTCATGGATCCTGAATATTCTCCAATATTTGTCTAAAACTGACTATTATCGCAAGGGTTCCTGCCTTATAAAATATTCTCAAAAAGGATATGCACAGGGAATTAAAATGCAATTGCAGGAAATTCAGTTATTTTGAGTGAATGCCCACTTGAGTCACTGACATGGCTATGACAATGGCATTAAGTCATTTTTAAGCAGTGTTATAATAACCTCAGAGGAAACAGGGACATTCATCATCACTTTTCATTAGATCATTTACCTGTTTTAATTCCACTGGCTGAAATGTACACTACATTTCACTAGAACAACCACTGTGTAACAACCAGACAGGCCAACAATTTTAGTCATCCTTTTTGGAAATAATAGCCTGTACTAAAATACATTATGTTTATCTCAAAGGTCATGAACAGGGGTTTGGGTTTGGATTATACTAACATCCTGCTTTTGCCTGTGTTGCTAAACTGAAAGGAACAGTTATATCCAACTTCCACAGAACGATGGTTCTGTTGTTGTCCTAGTGTGGAAAAGGGAGAAGATTGAGAGCCCCTAGGATCAGAAAAAAATGAAGTACACTTGAAGAACACTTGAAGCTAGAAGAGGAATATGAAATGGGAGAATATAATAACCCACACTGGAAACTGGCCAAGCCTGAGATTAGCAATACTTCTATGAAGGTCCACTTACTTCTGAGACACTTCAACCTTTAAGACTTATAAGGTTGAGGCAGAGAGATATAAATACATCCATAGCCAATTTCACAGACATATTGAGCTGAACAGATTAAACCCAAATACAAATTAGGGAGTTTCATAAAACAGAGTTGTGTTTTCTTCTCATATTGGTTATATCCTTATATATCATAGAACCATAGAAAATGAGAGTAAGAAAAGACCTCAGGAGGTTTTCTAGTCCAACCCCATGATCAAAGAAGGACCATGCCCAACTATATCATCCAAGCCAAGGCTTTGTCTACTCAGGTCTTAAAAACCTCCAAAGATGGAAGGTCTACATGTGCATTTATGCTGGCCTAGATTTACTGCACTGTAAGTGGGAACAGGCCACTGTCTATATGCGCAGGTGTTAAACCACATTAATATTGTGTGTGGACTGACTTGGGATTAACTTTAGTCCCAAGTCAGTCCACATGCACACAGTGTTATTGTGCATTAAGGCATCTACATGAGCATAAATTTGATACCTGAATGATGTAGGTATCAAATTTACACTCAAGTTGACATACATTACTATATTTACTGTGCAGTACAAGCATCCACATGTTGACATGTGCCCACACTGCACAGTAATTTTGGTTGCTGCACAGTAAATGCACACGTGCCAACTTGCTCAGTGTTTCCTAATTTCTAACTGGAACATCCCTTGCTGCAGCTTGAGACCATTGCTCTTTGTTCTGCCATCTGCCACCACTGAGAACAGTATATCTCTGTCCTCTTTGGAGCCACCCTTGAACTGGTAAAGGCTGCTATTAAATCGCCTCTCAATCTTCTCTTCTCTACACTAAGCCCAGTTCCTATAGCTTCTTCTCATAAGTCATGTGCCCCAGCCTCCTAACCATTTTTACTTCCCTCTGCTGGACTCTTTCCAATTTTTCTACATCCTTTCGGGAGTGGGGAGGCCCAAAACTGGACACAGGACTTGCAGCTGTGACCTCATCAATGCTGAATATAGGGGAATAATCATTTTCCTCGATCTGCTGGCAATGTGCCTACAAATACAGCCCAAAATGCTGTTAGCCATCTTGGCAACAAGGGCACATGGTTGGCTTATATTCAGCTTCTTATCCGCTGTAACCCCTAGATCCTTTTCTACAGAGCTGCTGCTTACCAGTCAATACCCACCCTGTACCGGTGCATGGGATTGTTCCATCCTAAGTGCAGGCCTTATTGAGCCTCATGAGTTTTGTTTTCGTCCAATCTTCAAATTTTTTGAGGTCTGTCTGAATCCTAGCCCTACACTGCATGCTGACTATGAAAGCTATGAAAGCTTGGAACAGTGCCTCTTGCACAAAAAATGCGAGACAGTGGCTGGGGCAAGACTGGGTTGTGGTAACAAGCCTGCCACAAAGAAAATCCACCTCCACTAATAGCTTGAAACCCATTAGGCGTAACAGAAAGTGGGGTGCTTGTGGTACCAAATACCAGACCCATGCCATAAGTTAATAACAATCATGATAACAGTCCTTAACCTTCTACCACACCTGAGCCTGAAAAAATAAGTGATTGTTGAAAGTATTGGCAGACTCGACAAACTTATCACGTGTATGTAACAAGACTCAGAGAGCAAGCCAGAGAGGCAAATGGCCTGGGGAGAAACTTAAAAACTGCATCTGTGTGTCACTAAAGGAAACAAAAAAACTAAAATATCCACTTCAAAGAAAAGCCTGTAAGAGACAAGGAAAACCAAGGTGCATTGAAAATATTATTGTAAATATATCTTGGTTAACACATTTCCCCTTTGATTAAGACCTATTTCCCAAAGCAAACATACTATAACTGTCTAAAGTTTTACAAACGTTTAAGTAGTTTATTATGCTAAATCAGTCTATGTGCCTGTATCTAACCTACTTCACACCTGTTGTCTGATCCTCACTGCCTTGCATTTGCATTGATTAATAAGGCATTTGTCTCAAAATAGGCAGTCAGTTTCTAAATGTTTAGTATACTAAACCAGTGTATTTAACCTGAAACTCACACCTATGGTCTCTGATTTTCATTATCTCCATAAGCCATTTGATGCAGCTATTTTTTTATCCATTGTTATAATTACTGAAAAATAATATTTTGTGATCCCATTTGATTCCAATATCACTTTGGAAACTTCACAAATAAGATATAATAGTAATATGTTAATTCTGTCCTTGCCTGCCTTGTTCAGACTTTGATTAACCAACTATCAAGAAGGAATGCTTTGAAGCTATACAATTAAAACAGTATAAAAAGCAAGACAGAACTGCCAGCAAGGTGTGTGTAGTCCAGGGAAGATCAAGAAGCCATCCTGCCACCCAGTCAGAAGTGAAGGATGGATGCTGTGAGACTGTAGAACTTTTTCCTGCCTGCACTGGGTAAAGACCTCTGTGTAGCTAAGCTAATATAAGGACTGTAACAGCTCTTTTATTGAATATTAAGGAAAAGTCTTTTGTTTTTCTGTAATTTAGTATTTTAGTTTGCTGGTAGTTATTAAAGCAAACCTTTCTCATCAACTGTGTGTTGTGTCAATTCTTAAAGCACTAGGTTTAAAACCCCACTTAAAGTGTAACACTCCCGTGTATCTAATTATAAAAAAAAATTCATCATAGAAAATTAGGGTTGGAAGGGACCTCAGGAGATCATCTAGTCCAACCCTCAGCTTGGTGTCCTCTGCAAATTTGCTGAGGATGCACTCCATTTCATTTTGCAGGTTGTTGATGAAGATGTTGAACAAAACCAGCTCCAGCACCAACCTCTGAGGTACTCCACTTGACACCAGCTGCCGGCTGGACATCAAGCCATTGATTACTAACCGCTGAGACCAACAATCCAGCTCGTTTTCTATCCACTTTGCCGTCCATTCATTCAAACCTTAGTTTGCTTGCAAGAATGCTGTAGAAGACCGTATCAAAAGCCAAGGCTGTATCAAAAGTCAAAGCTTCTGATAAGATAAGGCCTCCCCTGTTGCCCCCTCCTGCTTGTACTTCCTTCAGGTCTCCTGCTTCCACACTTATCAGAGCCTTGGTCTCCACCCCCTAGGGAACCTAGTTTAAAGTCCTCCTCACCAGATAGCAAGCCTATCTGTGAAAATGCTCCTCCCTCTCTTTGTCAGGTGGATCCTGTCTCTTCCTAGCAAACCTTGGAACAATACCCCATAGCTGAAGAATCCAGAGCCCTGATGGCAACATGTACAGCCATGCATTGATCTGTAGGATGTGTCCACTCAAGCCTGGGCCCTTTCTCAAGACAGGAGAGTCAAGGAGAACACCACCTGAGCCCTGGTCCCCTTCGTTCTTGCACCCAATGCCCTGTAGCCATTTTTTATCCGTTTGGGGTCAACCATGAGAGTATCATGGATGCAGTATCATGGATGAGCAGCATGGGGTAGTCAGAAAGCCAAATATGTCTTGGTATTCCTTCCATGACATCTTGCATCTGGGTTCTGGGCAAACAATAGATCTCCCGAGACAACAGGTCAGCCCGATAGATGAGACCTCTGTCCCTTGCAGAAGGGAGTCTCCAGCCATCATCACCCATCATTTCTTCTTGGTGGCAGGGATTTTAATCCTTCAGGCAACCTTGGGGTTGCCTAGCTCAGCCTCTTTCAGCAACAGAACGTGCTCCATATCTGTTCTCCAGGCAAAGTACTGAAGGTAAACATGAAGATTTCTGTTTGCTGCCAGAAGTCATGAGCTCCCAGTTTTCACCTTCCTGGGAATCCATGTTCCCTTCTCTAGCACTGCCTCTGGTGGTCCTTCCTCCACAGTCCTAGAAGTCTCCTCCAGCAGTGAACTGATGAAGTGCTCATGGTGGAGGATGCTTTAGAGCCTCACCTTCTCCCCCCATAGCTCTCTTGCCTGCCATCTGAAGGCCAACACCAGGAAACACTGTTCACGTGACAGGCAGTCCCCCACCTGGCTGTCACTAGAAGGAGCCTATGAGCTGTAATCTCTACAGCTCCAAAGCGGGACCTGGGTGGAAACCTCAATGCTGAGCGGTCCTATCTGGACAGATACCTCACAGGTGCAAGCAGAGGAGCAGCTGGCAGGGGCAGTGGCTCTGGCATTGCTACGTCTTCCAGCCATTTCTGAGTCTCTTAATCTGCTCCCTGTCTCGTCCTGCCCCTCTCTCCAAGCAGACCTTCCCTAGCAATCTCCCCTGTACTTTGTCCTATTCACTGCTCCTTGGTTCCCTTTTCCCTGCTACCCTGCTTCCTCTCACCATGCTTACATCAAGGAAGGTGAGAGAGGGTTTCCAGGAAAATGCCCTAACAAACTCCTCCTCACTCTGGACCCTAGTTAAACAAGAGGCTTAAGTATTGATCTAACTGCTGAGTGTTAGCTACTTACTCTAAATATATGTAAGTTAGTTACTCTTAATTACCAAAAGAGATTACCTTAAAGGTTCCCCTTCAAAGAGGAAGGTGGTAAACTCAACTGCAAACTGCCCTGTTGCTTGCTCCCTGGTCACTCAGGGAGTCTCCTTTTATACTCTCCTGTGCCTGGACTGGCTCTGCCCCCTTGTTAGGGCATTTGTTAGCCACAGGCATAACTCACCTAGCAATCACCCAGCTAGCAGCTCTCCTCACTGCTCAGAGCAAATGCCCAAACACATGGCCCTCCAAAGAAACACTTACCAACCCAAACACACAGACACCTGTGGCTCACTTATCTTCCCAAAGCAGGACTTGGTGCCTGGTGTGTGTGTGCATGCATGGACACACACACACACACACACATTTCTGATAGATAGGAAGACCACTGAATTCTTGTTTAAGTTTGAAAAAGCAAATGCGTTTAGACCCTGAAACTTTATGTAGTTTCAATGAACGAAGACTTTTACAACAGGGGGAGATAATTCTCAAAAACCTCCCCAGGACTCCAAAAACACATTTCTCTTTGCAAAATTGCCCTAGAGACAAACAATCAAGCATCACTTCACACTTCTGGCCTGGTACTCCTAGTGCTTTGAATTTAGCCCACACAGTGAAAATGGCCTTTTGCCTTTTCTGCCTTTCCACAGTTCATCAACTGACTATTATGCCATAATAGTTCCCCCTGCAAGGAAATGTGCTGGGGAATTTGGTACAGTAAAGATGGAACCTCTAGACAGTCATTCAAGCAGCCTTGCTGAAAACCAAGTCTTTTACTTTACTAGCAAATTGCCAAGCATCCCAAGGGAATCAATTTAACAACAGTGATCATCAAGCCTGTTATCTCTACCTTCTCCCTGGAACTTTAAAAAGCTCGCTCCTCTCTTCTTCCAGGAAGCTCTTTAGCTTTTGAGTGCCTGGGCTTAACAAGCTCAGCTCAACATGCCTGTGGAATTAGCTGTCAACGTATTTCTTCATTTGTCTCCTAACCAGCTTCTGCCTTTGCCCTGATTATGGCATTCACGATTAACCATTATCTCTTTACATCAAAAATACATGAGAAGAAAGATGACAAATTAATGGTTTTGTTTTCTAAAATTTTGCCTAAAGACTCAAGATTTTAACCCACATTTCCTCATCTTCCCTTACAAAGTTTATTAAAAAGTTTCTTACACTCTGGATCACTACAGGTATTGGCTTATTCTTCCTTTTTTTCTGAGAAGAAGCCTCTCAATATATAAACACACATACAAAGCTATACACACATACAAGGATATCAGCCTTCTAGGTCGTAAAGGTTGGGCATATAAAACCTAAAATAGCTCACCGATAATTAAGAAACTGAAAACTAAACTAGATCTCACTTCACTAAGGCCACAGCAGGTGGGCCAGCAAGCTAGTCACTTCTATCTTTTTTTCTGGAGTGTGATAAACCCTCTAATCTTTTTGGCCTATGGGGACTATTCCTACCTACTTCAGTCAAAGCAATCTCTCATCTAGCGGCTTTTAACATCACCAAGGTTAGATGGGTTTTCAGTCACGCACTGTATCAAGCGTTTTTATGCATTTGCCTGTCTGGATTTTATGCACTGAAGTATCACCTTGTAGCATTGTCCTTATCCCCTTTTGAAAAAAAAAAACCCCACAAGAAACCCTCGGGCATATGAAATTCAGTTGAGTAGCACACATACAATGCACACTGAAGATTGGAGGCAGAAGCTGCCTTATTTTACTAGCAAAATCAACTCAGTAGTACAAAAGTATCACGCTCCCAGACGTAAGGATAAGAGACCTTCCTCCAGGCTATGGATTATAGCTTATGTATTTGGGTTACATTAGCATTTCACACTGTACAGGCTTGAATCAGCCATAAATTACACCTTTCACTCAGGATGAAGGGTCTGCTGTGACAGAAAGTTTTCCCAGTATAGCATATCCGGACTCCTTTGCCAGCCCCTAAGCTACCACTGCTTCTGAAGTACAAGATGCAGGCCAAAGGTGTGGAAACTTCAGGCAGCTTCTGGCAACTTCAGGCAACTTCTGCTGGGAGATAGATCACAGATCACAAGTTAAATTTAAATCAGTTCCTTTTGCATAAATCAAACCATGAGCCTCCACAAACCACATGTTTTCAAAGTGTTCTGCACATTTTGCTCTGCACTCTTACTACAAGGATCAAGCAAACCTTAACAATTTGGTAGGGCACTGAATCCCTGAAACCAAGGAAAGTGATTGTCTCAGCCCTGGTATGTTCTCGGGAGCAGCACTTATCTAGTGTGAGCTTTTTGGTGTTATGTCCTTTCTTGTTCTTCTAGAGGGGAAAAATGTGTGCTATAAAAATTAGAGTAAATCCCTAAAATATAACAAATTTGATTACACTAATCCCCAATTATACAGATTTCACACTGCTAAGATATATCTAGCACACTGGACCAGAATCTCTATGGAATCCATTCACAACTGTCTTTTTCCAGACAGTAAAAAGTTCACCACCTCACTTAGTGCATGGTCAGTCTCATCCATGTTATATCATCTCCTGGCAGCTCTTCAGTGCTTCTGCCTAAGTCCCCAGTCTTACAAAGAAATGAAAACAGTGATTACTGTCACCATGTAGGGCCCAATGAAGACCATTTGAAAAACAGGAGAGCATCTGAGATTGAATTCTGTACTTCTGGGTCCAGCAATTCAGTCCTCCTGGTACGAGACTAGCTAGGTGCCTTCAAGCATTTAGGTCTCTGCCATGGTGATCTCCATCCAAATATTTGCCGACTACATGAGATCTGGAAGGGGCCTCAGGAAGTTACCTAACCCTTCTTCCTTGCTTTGAAACAGGATCAAAGAGAACCAGACTACCCTTGACAGATGTTTGTCTAATCTGTTCTTAAAAACTTCCAGTGGCAGGGATTTCACACTCGCCCCCTAACCTACTAATTGTATTATAATGTAACCTCATAAATCTGGCAGGCTAGGAACCGAGCACCTGCCAGAAATTTGAAAACACCAGATTTTCGAAACCGGCATGGCGGCCAACCGCAGAGTGGGTGAGGGGCAGAGGGTAGCGGGAGCTGGTCCCGGAGCAGCGGCCACACGTGGAGCAGTGGCATGGGATGGTGAATGGCGGTGGCAGCTGTCACATGCAAGCTTCCCCCTCTGTGTTCAGGAGGGCAGGGGGAGTGGCGGCCGGTCCCGGAGCAGCAGGAGGAAGTGCCAGATTTTTGATAATTCTGGATCTTTTATATCAGATTTATGAGGTTATACTGTACTAGAAAAAGTTTTGTAATATATAACTAAATTTTCCTTGCTGTAGTTTGAGCCTATTACTATGTTCATGAGAACAGCTGATACCTATCCATGGTTAACAACCTTTTCCATTAGAGATGCTGGGAAATTTTCCAATGAAACAGTGTTTTGTTTTGTTTTTTAAATGCCACATTGCTGTGTCAGCATGTCCTGTGAGAAACATCTTGCATTCAGTGAACTTCTGGCAAATCCAAGGCAAGGTTTCAAGGAAATCTGCCTAGATTCCTGACACGTCTGCCCTGGGATAGGCACACTGGAATCCCAAGATACCCAGCCCTGGGATAGAGGCACTTGGCAAGGCTGCACTGGGGCCGGGAACTGTAGAAGCTGCAGGGTCACTGTTCCTGGAGAATGTGTGCCTTGTTGTATATGAATCTTGTAGGGTTAAAGAAATGGCCTCACTTTTAGCATTACAAAGCCTTGCTTTAACCCTACAAGATTCATATACAACAGTAAGGTAGGGTTAAAGCAAGGCTTTGTAATGCTAACAGATTCATATACAACAGCCTGAAGGATTTGTTTGCAATTTTCTAAAATCTGTGGATCATCCACCTCAGGACTAATGCCACTGGAGGCCAGATGCCTATAGGTCAGAGCCTTAGAAGCTCTAGGGTAGGGATAGGTAAGCCCCAGCATGCATGTCATTTAATGGCATGTGGAGACACTTTCCTTGGCATGCCACGAGGTGTGCTAAGAAATTGTTTAAAGCAATTTGTTTTAAGTTGCTGCTCTGGGTTCTTTGGAGCAGCCATAGGTCCCCGCACCATGGCAGGCACCAGGAGAACACAGGCAGGGACACTGTCTGCATTCTGCTCACCGTGATCCCTGTCCGTGGGCTGCAGCCTTCAGCCTGGCCCCTGGAAGGAGCTGTGGGTGGGCAAGGTCAGGCCGGGGACGGTGCTGCAGACAGCTGCTGTGCTGGAAGCTTCTGGCCAGCTCAGCCCTGAGCACCACTGCAGCACCTGTTCCTGGGACCTGGGGGGAAGTGTGTCCTGCCATGTACCCCCTTCCCCAATTTTGTTTTTCTGGCATTCCAGCAGTCCAATGCATTACAAGGTAGACGTTGTGGGGGTTTTGGCACTGCGGCCAAAAATGTTGCCTACCCCTGCTGTAGGGTCTGAGACTAGAGGCAAATGCATCTGCCCCAGCTCCAGGGAAGCTGAGAAACCCTGCAGCTGATCAATGAATTTGCCCTTTTTCCTATTAGCAGCGAAACTACCAAGAACATTAATTTTAGGGAGCAACTGCAGGGCCTGTGAACCTTCTGATATGTCATAAAATTCAAGAAATTTTAGTCCAATTAAAAATATTCAGAAATGAAATTTCTCAACAACAGGAAGCTCTGGGGTTTGGCCAGCTATTTTAAAAACTATTTTCATGTTCAACCCTTCTGTGTTTTCCTGTCTGGGCTGAAAAAAAAAATCTTAATGCTTTCAATCTTTCCTCATATGTCATACTTTCAAAACCTCTTGTTATCTTTGTTGTACTCCACTAGACTCTCCATAAATTCTCTATACTTTTCCTAAGAAAGATTTGTGCGTGGTGCAGGGAACTTGAGTTTGTATTTCCCTCATCAGAGGCCTCACCAGTGTTGAGTAAGTGGGATAATTACATCCTGTACTTTTCATATGAAAATCCTGCTGTTGTCCTGAATGAATTGTATTCTCTGCAACAAAGAATCATAGAAAAATACGGCTGGAAGGGGCTTTGGGAAATCATGTAGAACAACTCCTACTCAAGGTAAGATCATCCATATCTAAACCATACCAGCATCATTCATATTTAGGTTGTCATCTACTTTAACCCTAATCCTTTTCTGTATAGTTGATGCCTATGCAATTACTCCCTATTCTATAGCCGTGCAGTTTATTTAGGTGTAATACTTTCCTGTACTGAAATTAATCTTATTGAACTGAGACCAATGTTCCAATTTATCAAGATTATTTTGGATTCTACTCTTGTTCCCCAAAATGACTGCCACCCCTCCCAGCTTGATGTCGTCCAGACTTTTTATAAGTGTATTCTGTTCCACCATTCAAGTCATTAATCGCAACATTAAATGGTACTGGACCTAAGAGAAAACAACACTGTGGGACTCTACATGACATAACCACCCAGCAAGCTATTGAGTATGATTTTTTTCAATCAGGTGCATGCTAATCTTGTACTGATTTCAGCTATTTGTATTAACTTGGTTTACTTATGAGTACATGCGGCACTGCAGTAAAAGTCTTAATAAATTCAAGAGGTATCATTTTCTACTGCTTCATCCATATCCAATACACTATTTTCCTCTCACAAAAGGAGATTAGGCTGGTTTGACATAGTTTATTCTTGATAAATCCCTATTGGCTGTCTATTTTGACATTTTTACTCTATAGGACTCCAATTTAAACAGGGGACTACTTATAGCAATGCTCTAGGTTGCCTCCCCTAAAAAAAATTTCTGTGCACCCAGAAATTGAATTCTGTGCAGAATTCAGAAAAAAAAATAGATCTCTGTCTTGCATGTCCATATGTAGAATGGAAACTCTTATAAACTGAGATCCACAGGAGCTAACTCACTATTCAGGGGTATGTAAACCATCTGATAAGAAGTGCAGCAGAGAGATGTGTGTTTGGAATCATACCTCTTTTCTGGAATCAAGAAGCATTTTTCTTATTCTCTGCAGCCTTGGGTTAGCACTTTCTTTTAATATGAGATTCACAATCCCAACTGCCCATCTGGGCCTGCACTGTTCAACATCTCATCAGTGATTTGGATGAGGGGGTAAAAAGCACCCTGTTCAAATTTGCTGATGACACTAAGATGTGGGGGGACGTGGGCACACTGGAAGGATGCAACAGGCTACAATCAGACCTCGACAGGTTACAAGGGTGGGCGGACGAGAATAGGATGGGTTTCAACACAGACAAGTGCAAGGTGATGCACCTGGGGAGGAACAACTGGCACCAGACCTACAGGTTGGGGAACTCCCCTCTTATCAGCACGGAGGCGGAAAGGGATCCGGGGGTCATCATTGACACCAAGATGAACATGGGCTGGCAGTGTGGGGATGCAGTCAGGAAGGCCAACCGCACCTTGGCATGCATCCACAGATGCATCTCGAGCAGGTCCAAGGAGGTGATCCTCCCCCTCTATGCGGCACTGGTCAGGCCGCAGCTGGAGTACTGCGTCCAGTTCTGGGCGCCGCACTTCAAGAGGGATGTCGACAGCATGGAGAGGGTCCAGAGGAGGCCACCCGTATGATCAGGGAACAGCAGGGCAGGCCCTATGAGGACAGGCTGCGGGACCTGAACCTGTTCAGCCTCCAAAAGAGAAGGCTGAGCGGGGATCTTGCGGCCTGTTATAAACTAGTCAGGGGGGATCAGCAGGCATTGGGGAAGTCACTGTTTCCCCGAGCACCACCAGGAGTGACCAGGAATAACGGTCACAAGCTGGCAGAGGGTAGATTTAGGTTAGATATGAGGAGGCGCTACTTCACAGTCAGGGCGGCTAGGGTCTGGAACCAACTTCCAAGAGAAGTGGTGCAGGCTCCTACCCTGGGGGTGTTTAAGAGGAGGTTAGATGAACATCTTGCTGGGGTCATTTGACCCCAGTAATCTTTCCTGCCCATGGCAGGGGGTCGGACTAGATGATCTGCTCAGGTCCCTTCCGTCCCTACAAACTATGAAACTATGAAACTATAATTGCCTTGCATTGATGCCTTACTGGATGATAATCAAGGAGAATGATCCCACTTTTTCACTGGCCAGGTAGCCTATTGATTTAGATACTTGCCTGTCAAGTGGCAGGCCTACGTTCTGGATCTTATTCAGAGTGAGGGGATTTGAACCTACATCTCCCACGTCACCCAAGAGAATAGTTTAGGCTAAGGGTGTGCTCTACATGTGATGCTGAAGCTAGGCCACTTGGCAGAATGAAATGCATGATCCTGCATCCAAGGAGAATGAGCCAAAGGGAGTCTAACTCCATAGCCCAGTAACGTGGGACATCTCCTTGGGAGACAGATGCATCCTAACCCATAAGCTTCTAATGTAAAATGTACAATAAGTGGTGGAGGCAAACAAAGGACCTGCCCAGTGGTTTGGGCACACTTTAGCTCTGGACCTTGCATCTCTGAACTGTTTGTGAACTTTACATTCAACAGGGTTTTTTTGTTAAACAGTAATCATGAAAGAAAACAGAAATAAGTTTGGCAGCATGGACCAGATCGAGCCTTCCCACCTCGCATGGAAGGCCCTAGCTACTAGGCTACAATGCCAAGTTGCCTTTTGCTTCTGACTCCTGCATTCATGGATGCCCACAGCACCGAATTCAGGAGGAGATTCATTTCAAAGTGAGACAGTCATAGAACCAAGATTTCCCCATGCTGTAATCAGAAGCCTGCTGGGCAAACGTGGGCAGTAGTACCACAGCTCTGAGCTGAAGTCATTACTATCAAAGTGCATTAATCATATCTTTTAACCACCTAACAGCTGGGGACTCTCTGGGGTTCTACAGTCAGTTTTGTGCACTGTGAATAACCAATGTGAATTATGCAGGAGCTTAGGCTAGAATAAGGCGTGGCTGTGGCTAGTCTAGGTCAGTTTTGAATGTGCATGTAAGCCTAGATGGTGCCATTTGGGGAGCTGTGAATTGCAAACATTGCATTTATGCATCTAATAAGTTTCATGTGTCAGATCAGATAAAGCATTTTTAGCCACTCTTTGGGACTTAGGCCCCCTCTACATGTTACAGTTATTGCATAATTAACTTGCTTATTGTGCAATTAACTGAGACCAGCTACCCATGCAAAGTACCTATCATGCTATTAAAAGCTCCAGCCAGCTATAATGTGAGACCTTGAAAATGTGTACTAACTTTTTAGCTGGTTGCTATACAGCCTTAATTTTCATGTGTCCCCCTGTGCTTGCTGCTGTCCAGGAAACCCAGGCTGCCTGTCGCCAGGCAGGGTGTCCCCAGTTCCCTGCATATCTTCCCCCATCTTGGTGCTGTCCAGGAGGCTCCAGGCCCTGATTCAGCCCTGCAGGGTGTCCCTGGCTCCATGCACAGGTAGGGGGAACTGGGAGGAGGAATCCCTTCCCTTCTCCACAGCTTGCGGAGACCCCAGGGGTCCTAAGGGATAACTCCTTAGTAAAGTCATCTAAGGGCCTTGTTACATAGTCATATTGGGCAGCTCCTGGAGCTCTTAACCTTTGGATGGTCTGCATATTAACACCTTAAAGTGATTTCAAGCACTCATTCTACAGCTCAAAGTTACACCACTCCAGGGCAGGATTATTTCTGATCTGCTTTCCCCAGCTCCTGCTCCATTAAGGTGTGGTCACTTTCTAGAGATCTGCCACAGAAATTGAAGTCCTCCAGTATCCCAGGATCTCTCACATCTCCACCTATAGAGCAGGGATAGTTGCTTGTCCTGGCTTACCAGCTCTCTAGTGGCAATGCACAGCTACAGCTCCTAGTTCTGCTCATCTGGTACAGTGGTTTTCAACCTGTGATCTATAGACCCCCCAGGGTAAGCAGACTATAAGGAGGACCCACAAAAGATGACTAAGATCAATCAAAAGTATGTGAATGCCCACACTTACAATTCAAGGGGGTCCGGCATTCAAAATTTCCAAAGAAGTCTGCAAATGATAAAAGGCTGAAAACTGCTCCAGTGGCAAAGCACAGCTGTGCGAGCAGGTGTCAGAGAAGGTTTCTAGACAAGGGTGTGACTGCTTCCAACTCCAAACTAGCACTAACACCAATCAACATTTGTGTGGCTGAAAGACAAGGCCCTAAGTCTTTCAATGGTGCTGCTGACCAGTCAGACCTCCTCCAGCAGGTCAGCAACAGCAGTGCAAGCTGTTGCTCCTTTTTACTTCCTCCTGACAGCCTCCCAATGTAGGTGTAATAGCATCTTCATTGTGCAAGGAAAGCAATGCCATGATTGGAGTGATCTCTAGAGGCACCCTTGGACACCTAAACCGTACCCGACGACTTTTTATGCACCTAATCAAACAACTTGAATTTGGCTTTTGCTAACCAGAGTTTAGGGGTATATTTAACTCTAGAGATTTGCCATAACTTTTTGTACTGAGTGCTCCTTTGAGGGACTGATTTTTTCATGGACTGGAGCCCATTCAAGAAGAGGTGCAGGATTTCATCCAAGTATAACAAATTGCAGGACTGAAGGCTAGGTTGGTAACTATTTTTCCCACCATAATAAACAATATCTTTCTTACATGTTTTTGAGATAGCTTAAGTTTAGATTCCCCTCAGAAGGAACGGAGAAAAACACTGCAGAAAGATTGCTAAGGAAACCCTAAACTTCAGTTTTCCACGACTGTAAGATGCACACTGTGAAGAAAAAAAATCTGGCCCTCACTTAACTACTGAGCTACTGAAAACATTTTCCTAGAATCATAGATAATTACAATTATCCTTCTCTTAGGGACATTGGAGTTGCCAGTTTTCTGCAATGAAAAATAAATAAATAATTCGGAGCAGATGTTGACTACTCATTCTGGTTTAGTAGAGAGCTTAAGGCAGAGCTGTCAGCCTTAAACTTGAAAAGGCTGATAGAACCTGAAAACATTTCTTCTTTTTTCATTTCAAAGGTAGCAAAAGACTAACTTACGTGTTTATTACTGGGGATGCAGTCCAGTGTGAAAAAGATACTTGTCAGGTCACTTTGGATCAGGAATGTAAAGTAGTACCAGTTTAGTAACCGGTAAAAGTAAGCAAGTGCTTCTGGGTGATAATGTAGGTATGTTGTCATTAATTATTAGCAGAAGCAGGCACTGACTGTTCTGCTTCTGGCACCTCTGAACCATTATTTTTCATCCTCTGTCCAAACTGTAATGTAAAAGTGACACTACCTTAAAAGTTTTCTTCCACAGCTTCTGGCTAACAAAGATTATTGGTGCATTAGGTGTCTACATGATGTGACATTCTTCTAAATAGCATGCATTTACAGGGACATTCTTATTTTTGCCAAGATAAACAGTTTAAGATCACTTCTGAGACATGTTGCCTTCCCTTAAAAATGAATGCTGAAAATTGGTTTTACTGTATTAATTATCACTTTGCCCATTTATCACTTTTTAGGCTATCTGCCTTTTTAGATGTATGCAGATAAATTCTTCTTCACCCATTCATTATCCATGTAACCTGAATCATTACTCTCACCACTGTTAGGATAAGAAAAAGGCAAACCAATGAATAAGTGTGCATTAAATAAAAACTACCTTAAATTTTTGCTTAAGGTTTAAAGCTTAATTTTAGCACATCTCTGAACTTCCCAGTTCTTGTGAAAACTGCAGATAGAAAAAAATCTAACTAGTATGAGATTATTTTTGAGATATTTCTAGACTCAAAAGCAAAAATGTCCAAAAATCATTTTTTGGGTAAATTCTATACACTGAAAGTTGAACCAGAAAGTTAAGAGGAGGGAATTATTTTCCGGAATGTTTAATTTAGACATATTGAGGAAATGAATGACAGAAGGGTTGAAGAAAAACTAAAACTAAAACTCTAAGACTAAATGCAGGGTCTGAGACTTGTTATTATTCTATAGGTCTCAGACCCTACAGATGAATCACAGAGAGTCAGGGTGGAAAGGGACCGCAGGAGGTCATCTAGTCCACCCCCCTGCTCAAAGCATCCTCAACTAGATCATCCTCGCTAGGACTTTGTCTAGCCAGGTCTTAAAAACCTTAAAGGATGGAGAGTTCACAACCTCTCTGGGTAACCTGTTGTACTACTGTTCTAGTGAGAAAGTTCTTCCTAATATCTAATGAGATACAACATGAATAGATTCCATGATACCATTAGATCCATAATAGATGTATTTGTTGCAACCCAGATAACAAAGGGATGGATGCAACTTCCTCCAAGATGATGGAACTCAGATAATATACAGAAAAATGCCTACAAAGGCCAGCTTGAACATATAACAGGCTTTGCAAGCACCAGTAATTATGTCTACAGTACTAGATCAAATGTTTTTCCTCTGTCCTACTGTTCTGATAGAAAGGCCTTTTTTTTTCAGACGGAATCTAAATGCACGTTGTTGACGTTCAAACATATCCACACTACAACGGTGATTGAGTTAAGCCAAAAAATAAGAGTGAGTTGAGTATTGTCAGTGAAAAAGCCGGTCGGAGTCAGTCTTAAAGTAACCATATTGACGTCTGAATATAGCTCTTAATATTTGATTTCTGCTAGTAATATTTTTTTTCAAGTAGTAGCCTACCATTGAGAAGGCAGTAGTGGAGATAATATACAGAAAGACTTGAAAAGGACAGTATAAAAACACCCTCATTCTCATGCTGGAAATAAGGGAGCCTGTCATAATACTGCTTGTTAGTGCTTTTAATATGGCATCTTTAATTGTGCTATTGTGCTCGGGATGTAAGAGGTCAGATTCTATCCCACCTATTACTAAAGTTCAAACACATACATGCTACATTGACAATTGATTTAAATAGACCAGGAATAAAGCTTATTTAATCAAGAAGTATAATTCACATTCCTTCTTGGATGTTTTTGCATGTATTTACGTATTTAGCTGGGAGTCTCCCACATTGCCTATCATCAGAGGGCCAGATTTTATTCCACCTGGAAGATGATAACACTGAAAATTATTTACAAACCACAACTGCCCCAAATCACACTGCGCAAGGCAGCTGTAATAGGCAACAATAGTCAGCAAAGCTCCATCCTATCCGATGACAGTGTGAAGCATACCCCAGAAGTCACAAAAGTCAAGGTGATCTTGGACCCTAAGATAGCAAGTGGGGTATTGTCCAAGAATGGAGTTATATTAAAATCAGCTGTCAAGGCTGGGAAAAGAACATTCCCTTACCCAAAAGTTTCAACTTTTACAGATAGGAGGGATTACCTTGAAAGATTGTGAGGCAAGCCTGGATTGGCTAGTGCTACACCACACTGGTGCATGCCAAGAACCTACAATATTATAGCTATTATTACAAATAAGCTACAGATAGAGGGAGAATGAGGAAACAAAGGAATAAAATCCATCAGCATGCTAGGTCATAGCCCCAGCACAGTAGCTGTCACAATTGGTTCACCTTTCCCATCGCCATGCATACATTGTAGTCATTTATACCAGTGCAAAGTATATGCAAAGTGAATGGAAAAAAAACAAACTCCTGATTCATAATAACAGTGTCTTGTACCTACTCTAAGCTACTATAAATCACTCCATAACATATGAGGCAACAGAGACATGGCCACAGCTTTTTATTATTTTTTTTTAAGCAGCAACTCTTTTTAGTAGACTTGTAAAAAGCTTCAGGAAATGCCCAATGCAGAATTGGGTTTCTCCGACAATTCCTCAACCAGCGGGATTGATTCTGTTCCATTTTTTTCATTTAAAGGATTGTTGCAGGCTGGGAGCTTCTTTGCCAACTTTCAGCCTGCAGTGAATTTGAATGGCTGAATCATAAACCCCTTGAAAAGTGGGGTATGCAATAGAAATACTGAGAGAATCTTAACTAGAGGGAGTGCTATGTTATGTTGCCATAATAATAAACAGTAATAATAACATTAACAAAAGTAACAGTGTTTTCATACATCCATAAAAGACTGTATATATGATCACACTGCAATGGTTTAAGATCCCAAAATACTGCATTTTCACAATTTTGAGGGTATTGTTGCATTTATGGATTCCTTGCAGAAGACTCTGACTTCCATGTGCTGCATGCTTACCACCATCAGCAGAAGCTCACACAAACTGGACCTCACGTTTACAGATTAGTAGAAAGAGCTTTTGGTACTAAAACTTTTCAGAGGCCCAGCACTATATTTTTATTAATGTATACTATAATGAGGGAACTGAAAAGTTCAAAGTTTCAGCATGTCTGAAGAATCCCAAAGTACAAATCAATGTTAGCAACCTATTTAATAAATTATCAGCCTCAAAAATAATCAGTTAAGATTCATTATCAAAAGGGCAATTTCTTATAAAGAAGCATTCCCATGTCCCCAGGCCATAAAAATTACTCATTGGGTTCCCACTGTGAGGAAGTTTCAATTAAGATTTAATGTTAATATCTATGCTCATACCTTCTGCTATGTATTTTTTGGTAATGGCTCTTTAACCCTAGCTGTCACAGCTTAGAAAGGATTTCCTCCCTCCAGTAAAATGGTTAGAAAAAAAGAGGTGTATTGAGAAATCTATAAATATACAATGTTCCACATTTGTTATACTCTGTAATCAGATGCAACAGCTTCAGATTTGCATATCAATGCATAATTCTGACTTAAAAAAAATGATCTGCCATTTTCCCCATACTCTCTAGCAAGTTTTTAATTAAATGAATTTCACTCACTTTGTTGCTAAATTTCTTAGATTCCTTTTTTTATTGTGATTTGATTTTTAGTGAAGGGTGTTTTTCTTTAATGTAAAAGGTCAGTTGCTAAACAAAGTGTCTAATAACATATGCAAGGTGAATGAAAATAGATCAATAATCAAATAGATTATTTATTCACAATAAAAAACACTTGGTGAGGTTTTCGTATTTCTTTGCCACAAATGGTAGGTCCTATCCTAAGCTTGGACCTGGTGGGTTGCTGTTGCTATATCAACCTCCAAGAAACTGCAGATTTACACCATTTGCAGGTTTGTCTAATAATGTTAAAAATGCTTATTGCCAATATTCTTTTATAAGATAATAATTTGTAGTGTCCACAATTCTGTCTAGGTATAATGAAAAAAAATAGTAACACGTTCAATCCGTGGTAAATCACTGGAACATCTTTAAGAACTTGAAATACACCTGAAAGAACTTGAAACTCTGGGTATACGCACACAAAAACATATGACCAGACCATAAGATCAAATTACAAAAGTACAGCCTAACCTCAGATTGACATGAATGGCAAATGTCCTGTAGGCATCCATGGAACAGGATCATACTAATAATGAAAGACACATATTTATTAGCACCAACAAATTGGGCTTTATCAGGTTCTCATGAATGTACTAAAATCTTGTGGAAATGTCATAAATTTTGGCTAGATATAGACATTCAGGAAGCCCAAGGCAGAATCCATCTAAGTTACATGGTTTTCTGTAAGCTGTGTAGTTTAGACTGGCAGTGAACAGAATGCACATTCACCCTTTGGTGCTGGCTGGGGGATGGAGGAAATGGGAGCAAATCCTAGACTGGCTTCTCCCATTTTTAAACTAGTCTACAAGTACCAAACTTCTGTTTTGTTATGGGTACAGACTGGTTCCCAATTACTAGTATATCAGGCTTGCCTTTTAGAGCTCAGTTTGAGTCCCAGGCTTGATATCTTGCTGTTTTGATGGGTGGAGATCATCCCCCAATCAGGAGGCAGCAAGAGGAGTTCAGTCATGCCCCTTTCCTAAGGGGAGGGGGAAAGGAGTTCTCCCCCCCACCCCCCATGGACCTTTTTGAAGACTGCAACACTCAGGTCCCGAAGACTTTAGGGGCGGAGGCTCGGAGAGTATAAGAGGAGCTGCGTGCCCAACATGAGGGAACACATCCGGGACAGAGAAGAGAGAAGAGCGGGGCTTAAAAGAGCTGAGGAGAGCTGCTCAGCAGGGGGAAGCAGTAGCCCAGAAGCGCCCCTGAAGACTTCCACCAGTAGGGAACAGCAAACATCTCTAGTAGCTAGGCTTTCGGTGTGCAGCACGGCACATGGCGTCCAGTCTTTGGGAGCTGCGTGAGGCCGTTCAGGTCTGCAACCTCTGGTGTGCAGCCAGAGACATGGTGCATAGGCCAGTGCACAGAGTAGGATCTTTGGCGCACTTGGGCAGCTCGAGTCCTCAACCCCCGGAACGAGGCTGGGAGCTCGGTGCAGGAGGCGCTGCACGGAGGTTTCAGGAGCGCACTGAGCCTGGTGCTGCGTGAGGCAGCTTAGGCCTCCAACCCCTAGCAAAAGGTTGAGTCCAGAGAGCCAGATGGTCCTTGGGCTACTGAGCCAGCAGACAGGGCCAAGCCAGAGGCCCCAGAAGCCCTGCATAGCAGAGCCCTGTTTCAGGGGACAGCAACCCCACTGAAACCCACTGCAGGCATGAAAGCAGCCTGGCGCAGAGGACGAGGGCCACCCTCCAGGCCTGGGAGCTGTGAGTTGCAAGGAAAAGAGGATTCCCACAGAGGAGTCCCCTCCCTGGTTACTTAAGGGCTCCTGAAAGGGGAGGTCCCACTGGGAAGGCCCCCCTAAAGTTACCAGCTTCCTTGTAGGGCTTGGAAAAAGCCCAAGGGCATTGGGGCTTCCCCTTGGGATTGAGTTTATCTTTGGAGTTTATCTGTTTCAGATCAGGTACTTACCTGTGACTTACCTGTATCTGGAGCACTGGTATAAGGTTTTATGTTATTTACCCAGAGGGTATTGTTTATGTTACTGGTTTAGATACCTTATACATTTATTTATATATACTGGTTTAGATATCTTATACATTTATTTATATACACACACACACACATTGTACATATGTTTATATCCATGTTCCTTTACCTTGTGATAAGTTAATCTGTATATAGTTAAGTCCCCTGACTGTTCTGGCCTGGTTCAATAGGGACAGAGGGGAACTGAGCGGTCTGCAGCTCCCACCCCACAGCACACCTGCCAGCTAACAATACCCTCAACTGAAGAAGGAGAGTATATACCCATGTTACCTGGGCTACACTTATACCAGTAAAAGTGTAATATCAGTACCTGGACATTGCATGCAGTTTTGGCCCTCAACTCTGTGCCAGAGCAGCTCTGATGGAGCAAGCTATCAGGCTTCACTGTCCCTGGTTCCTGATGTAGGGTAGATGATACCTCAGTTAATAGGATCTTGGTTTTCATTGTTTTGTTTCTTTCACAAACAACGAAACACAAGAAACTATGAATTCTCTTTGGCCCCATTCTTAGTTAGCCTCGTCATGCACTAGCTTTTTCATGCTAAATTCTGATCCTGGATAGCACCAAGAACATCAAGGACGGTGCCGTGGAATGACCTAAGTCCCCTTTCCATATACGGAGGATTTGTGACTCATGTATATAGGACACTTTCATCACTGGACCAAGCATGGGAGGGAGAAAAATTCATCAGCAGTATCCTCCCTTTGTCCTTTATGCCATATAAGGTTTTACCATATGCCAAAAGAAATTAAAGATGCTGTACACTGCCCAGACCTGAAAAAAAAAGGCAGGAGAGCAATGCCCACCTGCCACCAGCTCTCAGTAGTATTTAGAGAAAACACAAAGGAAAGAGTTTTGCTTTCAAATGATTTGCAACGATTTTTAAGGAATTATTACTGCAGCCCCAAACATTAGGTGACAGCTGCTTGAGCAAAAATACAAATTGCTTTCATATTTAATTATTTGCTGTTTAAATTTTACAAAATGACAACAACAAAACAATTATGGCAGGCCTATTTTAGCAGGAGGCTCATTGGCCCAGGCAGCTACCCAGAAGAACAGCATGGCAGTAGTTGAATGCACTCACCATCTCTTTTCAGTCCTGCAGAAAAAGCTAATGGGTAATCGTTCAGCGACTGCTGCACCTCCTTGTGGCCACTCTCCTTTCTTAGTGGCCCTATTGTTTCCAAGATGAACCACATGGTGACATGCAACAGCACTCACCCAATAGTCAGACACAACAGACAGGCTGCTGTCTTTGCCTAGGGACATACACATAAACCTGTTTAAGTGATCCAAAACTGGTTTAAACCTGTAATAGAACAGAAGCTCAGTGCACATAAACCAGTTTCAAAGTGGCTGAAACTGGTTTACAGTAAATCTGGTTGAAAGTAAATCAGTTTATGAAACTTCTGTCCCAGACTCCTTCCTGATTCAAGTTAAGTCACAGTCCTCCAGCATCCCAGCATGCTTAGCAGCCTTGGACTGGCCTGTGCTGACTGCTCCATAGCACAGGGCTGGCCCCACCCCTCTGCAATCTAACTGGAGCAGTGAGGGCTGGCTGAAAAGGCAGGGCAGATGGGGAGGCCAGCCCAGCTGTGGATGAAGCTTAGTATACAGGAGGAGACTGCCCCTCCCCCAGACAAACCCTGTCTGAGGTCTGTGGCCAGGGAGGAGGGTTAATCACCCCTTCCCCCATTTAAACTTACAGCTGGCTGTGACTGTGAACTACAAATCCCAAAGGAACCTGGAAGCAGGAAGAGGAAGTGATGAACAACCCTGCAGAGTCTTGCCATTGTCATTCTGGACTACAAATCCCAGAGACCTCAGGGGCAGCAAGAAGAGGAAGTGAACACACAAAGAGAAAACCATACTCTAGCACCCCCTGGCTTCTGGCCTAAGCCACTTCAGGCATGTGGCTGAATTTCCTAAATCAAAGGTAAATGTCTGATCACTTGTGTTTCAATTTAATCTCTGCAGTTTAGACTAACCTACAAAGAGTGAATCCATTCAGCCGCAGGCTTTTTGACTGTCTATACCTAGCGTTTCACACCTGCTCCATCTGCCCTCCCCATCTCCTCCTATGGTAATGCTATGGCCCCATTCAAGCTGATAGGCATGTGGAGGTGAGCATATCTCGGCACATCCACCACTGCCTCTGTTGTGTACCTGGGACCACTACCTAGAAGCACAGCCCATCCACCCACTCATGGCCTCTTCATGTGCACCAAATCCTAGAAATCAGGTAATGCTGCTGCTTTAGAGCATCTGTGGGCACATATTGGTCAATTGGAGAGCTGTTCAGGGCCATTCTTCAGTGTTGTTCTGAAGTGACCACGCTACACTGACTAATTTTCAGGGTTTGGCTTGTGTGGAGCAGGTGTTAGTGGGTGGGGTGTGCTTCCCAGAAGTGCTTTCAGGCTCAACATGGAACCAGTGAGGACAAGCCCCATGTATTCTAGGTAATGACAGTGGTGCATACGGCTTCTGATCTCCCCTTGATACATGTTTTTAGAAGATCCCATGTCGTTTCTTAGCCTGTCTGTCTCTTTTCCTATACTCTAAAAATGAGTCTGGGTTTCTGTGAATCAGTATACACCTAAAGTAACATCCAGTGGCTAATCTGCAATCTCCATCTGTTTTTGTGGTTGTATTTTAGTTTGCTTTGTTTCCTATGACTGCCTTCCACACCACAATCTCACAGAGATATCCTCATAACTTTTCTGGCGCAAATACTCATTCAGATAAATATCTGTGTGAGTTTTTATGTGAGATTTCTTTTCTGCTCATGTTCGTGCAAAGAGAGTTGGCTCACCCAAATATACATGGAAATCAAATATTTAATTGTTGCAAGCACTACCAGAGCCAATTTTGTTTAAAATGTGTGCAAATATTCATGACAAATGTTTTGTGCTATTCACCCAGCTCTGAATAATTAACAATGCTTAAATTGCAACACATGTAACAAAACCTATTAGTTCTAATAAGTCAGTACAGTGGAATTAATCAGGTTTCCATTTAAGCAAATGTATTACAAACTAAATTGTTTCATAAGCTGTCAAATTCATATGAGCATAAATGTTTGCATTTATTTTAGCAACCAAATAGTGGGATGGAAAGATGATGTAATTCAGCACTGCATGGGGATTCATGCGATCTTAGTTCATATTTTGGCTTTGCTGCAAGCACCTTGTATGACCTTGGGGGAAAAAAAATCACTTACCTGGTATGAAAGAAACCCAAGACTTGCAGGCCCAGCTTTCATTAAATTGAGTAGAGCTTCACCCTCTCAGTTTCTTCAGAAAATTTTAGCTTTTATCTTTCTATGCTTCTTTCCCCATCTTCATTCTTAAAGTGAATGGGGTGATTCTTTTTCATAGATTTCATAGATTTCATAGACATTAGGGCTGGAAGGGACCTCGGGAGATCATCGAGTCCAGCCCCCTGCCCAAAGGGCAGGACGTCAGCTGGGGTCATAGGATCCCAGCAAGATAAGCATCCAATTCACTCTTGAAGGTGTTCAATGTAGGTGCTTGAACCACCTCCGCTGGCAGACTGTTCCAGCCCTTGGGAGCTCGGACAGTAAAGAAATTCTTCCTTATGTCCAGCCTGAAACGGTCTTGCAGGAGTTTGTGACCGTTCGACCTTGTCATCCCTTGGGGCGCTCTGGTGAACAGACGTTCCCCCAGATCCTGGTGGTCACCCCTGATAAACTTATAGGTGGCCATCAGATCACCCCTGAGCCTGCACTTTTCCAGGCTAAAGAGTCCCGTGGCTCTCAGCCTGTCATCGTAAGATCTGTTTTCCTGACCTCTGATCATGTGTGTGGCTCTCTTCTGGACTCTCTCAAGTTTCTCCACATCCTTTTTGAATTGTGGAGCACAAAACTGGACGCAGTACTCCAGCTGCAGCCTCACCAAGGCCGAGTACAAGGGGAGAATGACGTCCCGGGATTTGCTCGAGAAGCATCTATGGATGCAAGCCAGCATTTTGGTCGCTTTACTAGGTGCAGCATCGCATTGCAGGCTCATGTTCATCTTGTGGTCAATGATGACCCCCAAGTCTCTTTCTTCTGTAGTGCTAACCAACGTAGCACTGCCGAGCCTATAAGGGTGCTGCAGATTTTTCCTCCCAAGGTGGAGAACCTGGCATTTCTCAGTGTTAAACACCATGACGTTCTCATCTGCCCATTTGCTGAGCTTGTCCAGGTCAACCTGGATCACGCGCCTATCTTCTGGCGTGGATGCTTTGCCCCAAAGTTTGGTGTCATCGGCGAACATGGCCAGTCCACTCCTGACTCCAGTGTCCACACCGTTAATGAAGATGTTGAACAGTATGGGTCCCAGGACAGAGCCTTGAGGGACCCCACTGGTCACAGGGCACCACAATGAGTGACTGCCATCAATCACAACCCTCTGGGTCCGACCACGGAGCCAATTTCCCAGCCAGCGGATTGTGGTGGAGCCAAGGCCACAACCGGCCAGTTTGGCCAAGAGGTGATCATGGGATACCAGATCAAAAGCTTTTTTGAAGTCAAGATATATGACATCAACCTCTTCTCCCTTGTCCAGGTGATAGGTCACCTGGTCATAGAAGGAAATGAGATTGGTCAAACAAGACCTACCCGCAACAAACCCATGCTGGCTGTCCCTTAGAATGTTAGCCTGGGCCAGTCCCTCAAGGATGGCCTCCTTAATAAACTTTTCTAGGATCTTCCCCAGGATAGAAGTCAGGCTAATGGGCCTGTAGTTAGCCGGATCCACTATCCTCCCTTTCTTGAAGATCGGCACCACATTGGCCTTCTTCCAGTCTTCAGGCACTACACCAGAGCGCCAGGAGTTTTCAAAGATCTGTGCCAGGGGCTGGGTTATGACGCCCGCCAGCTCCTTGAGTACCCTGGGGTTCAGATTGTCAGGGCCAGCTGACTTGAAGGTATCCAGCTTCTCAAGGTGTTCCTTCACGAGGTCAGCATTGATGGAGGGTAGGGGATCCCCCTCACCGAGATTTCCCTGTCCCATAGCAGGCATGGGCATCCTGTGTGACTGATGAAAGACTGACGCAAAGTAGCGATTTAATAGGCTGGCTTTTTCCTGGGCGTCAGTTGTCAGTTGCCCCATCTGGTTTAGCAGGGGTCCAACATTGCCCTTGCTTTTCCTCCGGCTCCCCACATATCTGAAAAAGGACTTTTTGTTGTCCTTGATGCCTGAAGCTAGTTGGAGTTCAGTTGCAGCCTTGGCTTTCCTGGTTTGCTCCCTGCAGGACCGGACCAGCGTGGAGTAATCCTCCTTGGAGATGAATCCCGTCCTCCATCCTTTGTAGCCTTTTCTTTTTAGCCACAGGAGGTCCGCTAGGTCTCTGGAGAGCCAGGGGGGCTGCTGTGCCTTCTTGCTGCCTTTCCTCCGTGTTGGGATAGATTTAGCTTGTGCATTGAGGATCGCTTCCTTGAGAAGCAACCACTCTTCTTGAACTCCCATCTCCCTGGGGTCATGGTCCCTGAGGGCCTGACTGACTAGCCTCTTGAGCTTGTCAAAGTCGGCTTTTCTGAAGTCAAGGACTTCCGTGTTGCTGACTGACTTGCCAGCTTTACGGCGGATGGTGAAGATGATCAGCTCGTGGTCGCTGTCACCCAGCTTCCCATCGATCACTAGGTCGCCAATTAGGTCGTCCCCGTAGCCAGTACCAGGTCAAGCAGCGCTTTGCCTCTCGTTGGCCCACAGACTTCTTGAGTCAGATAGAGGTCATCCACGCATGAGAGAAAGCTTTGTGACTGCTCGGATTTTGCTGAGTGATCTTCCCAGGAGATGTTCAGGTAATTGAAGTCACCAAGGTTCAGGGATTTACAGAGATGTATGCACTTTCCCAGGCAGGCTAGGATCACAAGAAAGTGGAAGCTGTCTTTCAGAACACCAGATCTAAAATTCGCATAAGTGAAGCCTACGTATCCAGCTTTGGATGGCTAAGTAACATTTAACTGCCTAACAGGTGGAGTTGGATTTGGGCCTATGTATCAAGGCAAGGGAATGAATTTTATGAAGAGAACTATTAAGGGAGCAAACATATTACCAGATGGTAAGGTGAAGTCCACCCGGGTCAGTATATCACAGCCAAGAGACAAGCTTGCTTCTTGGCAATTGTTTGTGAGCAGTTCTATGGCAACTTACTTAGGTTTAAACTCACCCTAGAAAGCTGCTCACTGGAATTATTATTCCGGCATATCTGTTTTACCTAGAAGTGTATATGTCCTTGAGCACTTTAAACATAAGCAGCAGTTTCCTTCCTTCCACTTAGGGAGTTTATACAAGCAGGATATCAAGAGGCAAAGTAAAGCCTATGGCTTCTTAGAAGGCTGGACTAGATGATCTTGTGATTCCCTTCCAGCCCTACTTTCTTATGATCCTAATTGCTGGGCAAATGGCTAAATATGTCCTAATCTTTTCCTTCCTAACAACTCATGCTTATTGAAGCAACTCTGAAGTGATTGTGAACACTTGCAGATTCCTATAAGGCTACATTTTAACAGTGTCTAAAAGTTTTCTACTTCTGAAAATAATATATACTGCTAGTATTCAATTGCTACAAGTATGGGAGTTACAGGTCTATATCATGCTTTGTTTCTCTTTATTATTTTGGCTACAGGTTAAGGTTTAAATTGTATCGTGTTTTTATTTTTTTTCCATGTGCCATCAGCAAGATTTAAATTCAACACAGTGTTAAGTAATTTGTTTTTCATTAAGTTCTTTATTAACAAAGAAATCCCTTGATTATTATACTTCTCTGACTTTCTGATAATCTCCCCTGCAACCAGTCACATAAAGCCTGCATATATTTCAATGAAATGTTGTTGAGCTAAAAGAGGTTATGGGGCCTGTAATTATTTTCAAAATAAATACTCAAGTAATAAGACATTTTAAATACCATAAGTGAAATGGATATATAACTGTCTGTCCTCCAAAGACCTTTGAGATTGTTTGTAACTGCAGGTTTTCAAACTTTTGGCAACCTTGTCTTTGACTTTCATTCCAGCTTCTAATATTAATTCTGTTTAGCTTTGAGTAACAGCCCCTAATTTACATTTACAGTTTTACAGTACTTTTCCTGTGTGTACATCCCATTATACTTAACACATTCAAATGACCACAAGCTATTCAGTCTTGATGGGCAAGACTAAGCACGTTGATGAGTCCTCAAACCAGACTTCCTTTCAATTACAAAAATAAATTAGCTGCACCTAACAGCACAAACCTGGAAAATGGATACAGCAAAGAAGAGAAGACCTACAAGCAAGGCTGTGAATGATGATAATCTATCCCATAATTAAAAATACAATTCAGTATTAAGACAGTAGTTGCTTCATTTGCAATCAATAAAATGACAGTGAACTCATTACAACTCTGCAGTAGGAGGCCTTTCATGTATGTGCCACAATGGACTTCCCATATATAAGTTAATTAGCCTAAAACAACCCTTAAAGATACATACTTCTTACAATAAAGCATTTTTAGAGGGGCAAACAGAGATGCTGGAATGGGTAACTGATTTACCCAAAGGGACAAATTAATGCTAAACTCAAGAATAAAGCTCTTGATCAGGAATCAAGTCTCCTGATTCCTATTCAGTCCATGACACCGTGCTCTTTTACTAGTTAAAACTCTACAGCAAAATACATTATTGCCCTCATTGCCTCGTTCAGCATCATTTATTTGTATTTGAACAGTTGATCTAATCAAGTCATAGTCCATCTGCCCAGATGGCTTTTATATTTCCAGTCATGTATTCATCCCAATATGCAATATGGTTGCATATCTAAGACCAAAGCTATTCCTAAGTGTAATAGCAGAAGATGCCCATCTCAGAACCAGTAGTTACATGGCCTGAGGAGACAGAGTACATCACACTACGGGATCTGTAATCCTGCTTTGTTCCACATAACCGAGCTCCATTGTAATTCACTGTAGGCTACATCCTATCCCATCTAAGGTCCTAAGTGGATGTAGGTTTATTACCAGGGATCCAGGTTTTCTCTGATTAAAAAAAAATCCAAATATTTCTGATTAAAAAAAACCAAAAACACAAAACCAAAATCCACATTTTCCCATGCTTAAAATGAAATGCCACTATATACTGGCATTTTGTTAGTTTTTAAATCAGAAAGTACTGGGATTTTATTTTTGCCAAAGAAAATCAGGATCCCTGCAGATTACATGCAGTTCTGTTCCACCTTGCTTGAGTCCCTGAAAAGCAATTTTTGAAAAAGGTGGGTGGCTTTGTAGCACTCTGTGGGCCCTGAGGGAAACCTCCATGCCCCCTGTGGGCCACCCTAGTCCTGCCTCTACTCCAGGTTCTCTGTATAACCACCCCTTTCTATCTCACCTATCACAGCTTGATGATCCTTTTAAATTGACTGGAAAGCTGCCCCCGATTCCTAGGGTGATCCTTAGTGCCCAGCAGACTCACTCCATGTCTGCCCTCTGTGCCCTCTGTCCTTTGGCAAGACCTTGCCTGTTTTTTGTGGGCAGGTTGTGCCCCAGTCGGAACTACTCATACCCTGTGGGCACGATTTAAATTTGGCAGTCACAACTTGTGACCCTAGTGGCTCTAATCAAGCCCTAATGGCTCTAATCATGGCCTGTGTCCTCCCCTACATTCATGCCCATGCTTCACAGGTGGCACTCGGTTGTCCTTCACTCCCCTTACAGATTCCAACCTTCTTGGCCTCAGCCTGCAGGTTACTCTAGCTGTAGGCCTCTAGCCTGGACCCGCTCGCTCTGGGCCAGCTTCTTGGCCCCAGACTTTCTCTTTCCTGGGGCTCAGACTCTAACCCTCTTGGTGGCAACTGGTCTCAGCTCCCTTTTTTCCTCCCTTTCTCTGTCTATAGTGCCCTGCCCCTGACAGGTTCAAACCTGGAGTGCATCTCCAGTGCCCCTGCCTGGTTTCCTAACCATAGTTACAATGACTCTCCAGTTCTTTAGCAGTTACTGTCTTTACCATAGCAAAAACAAAAGAGACCACTCATAGGAGTACTCAGATAACAAAGAATAAGTTGAACTCCAAGTCATCCTCATCTTAGGCAAACTTCAAACAAAAAAGGAGGCTTCTCCACTAGCATACCAGGGCTCCCTTTAGCACCACTCCAGGCTCTACTGTGGCGTGCGTTGGAGGTCCACATCCTTCCCCAGCCAGGCCTACAGTGAGCCTGTTGACCGAAGAGTGAATCTGTTATCCTAGTACATCCCTCCCCTTCTGGCTAATCTGGCCTACCATGCAGCACAATCCCAATATCTCATTGGTCCATTCAGTCCTGAATGGCTTCAGGGCACTCGTTTGGCTGTTGGGGACTGATAAAACCCTGTCTCCTCTTCCTGTATTGTTTTGTCTGTGTTCCCCTCCCTGTGAGCCACAAAGATTTTACTCTTAAAGGGCCCATTGCAAGCCCTGCTTTCCCCCTACATTTTGGGGTATTCCTTGTAGGCCCTACTTGTCCCCCACCTTTCTCCCAGTAACATTGTAAGGGTGCCCTGTTATAAGGTACTCCTCCACCACCTTGATGCTTTCTTGTAACTGAGTCTTAAGGGTAAGTTGATGAAATGTTACGGAGTAGATGCATTAAGGGCTTTTAGAACTTGAACAGAAGTGCCTAAGTTCACTTGAAACACTTAATACATGGAATAGGATCTGGCCACATAACTGTAGAAAAAGTGAGAGCAAAGGAAGTGTTAGTTTGAGTAACCCTAATACAAGGCAGAATAAGTAGGCCATGTGTTTGGGAGTGCAAACAAGTTGAATGCTATGGAATCAGACAAAGAGGAAGTGGATAAAAACTCTTGGACATCAGAGATGCATTGAGATAGAGGGGCAAAGCCTGCACAATCTTGCTAAAAGAAGCACTAACCTAAACTACTGTAAGCACTAAACTATTGTATATTTATGACTGGCACAATAACTGCTGTTCTAAAATAGGTATATATTTTTCAGCCAAAAACAAACATTAAGACATAAATAACTAATGTATAAGACAATGAGGTAAGGCCATGAATCTTTTGAGCTGAAGTTGCATTTCTCTCCCCATAGGCATGCCATGAATTGGTCACTTGTGGTAGCCTAATAGAGACATACTTGGTTTTAAGCTAAGTCTGGTCACATGGTTATTGCAACAAGGACCGAGCAGAGGACCAAGGTTGAAGGTTAAAAGTGAACCTCAAGTATATGAATTCTTCAGCCAGAAATACAGTGGCTTCCAGGTACAGAATTCCACCAGGTTTTCTCCGTAGAACCCTGCTACCAAGTGCATTTTGCATTGGGTTTCTCCATTAAAGCCAACAGATTTAATCACGAATACAAATGTTACTATTAAAATGGTTTTATTGTTAACTTCCATAAATGATTCATTTCCTCTGGAGCAACTTTGTTTGGATCAAGAAGGTGTGTACTCATTCTCTATCTTAATTCCAGTAGACACAAGGTTATTTTAAGCCAGAAAGCTCTCAGTACAAACTAAAGGTATGGGACTCTTCAGCACAAGTAAAAAAACCCAACAGAGGCAGAAAATTAACCAATTTTAACCATTGTTTACTTTATTTTCTTTTAAACATTTCTTGGGTGACTGAGAACTACACTTTTTAAATTGCAAAATATTAAATTTGCCACTAAATTGGGAAAAATGTTGATGGAATTCACATGTCCTCTTTCTGCCTCTCCCTTCATATTTTTTAATCAATAAGAGAACTACTTTCCAAAGGTTAATGTAATTTTCAAAAGGGACAGAAAAAGGAGAAGAATCAAAGTAGACTGCTGCCTCACACTTACTATATTTGGTTAAGACAAATATCTGGTAAAATTCATAATAGAAAAAACTGTGTATAGTTCATAAACATGCTTACTTTTCTCCAATATATTTAATAGCTCTTAAAAATGAACAGTTATGCTGGATCATTTTAAATATTCCTCTGTCCATGAAGAATCAAGCCTTTTAATATACTTCAAGTATACTTTCAGGCCTAACTTGAATTTGCACGCACTACCTCAGTAATCCTATCTGTTTCTATCCAGAGATAGACAAATCTCCTGTTTGTGGTGAGACAAAAGGCTGTGTCCCTGGACAGACCAACTCCTCTTCAGATGTCCTGTACCCCCTAGGTACCCTGGAACAAGCCTAAAATCTGTTGCCACAAAACATTTGATAACAGTTTGTCCCAAGACATTGCAAAAGGCGTCTGAATGCTCATACCCAGCAATATGTCAAGACAGGGGACCAAGATATCACTGCATTCACATTGGTTGTGGCCCCTTTCCACCCCACAGCGTGTCTGAAAGCATGGAGGAGGAAACCGTATGGGGACACATCCCAATACAAGTGAGCCTCCAACAAGAATGTCTCCTGTTTCTAGTCTGTCTGTCCATCCAACTAGATTCGATCACATTTTTTATAGAAAAATATCATTTACACAAATAGGGGATTTGGACATAGTCACTGGAAGTCATTTTAACTACAATTATCAATGGGTACAGAAAGTATTTCTTGGCTGATAAATCTATTGAATTGTCATTTTTTTTTAATCCTGGAAACACCTTTAGTGCTAAAGAAAAGAAAATGGGCATGTTAAATTAACCTGATGCTTTTAGTTACTAACCAGGCTGATATTATCTGTGCTATATAATAGGTTAATAACATAACTGTTAATCACTGTTGGGGTTAATGCAGGTCACAAAAGGCAATGCATTTGCAGACCAAAAAAAAATAAACATTTGCAGAGTCTGATCTCTGCCTGAATTTAGAGTGTGTAAATAATCCCTTATCCTTGTAATCACTGAAATTCACCAAGGGATGCCAAAGGGAATGAAATGGCAATGGGAACTAAACTAATCTACTGATATGACTCTGATTTGAAGGAGGGTAGGGAGCTGGAGCAGAATTGTAAAGTACTATAGTTCTGAGCAGAGCTCTGAAGACATATCAAGCGGATTTAGGCAAGACCTCAAAAAATTAGCAGCATTTCTGTTCCTTAGCATGAAATCACTCTCTGCATTTTCCAGGGTAAATAGTGGTTCTCATAACCTGTTTATGTTCCTTTCATTTCATTACAGTTTATTTCCTTCAGTTCTCTGTTTCTGTTTAATATTCATTACATCCAACGCCTTGCATTTCCAGCCTCTCAATGTTCCCCTGTCCTCTACTATTTTATTTGATTTTTTCTAAACATCCCTCATTAAAATAATTTTCATGAGAAAATGTTTTTTAGCTGGATGATCCTACGAGGACATCAGACACACTGTCCTAGCACAACTTATCTTGGCACCGTGCAGAACAAACAATGAATGCAGAAGGCTCAGGCTAAGAAACAGCTCACACAATATTGAATCATCACAACATCAGTTCATTTTACAATGACAAGGAATCTTAAGATAAGGGTTTAAAACTTCCTTAAAGCCAAACAATGTAGGTACCTGTTTCAATGAAATGGGAAGCTTATTTCTAAGTCTTTTATAATCCTGCTCATTTCTCATGATCTCCTTTTCCTTCATCTTTCAATCTCTTTCAACAACCTCATATATGAGAACACAATAAAGGTGCTCTGATGTCCCTCTTGGTAAATAACGGCAAAATGAGGGCAGTGTGTATGTGTGTAGTTTATTCCCTGTGACGAGTTAGATCAAAATGTATTTTGATAGAAATGCATTATTAAAACCATTGATCTGTTATCGCCCACATAATATTAACTTTGTACTTACCGACACAATAATTTCTCCGGGTTCTACTTCTTAACAACACAAATCTGAAGGAGAAACTCAATCTAAGTATTGAGGTTTATTAATAGAAAATATGTGGAGAACAGACAAACATGGGGTTATTTTTCAATGTAAAGTTTGTCATCCATTTTTAATTTAGGGCCAGCTTGTGATCCCTTTTCTCACACTGCAGGGATTGAATCAACGGAATGAGTTAAACAATAATGTTTTATTTAGTAAAACCAATCACATCACAGGCTGGAACTTAAGCTATTCATTTCATTCAGGGTTAGGTTTTTTATTTTTCCTTTGTTTCTTATGTGTGGTTCATTTGTGCCACATTACTTATGCTGTGTAGTACCTTCTTATAAAGAAGGCATTGAAATCTACAGGCTCCTCTAGACCTGCAGGGAGCTGGCTCTGGAAATCTAGCACGCCAGAGCAGACTCGATTAACCTGTCTGCTGGACTACTCGATTAATCGAATCTTCTGGATTAATCAAGGTTTCTGGAGCATGGGAATAAAGGAACTCCAGAAGCTTCCCGCATCATGTATCAGCGTTGCTGTGCTGAAAAATGGCAGCAGGGTACAATGAATTAAGTTTGTTCAATAAGCTTTAGTTCAAAGTGCACCACCACCAGTTTTCAGCGTGGGGAATGCTGATACATGTGATGCTCGGGTGCTTTTAATTAGCTTGGCTCACTAATTAAAGTCCTCCCCGCCCCCGCCCCCCACACCTCTGGGAGCACGTGTATACATTCCCTATAGGGCCTCCTTGGGCTGAAGACCTACTGCCATCATTTTTCCCTGCACTACTAGAGGAGAGCTGGGCCCCTGCACAAGCATCACTTGGCTGGCCAAATGGAGGGTGAAGGACCCAACCAGCCTGCAGCCCTCTTGGTGGGGAATGCCGCCTGGGGAATCACTAAGGACTGCCCTTTGGTGTTGCTCTTCAGTAGTCACTAAGACAGTGAAAGCGGGTCTGTCTTAATTTTACTTTTTGGTTAAGATTCTTTTGTCTTTAATATTTTGTCTGTTTAGGGGAGGAGAAGGAGCTAGGTATGTTTTTTTTGGGGGGGGGGAGAACAGTGTAACAGCCACAGTCCCTCTGTAGAAGAGGGGGTGCAGGCCTGGAAGGGACAATGAGGGAAGGCTGAGGGATCTCCAGTGGTGGGGAGGTAGAGGAGAGGGAGGGAAGGGAGTGGGAGAATTAGGAAGAGATTCCTTATATTTGGATATAAACAGAGTTGAGAAGTATGCTTGGGATTAGCTGGGTGGTTTGTTTGTATGGGGGTTTAGGAAGGAAAGTTGTAGCTGAGGGATGTGGGCAGCTAGAGTCCTCAAGTTTTGGGGTTTTGTTTGGGAAATTCTGTCCATGGGGTTGTCTGGTAAGTGTAAGCTGCTCTGAGCCTTTTGGGTAGGGCAGGTTATAAATCTAATAATAATAATAATAGTAGTAACAATAATAAAACAACTAAATAAATCTTGGTCTTTGAGATGCTGCATTTCTAAAATCTAGTCATATAGCCCTAGGAGAGAAAAACAATTTGACCCTCTGTGGTCAGATTGGAGAGACTTAGGTCACTCTAGAAACAAATCCAGTTAAACCAAGTTTCTGTGTTACAAAGCTGATACAGAAGTGACATAGAGCAGTGGTTCTCAAACTTTTTTATTCACAGGCGACTTGAAAATTGCTGAGGGTTTCGGTGGACCACTTAATCTTTGTCATCAGAAAAAATAAATCAAGTGCAGGTATTGTACAGCTATTCTTGATTGTCCCGCTACCTTTCTGTGGACCACCTGAATGGAGCTTGCAGACCAGCGGTGGTCCACGGACCACTTTGAGAACCTCTGATGTAGAGAGTAGGGACAGGAAAGGCACTTCAGAAAGCCTGGAAATGCCTGAAGGTAGCCAATAGGAAACATTAGGTAAAGGGATATGCCTGAATCTATTTCATTGCAGAGTTTAGGAACCAGAGTTAGGCTGCTCAGTAGGCGTTTTCGTTCTGACTTGCAATCTAGAATATGTCACCGCACTTCTGAGGTTAAGTGCCTACAACTGGTGGTGGTGGTATACGGGTGCTCACCTTTTGCAGCCTAAACTTGGGGTTGAAGGACTTGTCCGGGGACTGGGATACCTGGATTCTAGGTACTCCTCCCTCCTCAGTTCTTCCACTGTATGTGTATGCTCAAAGCATGTCTAACAAATCAGGCCCCTTAAAGTAAGTACAAACTGGATGACAACAGATCTATAGAAAGGCACCTGATTGATCAAACTGAATCATTTTTTGAATGCAGGCAGGAGCTAGACTCTAGGCATTACATTAAGTAATAGTGGTGCTGCCTGAACTTAGATGACTACTGAGTTTTGTGGCTTGTGGAACATGGCTAAACTGGATTGCTCTATAGAAATGAAGCATTTACAGGGGATTCTATTCCTGGACGCATAGCCTGTGTGCATGGACTAACATAGGTGAACAGGTTGAGCATGTGCTGTAGCAGCCATAGCATGTCATATAATGGTTCTATGTGCCTGAAAATTGAATCAGTCAAAACCTGTGACCACTAGACTTAGCCTCAGAAGTTGAAAACGGCAGTATTTCTCCATTGTCCCTGTAGTTGATTGGCCCTGTACACTTACCAGGCATGCTGGAGGCACAGATTAAAGCCCACACCCCCATGCCCAGAAAAAGGTTGAACCAAAGCATCTCTCACTTTCTAGCATAGCACTCTAACCTGGTACCAGGGTTAATTAGTCTTTTATCCAGCACACCTTCTGAAGCTTTTCTGTAATCTGTGGACAAATGGATGGAAGACAGAACAGGAGGGAAGCCATAACTGTGGGGGGGAAAAATTTTTTTTTTTACATTCTTCCTTTCAAAAGACAGGTGTTTCTTGTAATCCAAGGCATGTTATATGTGAGAAAATATATTGATTAAATGCTTCATAATACATGTGCATAAAAGAGTTGGAGTAAGGTTATATGGACAACTTTAAATTTGGACTTCCTTAATTTTTGAGTGCTTGGCTTTGCAAGCTTTTCTTTTAGCACATGTATTTGGATACCAGCTGAAAAACAGCAAGCCTTATTTTTCTCCCAGTCTCCATACCCAGAAAGATTTGACAGACCCAGCCATATAACCTCTTCCAGTATCAGTTCCTTTTTTTCTCAATTCCATTCCGTTTCTCCAGATAGTCTCATTTCAACCCTTAATCCTCAACTTCTTTTCCACAGTGCTCAGCATGTACTAATTCCCATTATCCCAACTTCTCATCCAGGCTTTCTTATTTCTTACCTTGACCTCTCATTACCTCCTCCACCCACATTCCTCATGCCCATGGACTCCCAATCCTAATTGCTGCCCCCTTCATCAGTACATAAAGACACAGATGAAAAAGCATCCTTTAACAAAGAATTGAAAGGCTCATGTGACTTCAGCCAATTCAGTCATTTCAGTCTCAATTCTTCAGAGCAGAGAAGCATATCAAGATCTGTACTAAAACTAAAAATAAACTACTGTGGGGGTTGTGCATGTGCGTGTTTTGAGTGTGACAGTCAGCAATGAGCCTGGAAAGTATCAGTCCTTAGTTACATGACTGTAAACCCCACATATGTCCAGCAATATCAGTTGAGTTACATTTGATTTAATCTTACTATACATGTGGCAGAATCACCAGAGAATCAGCTTTATAATTGGAAATCTTCTGGAGACTAAAGTCTGACTAGAATTTTTAATGTAAATTATCCTTTTTCAATCAGACTTGAAAGTGAGTGATCATTTCCTCCATAATTTGGATTAAAATAAAGACATTAAATTAAATGACATAATTGTTAATATATTGCCTACATTACTGTAAGTGCTGCTGATTCTCCAGCTGTGAAGTCAGTATTTAAACATGAGGCTGCTTCAAAGGGCACAGAGCTGACATAGGGATCATAAAAATCATGAATAATATCCAAAATATTGGGCATTATTGGAAACTGGTCACAACAATCAAACTTTTCTCAACACAACATTTGGAAATAGCATGAGGCTAAGCCAAAGCCCACTGAAGTCAATGTGAAGCTTTCAACTGATGTCACTGAGTTTACACCGTCTCTAAGTTGTAGTACAAGCAGAGGCTCTGATCCTGCCCTGAACTCCATATAACTGATGCTCTGTTCCTCTATGGAGCTCATTAAGGATCAGGAGGATTCTAACGTAGATCTAGGGATGTATGCTCAAAAAGACATCTACAACATCCTCTTTTTCCATATCATTTGGAAGGCAAATCTACAGCAAAATATCTCAACGTTGACATACATTTCAGCTCAGTTTTCCTTTCATTCTGCTCTGTAACAGTCCAATAATTCCCCTGGGATATTTTAGCCATGTGCATCTTTTCACTACATTTGCCAATTGCAGTTCTACAATGGGACCGAAACAAAACAATAGACACAATGCCCTTTACAATCTATACAACGATCCATTTATGTGCTATTATATGGGTCTTTATTTGGATTGGCCCCTGGGACCCGTACTAGCTTTGTCTGAAAAAGGGTAGACAGACTTTCAGAAGAAGGTCCTTACTCCAATCATGATCATACCATAAAAATAAATGATACAAAAATTTATCTGAAGCAGATGTTGACATAAAATCACCATTATGCACAGATGGGAATGAAACAACCTCTTTTTAACTATCAGCCCTGCAATTGGTCAAATACGGTGCTGGAAAAGTCATTCAAAGTAGAATCTGGATGGTCCTTGGCCCTTCTGGAAAGTCAAGGAATATAAAGTTCTCCCTCCATGAAGAAAATTATAACTAGCTATCAAAAAAGGGTTGGTTGATCAGTGTGTCTTCTTGTTAGTCAGTCTGTGAAATCCATCACAATTTAATTACTGGGAATGTTGCATGTGTGTGAAGACTGGTTTGTTTTGTTTTTTAAAGTGGCTGATAAAAGACAACTCAAGTTAGAAACGGGAAACCAGACTGGGGATTCATTGAAGTTATTTTTGTGAAATGCCCTATAGCAAAAGTAGAATAAGATTAATTGGTCTGTGGAGTCAGTATAGTGAAGAAAAGAAAACAGGGGCAATATGGAATGATGGGACTGTGAAAATGATTGCTCAGAAGCCTGTAGCTAAAAAAAACCCGGTGATACTAGATTTTAAAAAGTCGATAGACGGTTAAAGAGTAAAAAGGTGTTGGGTGAAAAATGAAGAATTGTTGGTCACATGGAAGTTTTACTTCCAGTTTAAGAATAACTACAGAGGGATTCACGGTAGTTTAATCTATTTCTCAGTCAGAACAGTGATACCTACAATATAGCACCCTTTGAAGTGGTATGTACTTGTGAACCCTAAAGATATTGAGAATCCCAGAATAGTGGACGAAATAATTTCAGTTTAGGTAAAATAAAACCCCAAACCATAATAAATCCAAATTGTACCTGTAAAGTTTTAAGACAGACGTTGATGGGAGGTGTATTATTCCTTCCTACAGATCTTAGGACTTCCATATGGTATTCAAGGATGAAGTGGCAGAATAGAAAAATATCCATTTTTATCTATTGGCCAAGCAGGCTAAAAAAAAATTAAAAAGAAGTGTTTTGATGAAAACTTCAGGCTAGATATGAATAACCAAGAGTGCAGATTAACCTCTGATATTTGGATTTTGTACCTGAGTTGGTCTCAGCCTTCTGAACAACCTACATTTTTAGTGAATAGACAAATATATCAATAAAAGATTAGGCATTTTAGAGAGAGAAAAAAAGGTCCAAATAAACGCAGAGACGTGCTGTATTTTTTCTAGCCAACGGTAAAGGAAGATAACTGTCCATATCTGGGTGGAAATTGGTATTCCAGTCCCAAAGAACTTTATATAAATCTTTGGGGAAAAGTTCCTATCGTAAACAGGGATATAAAGACAAAATCTTAAAAATTTTCACATATTAGAAATTGGAGTTGGGGCAGAGCAGGGAAGGTACCTCCAGGTAGTATTCCCCAGGGTATAGTCAAAAGAATTACAGTAGGAGGTGGCAAGACTCTGAAGCATCCTCCACCCTGAGGACTCAATCAATTCAATGCTAGAGGAAACCTCTAGGACTGCATGAGAAGGACCACCAGAAGTGGGACTAGAGAAGGAAGATGTAGATGCTCAGGAAAGTGGAACGTAGGAGGAACAATATTGAGCCTTAGCAACAAAGGAGAAGGAGCATGTTCTGCGGGTGGAAGAAGCTAGGCCAAGCATCCCCAAGGTTGGGAGGATTAAGGCCACTGCCACCAAGAAGATGTGATGGATGGGTGTTGATGGTTGGAGACTCTCTTCTGCAAGGGAGAGAGGCATACATCTGCCAGCCAGACCTGTTGTCTTGGGAAGTCTGCTGCTTGCTTGGAGCCCGGATGCAAGATGTCACAGAAGGATTACTGAGACTCATCCAGTCCTTTGACTATGACCCCATGCTGCTCATCCACATGGGCACCAATGATACTGCCAGGAGTGACTCTGAGCAGATCAAAAGTAACTACAGGCCTCTGGGTGCAATGGTGAAGGGGACAGGAGCTCAGTTAGTGTTCTCCCTGATCATTTTGGTCAAGGGGAAGGGCCCAGGCAGGAGCAGACACATGCTGCAGATCAATGCATGGGTGTGCAGATTGTGTTGCCAACAGGGCTTTGGCTTCCTCAACCACAGGATGTTGTTCCAAGAAGGATTGCTAGGAAGAGATGGGATCCACCTGATGAAGAAAGGAAAGAAGAATAACCTAGTGAGGAGGGCTTTAAACTAGGTTTGCAGGGGAGGGAGACCAAACCCATGAGTACAAAGTCTTGTCCTTAGGGTGGAACAATCCCATGCACTGGTACGGGCTGGGGACTGACTGGATAAGCCGCAGCTCTGCAAAAAAGGACCTGGGGATTACATTGAACAGTAAGCTGAAGATAAAACAACAGTGTGCCTTTGTTGCGAAGAAGGCTAATTGCATACGGAGCTGCATTAGTAGGTATGTTGCCAGCAGATTGACAGAAGTGATTATTCCCCTCTATTCAGCACCGGTGAGGTCACATCTGGACACATCCTGTGTCCAGTGTTCCCCCTTCCCCCCACTACAGAAAGCACGTGAACAAAATTGAGAGAGTCTAGTGGAGGGTAGCAAAAATGGTTAGGGTGCTAAGGCACATGATTTAGGGGGAGAGGCTGAGGGAACTGGGCTTATTTAGTCTGGAGAAGAGAAGGGATTTAATAGCAGCTTTTAACTACCTGATGGGTGGTTCCAAAGAAGCACAGAGCTGGGTTGTTCTTAGTTGTGGCAGCTGATAGAACAAGTTGTTCAGGTTGCAGAAAGGTAAGTTAAGGTTAGATATTAGGGAAAACTCTCTCCCTAGGAGGGTAGTAAAGAACTGCAACAGGCCAAGAGAGAGAGAGAGGTTGTGGAATCACCATCCTTGGAGGTTATTAAGAACCGGCTAGACAAAGCCTTAGGTGGGATGATATAGATAGGCATGGTCCTGCTTTGAGCAGCGGTTTAGACTAGAAGACCTCCTGAGAGTGCATCCAACCTGACTTCTCCATGATTCTAGAAGGCATTTAGAAATAAAAGAATAAATGTAGTCATTTAGAAACAAACAACCTTCCCCCTCCTCCCTCCAATAACCTTCTTATTGCCAAAATCTTAGAATAGGACATTTTGACCATTTTGAAAGTTTTGCCATTTTTTTTTTCAGATTGTACAGTGTTTTGAAACCTGATCACCAGAGGCATAACTAACCAGGTCTGGACCCTGGGTGGTGGAAGAGCATCAACCAGAGGTTTAGAGCTAAGGAGAAAGGTTCCACCTCCTATTTTGCTGTCAAGCAGTCTTTTAAACACCACTTTTAAGTGGCAAAAAAGGAAGTGACAACCCGTGCCTCCCACAGCAACAAACTTCTAACAGCTTTTCCTGGGCTGTGCACTGCCACCACCCAGGGGACCGTGTGTTAACACTGCTGTTTGGTCCTCCTCACAGCCACAGCTGGAGCTAGAGCCACTGCAGGGAATGTGCAAGGTGTTGGAGGGGAATGAGGGATGGAAGGTGAAATTACCTCCACGTACCCCCACTTCTGCCTTCCATTCGAGCACCCCTCTTAAGCAGCTGCCAGAGATCGGGTCCTACTTATTCACCTATTATTACACTATTCTGAAAACAGTTTCAGAGAACTGGCTTTTTCCACGGGAAAACGTTTCATTAAAATTTCCAGAGTAGTTTTAGTAAAAAGGGTTATATTGAAAGACTAGGAATAAAATGAGCAATGGACAAAAAAAGGGAAAACCTCCAGCTGAAAAAAGTGAGATAACAGTAAAACTTGCAATGAAATATACTTTGGACACAGGTATTTGGTTTCAAATTTAACTTGGATGAGCTGACCCTTCTATTGTATGATGTAGCTCATTGTAAAAGAGAAAGGAAATGGGTTAGTCAGTAAGTCATGGCCACCTCAGCCTAAAAGGCACATCAGGCCAATAGAGTCGTCATCACCACATTTCTAGCCAATACTGTACAAAGTGTCATTGCATATTTTTCATGGTTGTCAGGAAAGCAATGTCATTCATCCTGACATAATCTCTACCAACTTTGGCAGCAGGCACATCTTTGGCAGTGGAGCTGCTGAAACTCCATGGTGCAGGGAAGAGCAAGAGAAGTGCAGAGAAGTAATCTCTGGAATATGTGGCTCTCTTCCTTTCCACATCCATACCCTGAAACTCAGCTCCATGGCAGCATCTTTCTTTTCAATAATAAAGCTGTTGGTACAAAATTCATAGAAATCAACTGAAATTTTCCCCTGAAAAATATTCTTTTTTCAGAGCCTACTAATTAGTCTTGGTTCAGCTATAATACTTCTATAACACAAAAGTCAGTTGTCTTTGTCTCTACTTATTGTCATACGAATCAAGAAAAAAGGAAAACATCAAATCATTATTCTGAGCAGTTAGGGTAAAAAATGGCTGGCTAGATTTAAAGAGAGACTACATGGTACAAGTCTACCCTGCCTTCTGCTAAATTTAAAAAGCAAACAAGCAAAAGCACTACAAAGTCCATCTATAGTGGGGGGGGCTGGGGGGGAGGAAAGGAGTGGGGACCCACAATCCTAGCACTTTAAATCCTTTTGCTCTGAAGGCTCATTTGCATGCGAGGGATGAGTCACCAAAATATGTTACAGCACTTCTTAGTTAGAGGGTGTCCTCATTGATAAGCAAATTGCGTATAACTGACTCTTGGTAGCTAAAATCAGCATTCTCGCTTCATAATCAGAAGGAATGTGTGTAGCGGAAAGAAATTTTGATCCATCTGAAATGGAAACAAAGGAGGGGATAATGTCTACACTGTTGCCACTCTCACTTGGCCCCTGTGCAGACAGAGATTGAACAGTACCAAGTACAATAGGGTCCTCTACTTTGGGTCCTCAGGTGCTATCTAAAAGAAAGATACTAATTCTAATACTAGCTTCGCCTCATCTTCAGAAAGGGAAATTAACCTTCTCCCTAGTAACTGGGATAATGTCCATTGGCTACCTAGGCAATATCTTCTAAAGTTTGCAAAGGGTAACTTTATGACCATACTGGAAAACAAGCTGGAAGAGACAAGAATACACCTGTAAATCTATGGTAACTATGATCTTCGGATTAATTTAATCTCAAAAGAGAAATCACTAATTGCAAAGACCAATTCTAATTAGTGTCAGGATTTTATGCACTGCAAAACCAAAAGGTCTCGCTGCTTTAAAACAAGCGTGCAAATGCAATTAATACATCTCAGATGGTAAGAATGTATTTGGTCTCAGCTGTCTCTAGCAGTAGCCAATCAGGATAATATGTTATGCTTGATGTATTAAAAGAGAAGTGTTAAAAGCAAAATTATATTGCTCCTGGAAAATGGTTTAACTACTGTTATTCCAAATAATGTCTGAGATTGACATCCACTGAAAGAGATTACTGTAAATATTATTTTATTTCTCTTTTTCATTTCACTGTTTGTTTAACAAGACTTTGTATTATGGCTGGTCAGGATTTTTTCATCAAAAGTGATTTTTCTAAAGATTTTTTTCCAGCTATAAAAGTATTTTTGCAAAGAAGTATCTGCTTCCCATATTGTTTTGGTTTTCCTGAATGTTTGTTTGCTTGCTTGAAAACCAAATACATGTTATAAATATGTGATTTTTGGCCTATATTTTTGGTGCTTTAATTTCCCCTAATAATAAAATTTTAATGTGAAATGTTTTACTAGCTCTTCTCTGTATACAAGTATCTATATATACTGGCATCTCCTGTGTAGTCGCTCACTCAGTTTCCATCTTCCTCCACCTCTTTCATTTGCTTTTCACACAGCGACAGAAAAATACATTTTTTAAAAGATGGGAAAGGTGAATTTAAAAATATGTAATTGTCCGGGTGTCTTGAGGTAAATGAAACAGCAGAAACAACATTGAACTTCCTTTTTAAGAGAAAAGTAACTAGATTCCCAGTTTAGTTTCCTGCTAATACTTGAAATTAATGGCATTTAATTTTAGAATGACAAAATACTATACAAGTGTTGCCCTATGGGCTCAGGATCTTAATATCACGCTGTTAGACAGGAGGGCATGGTATACAAATTGCACATACACAAAAATCAAATTAGGTGTGTGCACACTCTAGGTGCACGCACATCCAAAATCACCAGCCTAGGCACATGCATACCTATCACCAATTCAAGCACATACACGCTCTAATGATAATGACAGGAAATCATACACACATACACACAGGTTAAACACTGACTCAGGTGATAGTGTGTGTGTGTGTGTTGGTGCCTGTGGTACCTATGCTTGGGGTGCTTGGTAATTAAAGAGCAAGTGGCAGATATCAGAGAAAAGTCAGTGGAGATGAAGCAATAGCAGTGGCAGAGATCGGGGAAAAGGCAGTGGGTATGAAATAGCAAAGAAACTGGGGTTTGCAGGCAGAGAGGAGCTCAGGATGGCTGGAGCCACAGGAGCATGGGACAGGTGTTGGAGGTGGCAGTGAGGCAGAAGCAGGAGAGGGAGAAATGAGACAGAAGTTAGAGGGGCGAGGAGCAGAGATTGGAGCAGGGCCGGAACCGTAGTAAAGCAAAACTCAACTCAGGGGTCCAAATAACAGTTTTATTAAATGCACACTGTGCTGTACAGCTTAGTTCCTACACACACTCACACAAGCACTCCCACACATTCACACAATGGTAACAGGAGAAAGAGACTCAGTGGAAGGGTTGGAGTCCAGGTAGGGAAGAGAAACAGAGTTCAAGTCCTTGGTTGAAGAGAGGGTGGGGGTGATAGCTACCTATCCAGCTTGGGAGAGGGTCCTCGATGCCCAGTCAGGGTCTTTCTCTAGCAGGTGTTTTCCAGAGGAGGTCGCTGGCAGGGCCTCTGGGTTGATAAGCAGTGTGACGTGGAGCAGGTCTGGTCCAGGTGAAGATGGCATCCCCACTGGGTCTGTCTTCACTGCCCCCTTTTATAGTGGCAGACCTTCTATGACCCTAGTGGCAGGGGCATACCCAGGTAAGGGTCAGCCCCTGGTGCACTGAGCGTGTGCATTCCAGCTCAGGGCATGCAGTTTCAGGCATCTGTAATGGTGGGTTGAGTGGGATCTGCAGCAGTCTTTGTCTTTCAAATCTTGAGCCAGGGAAGGTCAATGCAGGGTGATGGTTGGGTTGTGGAGTTGATGGTTAGGTCATTCAGAGGGGGCTATTTTTACACCTACTGCCATTGTCTATTAAGCACCCTCATTCATCCCTATTCATTCAGAAACCAATTTACATAGGAGGAGTACCTACGAGTCATAGGTTACAACATCAGGGGACACAAGATGGAGGTTTGACACTACAAGATGGAAACTTGACATTACAGACACAGGCCTAAACCATACAGTATTAATATGAAACAATACAAATCAATGCACAAATGACAGGAATACAATATAAAACAGCAAAAATCAATAGAAACATAAGAGAACACTACTTACAATATATAAAAGGGGGGCTTGTTACAATAGTAGTATACAAGAACTTAGAATACCTAGTACTACTTGTAGTCACAAATAAGGGAGAGAGAGGGCAGAGAGAAAGTCAGAAATAGTTGGGGAAGGGAAGGAATGCATTTAAAAAAAAACAAGAACTGGAGGTTTTGCTACACAATGAAGGAAAAGAAAAAGAAAACAAGCAAGGGAAGTACAAAAAGAAAGTGAATAAAGCCACCACTTTGCACAGATTTCTGAGACACTAAGTAAGGTTGACAGCTGTCAGGTGGTGCAAACTGTGCATTGAAGGTTCAGGGTTCACCCCACTTCTCTCAAGTTCCTCCCAATCTTTAGACTATGCAAAGACTCTATCTCCTGGGTACACCAGACCCTCCAGAGTCCTCTTGAACACCAGTTAGTTTTTAATACTAAGCATCATTTAAAGAGTTAACTCACCCTTGTGGTCCCTTAAGCCTGGATAAAGCCTTGACTGGTGATGCTACCTCAGTCCCCCAGCCCCTCTCCTTACTCCTCTTCCTGCCCCCTTTTAATGTCCTTTGGCCAGCCAGTTATTCTAATCAGCTGCTCCAGTCCTCCTTGAGCAGGTCTCATGTAATCATTTGCCACTGCCTTTGTCTTGTAATCATTTGCCACCACCTCCAGCTGTGCTGCAGTCCCACCCGCATGCAGCCTGTTACACTCTGATTTCAGAGACTCAGGAAGAAAAACGATGCCTCAGTTTGGCATTTCACTCAAGAGCAAGCTAACTCAAGTCCAGAGCTATTCAAATTATTGTACACTCCGCCTGGAAAGCTATCTGCTCCAGAGACACAGTGTTACTGGATTTCATAGAACTAGAATTTACATAAAAATAAGGTCTTCACCAAAAAGCAGAACAGCTCCTATAGAAGCTTTCCAATACATGTTATATTCTGCTCTGTATTGGCCATTCATTTTCCCTATGGCTGTGCATCTATAAAAGTGAAGCATACATGGGTGTCTCCTGTTCTTTCCCCTCATTTATTGACAGGAGTTTAATTTATAGGAAGGGGTCTCAAGCTATGACTTTTAGTTTTTATATATCAGCCCTAAACTTTTTGTCTTCATTTTTTCTCTTGGTGTTCCACATCTTTTAAGGCATTGTGGCACCCATGGTAGATGTGCTGAGGCTCTGGGGGATTTTGCATCAAATATCCAAAGTTTATTACAGAACATTAATGGCTGTCCTGTGGCTGGAGGGGCCTAGACTACCCTATTACCTGATCAGTCATGACTACAGGGGACTTGAGTTGATGACCTTACAAATCACTTGCAAATACCTAAAGAGCAATTATAGAACCTAGAAACTGGTCATCCTCCCCTTGGTCCAGGTTCCTAACCATCAAGTTACTTAGCTACAAAGTGGGAGGGCCACCTTTCTCCTGCAAGGTCAAAAACTCCCTAATTGGCATTGCCCACGTGAGCGTGGATGTTTGATTCTCTGAAGGCCAAGTAGTGGAGGTGCACCTTATGTTGCTGCTACTTGTCCCCAGTGAAAGCCCATGCTGTGTGTACTTTAGTGTGTGGCAAATTACCCCAGATGGGGTAGAGGAGGCTGGGGTCAGCACTGTGCTGGTCCCAGCACCCTTACCTAGGGTCCTGGGGACCTTCCAGGGATGCAGCAGTGACTATTCTGCTGTGCAGAGCCTGGCCAGCAACTACAGTGCAGCTCTGGGCAGTCTGGATCCACTTTTGAGCGGCGTGTGCTGCCTGTGCATGCACTACTCCCCTTTTCTGTGGGTTTTTTTGGATATCCAGAGGGTCAAAAAACCCATGGGAAAAAAAGGTGGAGCAGCGAATGCACAGGTACCGCTCCTCTGCAGTGCAGAGAACATCCAAATGTGCAGTATGTAGCACCACAAACATGTTTCTGGCACTGCATACCACACAGCTGCGCTAATCTGGCTGGGGCCACTGCATTTTTTCTCCAGTCAACCTCTTCGGGACTTACATAGAGTAGTACACCCATCTCAGCAACTCCACTCTACCATACAGTAGGCCTGTGTGGCTAGTATTCACTTCAGATTTGGCCAATTCGGGGGACAGGATTTGGTGATTTGAATCATTGTCCGGAATCGATTTGGCCAAATCTGATTCAGAGATTCGGCCACTGCCAAATGGGCTGAATCTTCTGAATCAAACAGGCCTCATCTCCAACTGGCAGTCCTTTCCCCCCACCCCAACGCTTTAAAAAAAATACAAAAAACCCCTCTGCACTCACTGGCTGCAGCCAGGTGGGGGGTGATCGCAGCTGCCTCCAACTGCTCCGCACTGCATGGAGGGTTCTGACATGAGCCCCCAGAAGCCCTGACAGCTGCTGCAGCAGCCAGTGAGTGTAGGCTTTTTGTTTTTTTTTAAGAGATGGGATGCTGGGACAGGGTGGGGGCAGCCATTGATGAGTCTGGGAGAGCGGGCAGGGGTCAGGGGGCACTCAGGGGGGCTGGGGGGAGCAGGCATGGCATGCGGCTTGGCAGGGGTCCACCCATGGTCCCCTCTCCCCTCCTTCAGCCCTCCCCCCTTACTTACCAGAACAGAACCTGGGTCTAGCTCCCTGTGGGGACTGCCCGAATCGCTGAATCTCCAAACCTTTCTCTGAATCTTTTCCAAATTGATTCAGGGGCTTCAAATCAATTCGGACCTTTTTATTGGTTTCCAGATTCAATTCAGATTCCAAGATTCGGCTGCCGAATCGGGCCAAATCTCCTCCAAATTGATTCAGCACCCAAAGCTTCACAAGCATATTTGGCTATAGTGAAGCTTTCTGACCAATTGAGGGCAAGCATAGCTACACTGGTGGACATAAAATCTAAAATCTGTCAGGACCAAAATGGCATTTATCTATCTGTATTTCTTTATTTTTAGAGTGGTACAAAGGATTATAATTGGGAGTAATGGAATGAAATAAATATTTTTTGACTGATTATCAGGAAAATATTCCTAAAATTGAGATCTATTGAATGAAAGTAGCTTCTTGAGTGAAGAAACCTTGTCACTACAGACAGCTAGGCTGATCAGATTTCCATTGTATCTCATAATCATGCCTGGAACTTAAGCTTCTACCTTGGTTCTTTCGTCTTATTTACAGGGTGATGCTGACCGCACATACATAGTCAGAAAACTCACTTACATAGTCAGAAATCACAAAAGCCAATGTAAATCATGTAAATGGAGAAACCGTACCTATAGTTTTATTCCCTGGTCTATCACTGGTTTGATGTTAGGTAGCTCATCTAACCTCTTTGAACCTCAGTTTATATATATGTTAACAGGTATACCTACTTTATTTATAAATGACTAATTCCAGGAGATGTTATATAACTCTCTCATAGTTGAAACCCTTATGGAGATCCTCAGAAAAGGTCTATATGAATTCAAAGTATTACACTTCAAGCTTGCTGAATTTGCACCCTTAATCCTCCTGTCCAAATGTTGTTAGCCTTTCCTTACCTCTCAGCAATGGCTTAACAGAAAACCTCTGTGATTTAATCTCACAGTTCTAATGTATTTATTACTATAACATATCTGCAAAAATAGAGCCATTGCTTTCCTCACACTGGCAATATGGCTCAATTAGGATCTGCTCCTTGATCCTACAGTCATGCCCTGTGCCATGGACAATGTGACCATTACAGGAGACATGACTGGAGGGATTGTGCATCAGATCCTATTGTGCATTTAACTGAAAGTCTGCCAGGGGCCTTAGTGAGTGAATGAACTAAAACAATGCCACAGTTTCATACGCTGCACTTTGCTAATGCATTTTGGAAATTTGTATTCATTTTTATTTATAATTTCCCTACTATTTGTTTCAAATATGTTCTAGTAATCAATAAATACATTTGCATTGTGAGATTAAATTACAGAGGCTTTCTGTTAAACCATTGCTGAGAGGCAAGGAAAGGCCAACAACGTTTGGACAGGAGGATAAAGGGTGTGCAAATTTAGCAAGCTTCAATACTTTGAATTCAAATAGACCTTTCAGCTGATTAGTGCTTCTAGTCTCCGGAGTACATCAGAGCCAAAAAGTTTCGTGAGCATCCAAGGCTGGAAGTGGCAGTCAGTTGCTTTGCGCTTCCAGCCTTGGAGTTGCAAGGAAGCCCTTGAATCTGTTGTGCCCTTGAGGCTGGGAGCTCTCACCAAGTGCTGCTCCCAGGCTCCAGAGTGCTTCGGAGTCAAAGGCTCTCACGTACCCCCAAGACTCGGGGTACAGATCAGCTGACTGCCACTCTGCCCTCCAAGGTGCATGGGAGCCCTTGACTCTGATGCACCAGTGAGGCTGGGAGTGGCTCCTAAGGCCAGGAACCTGGATCAGCTGATGATTGGCCACACGTTTGATTTAAAATACATTGGAAACCATCCATAAGGTTGTTACACATACTTTGTGTAATAACTTCATGACTTATTCCGTGTTTTATCACACTAATAATTGCATTACCATGTGGCCAAGTTACTACTTAAGATGTGATTAACTGGTTAATCATGTCTTAAATGTAATGTCTGCCAGGGGCCTAAGTTCATAGATTTCATAGACAGAGCTGGAAGGGACCCCGAAGGATCATTGAGTCCAGCCCCCTGCCCCAGGGGCAGGAAGTCAGCAGGGATCATAGGATCCCAGCAAGATAAACATCCAAATGTCTCTTCAAGGCATTCAAAGTAGGTGCTTGAAGCACCTCTGGCAGCAGGCTATTCCAGACCTTGGGGGCTCAGACAGTAAAGAGGTTCTTTCTTATGTCCAGCCTGAAATGGTCATGGAGGAGTTTGTGACCATTTGATCTTGTCATCCCTTGCGGAGCTCTGGTGAACAGACATTCCCCCGGGTCCTGGTGAACACCCCTGATAAACTTGTAGATGGCCACCAGATCACCCCTGAGCCTACGCTTTTCTAGGCTGAAGAGTCCCATGGCTCTCAGCCTCTCATCATAAGGTCTCTTTTCCTGACCTCTGATCATGTGCATAGCTCTCCTCTGCACTCTCTCAAGCTTCTCCACATCTTTTTTGTATTGTGGAGCCCAAAAAGTTTTAAAAAATCTATTTTTTGCAGTTGGTCTTCTCATACTGATCCAACTTAGTGCAGGATCTTACCGTGTTATTTATAATGGGGCAGTTTAAGCATTACTGCATGCTATTGGGTTTACAACTCATTTGATAGCCAGTGGGAAAAAAAAAAATCCCTTCTCACCTGTCTGACTGCATGTTTAGCATATTTATGTTCCATTTTAAAGCAAATGCTTCTAATTCTAAAGATTAGTTTTAGCAATTTATGGGACTCATAGTGTTATCCGTGACAGAGTTTTAGCCTCCTTATCCACCCTCAGATCAGTCAAAGGTCTGAAGGCTAGGGAGAAAAGTAAAGTGCCTTTTAAAGCACTATCATTGCTAAAAGCTATATTTGTTTTGGATGGGATGTGTCATATATCTCATGTGCAGCACTGCCTGTCTGATACATCTTGTCACATTACTTCGTCTGCCGTAAGCCACATTATGTAAGGTCAGGCCACTTTAGCTAACAATAAGACACGTACGACTAGAACAGCAGCGAACTGCTTGCCGGGGTTTCAGTCTTTATACTTCACCCTTTAGTCTTGAGCAAATCAAGAATTGCAGCACTGAACTATTAAGCCTCCTACAGAAAGGAAAGTACATTACCAACTGCTGTATGGACAATAGTCAATAGACCTTTTGAAAACTGATTTAGAGCCCATTATTGCCTTTTTCCATAGTCCAACCTCACATCAGAGCCTAATGAAAGTCTGTACAAACTAGAGGAAGATACAATGACTCCTCCAAGGAAATTAAAGTGTAAGGGCCCAATCCTATATTCAAAATATAAAGCATTAAAGCCCAGACTGAATTACCCACTAGACAGGATTTTGTACCTCATTCGCCTTTCATTTAAATGAGTGTAAATCTGAAAGAATTCCATTGGAATCGGTGATATTACATAAGCATAGCCGAGAAAAGAATCAGGCTTGTGTCTCTTCTTGATATTTGTATAGTGAGCACCACACAGACGATGCTCAATAAATACAAAATAATAACAATAAAGAAACCACCAAGTAATACTCAGAACAGAAGAAATCACTGTGTCAAGATTTCATTAAGAGAACAGATTATGTGAATAAATGTCAAGAGGATGCAGGAAGGTACTGCATCTCTCTATATATTTCACTTATGAATGCGGTAGTGCTGAATAAAAAGCCTGTTCTTTGTGCTTTAGTATCTATATTAATTTCCAACAGGACTATTGGAAAACTGAATGTGCATCTTTTTTCTTAATTTTCAAGAGTCCTACTTCTGTCATGAGCTCTCTGGTATGAATCTTGAGAAATGGTTGTGTTGGCAGCTAACCTGGATACAAGGACATCGGCATTAATCTTTCATTCCCAGGGAGCAAACAGATAGCATATCTTTGCCATATCAACTGCAGGAAACTCACTGCAAAAAACAAAGCAAGGCCTATAAATCTACTTGGGCTCCTTCTAAAGATACATGTTGAAGGGGCCAGCATAATGTCTGCAATTTAGGGGTACTTTGACTATTTTTATGCAAAACTGAGAGAAAAAACAACACAAAGTATAGCTCCATTCTTTTGATTTAAATCTGTAAATGCCTGTTGAATAGAATAATGGAAAAATAGGGGTGGAATGACTTCAGGAGGTCATTTAGTCCAACCTCCTATTCAGACAAGGATCATCCCTGTCTAAACCATTTAATCCAACTGTTTGTCTAGTCTGATCTAGTCTGATGTTAAGAACTTGCCAGGATGGAGATTCCAGAATATCTCTAAATAATCTGTGCCAGGATGTAACTACCCCGGGGTTAGTGAGCAAGTTATTCCTTATATATACAACCTAAATTTCCTTTATTGAAATTTAAGACTCTTACTTCTTGTCCTGTTCCATAAGACAATAGTCTATCCCAATCCTCTTCATAACTACCTTTCATGTATTTTAAGACTAGTATCAAATACCCCTTCCAAGCAGAATAATCTCAGTTCTTCCAACCTTTTCTCATAAAACATTATAGCTAGATCTCTAATCATTGCTGTTGCTCTTTACTGGACTCTTTCCAATTTGTCTACATAATTCTTGAAGTGCAGTGCCCAAAACTGGAGAGTTTTGACCTACCTTGATTCACTTTCTGCGAATATTTGAATGGCAGAATTTTCTTCACAGGAAACTTTATTGAACTACAACTAATAGGTTCCCTCTGATAATTTAACAGGTGATCCACACCTTCCTTGCTTTCTTTTTATGGCCAACATCCTTCTAAAACCTCTTTTGGTGTCTTTACCCTCCCTTGCCAGGTGCAGCTCATTCTTTATCATTGCCTTCCTGATTTTGTCCCTGTAGGTTCTTGCTATTTCCCGGTATGGTTCCTTCATGACATGCCCTTTTTTTCAGTGCCTGTATACTTTCCTTTTGCATTTGAGGTATCCTACAAGGTCCTTAATAGGAGATGTGTAAAAATAGCAGAAGGAAGGAGAGACAGCTCCATCTAGTACCACAATTAGTTCCACAATGCATATAGCTCTATTAGGTAAGGTTGATTTTGGTAAACCAGAAAGTTGGCCTTGCTGGGATACTGAAGCACTACAAGATGGCTTTTGGTTTAATAGACAAGGCACAAGAATACAACATAATATCTTCAGATTTTCCATGGGTTATGCTTCTGATGATATTTTGTATACTCTACCACTCGCCAAGGAACGAAAAAAGAATATAGCACGATGAAAAAGGCTTTTGATGGCTATTTCATAGGCAGATATAATATCATGTAATGAAGGGCCTAATTTAATGGGCAGTGCTGGGAACAAGGGGAAACCACTGAAACTTTTATTATTACACTTCACCATCTTGCTGAAAGTTGAAATATGTAGTGTTAAAAGAAAAACTAAAAGACAGGAGAGATGTTGACATTTATCAGCACAAATCCATTTAGACCCCAATCTCACACTTGCAAAAAGTATAGCAAAAGTGAGGATGCATGAAATCATAAAGAAAAAGGAATATGATTTACTTGGTAGCAGTGTAGGAGAAACCACATCAGACAATACTGTCACAGTAAAGAGCGAATGCACACATATAAAAGAAACAGTTTGAAAAAATTTACAATGCAACAACAGTGCATACATGAGGGTGTGGAAGACCTAAGAACATTAAAGGAAGAATGGAAAAGCTGCGGAATGAATAATAATATATTGACTAATATATAATAGTATATAATAATAAACCTTTGGAGTAATAGAGGCAAGAAAGAAAATGCCATATTGGTAATGGTCTAACTAGGGCAGCAGAATATAAGAGTGATCACAAGAAAGGGCATTTTGTTTTAGTATGCGGTTCACCAAGGACAATAGAAATGACTAGAGTAGGAATTCTGTCCTTAGATGAGAAGACTCCATACCTCCAGGAGTATGGAGTCCATACCCTCAAAAGTACTGACAATACCATGGCACACAAAAGCATGGATCTTAAACTCTAATTTTAAAATTGAAACTAAAACAACATTCACTATACTTCCAGAATAAGGATACAATCTCTCCTAGGATAGAGGGCTGCAAATAAGATTTTATGACATGACAGGCCATATCCTTGGAAGACTGGAGCAGGGAAAGAGATTTCTTCAAGAAATTATCTGCATAACACAAAAACTAACAACTCACCTGAAGGGATTGCCAACAATACAAAGACAACACCTAAATGAGATATTGGAATGCATTCCTGACCAAAAGTAAACTGCACAGGAATTATAATACATCACACAGGATTATAAAAGCAGTTGAGAGCACAAAATAACAGTGGGGCATCTTTTTTTGGCTCTTTGTTCCCTTTCTAGGAAAAATAAAATTTAGAGATATTGGTAGATATAAGTTTATTGTCCAGATAGAAGAATCCATAGACTGGGGAAGTGTTAGTTGTAGTACTAAAGCCCAGTGGAAAAATCAGTGTCTTTGTGGATCTTATACAATGTAAAAAAAGAGTTGGCAGAGAAAGGTGCGTGAATGCTGCAGTTGACACTTATGCAACTATTAATGCTTAACTGTTTGCAAAGTCAGAGGCTACAGTAAGCTTTTGGCAAATCCCATTTCCTAAAGAATCTATACCAGGGGTCAGCAACCCCGGGCACATGTGCCACAGCATGGCATGCAAGGCCATTTTGCTCACCATGCCATCGCCAGCCTGGGCTCTGGGCAGCTCCTGCCAGCCAGGGAGCCTGGGCAAGCAGCTAGCTTTGCAAGCAGCCTGGGCTCCCTGGCTAGCAGCAGCTATCCAGAGCCTGGGCTGGTTGCAGCTGGGAGGCTGCAAACAGCTGCGCCAGGCGCTGGAGGCCCGGCATCAGCTCCGTAACACTGGCAGCTGCACATGAACCTCAGAACGGATGGCAGGTGCCCAGAGCCCAGGCTGGCTGCAAAGAGCTGCACCAGGCTCCAGAGCCCTGGCATCGGCTCTATGCTGGTGGCAACTGCACACGCACCTCAGAGCGGATGGCAGGAGAGGGGCAGGGGTTGTGCTGCCTCAAGTCCATTCCCTGCTGTCCACTCTGAGGCATATATGCAGCCACTGGTATGGTGCTGATGCCAGGGCTCCAGAGCAGGGGTTGTGCCAGCCTTTTCTCGGTGTGGGGGCTGGGCTGGGCCGGGCTGCAAGGATCCACCCCTCCCAGCACCGCCACTGCTGATGGTCGCCCACCCTGTGCAGCCTGCCTTGCTCCTGTCCACTCCAGTTGCAGCTCCAGCCCAGCCCACTCCACCAGGAAGAGGCTGGCACCACCCCTCCCAGAAGTGCCACATCTTTGTGGGCTCAGCTGCGCAGTTTGGGTGAGCGGTAGTGGCACTGGGAGGGGTGGCTATAACAGGGTTAAGCAGAATTTTGGGCTGGCAATAGCTGCTTTAAGCCTCCCCCTAGCGTTGCCCCTGCAGTTGGATGGTGGGCAGGCTCCAGACTGGGGCCTCAGTGGGCCACACTGCAGCCTGGAGTGCCAGTTGCCTGGGGAAGCACGCATATGTATGTCTGTGTGTGTGTCTGTGTGCGTGGATGTGTGTACATGCATCTGTGTGTGTGGTTGTGTGTATCTATGAGTGTGCATGTGCACCTGTGTGTCCAGTGCTGTGATTTTCCATCTGAATGTGAGTGTCTGGTTCTGTGTGTCTGTGTGTGCATCTGTGCACACGTGTGTTTGGTTCAAGGCATGTGTGTGTGCATGTGTCTGTTCTTTGTGTGTCTGGTTCTCATGTTTGCATGTGCATGTCTGGTTCTCTCTCTTTTCTCCTCTCCTTTTTTTCCTCTTTTCTCTTTTTCTTCTCTTTTTCTCTGTTTTTTTCTTTCTCTTTCCTTCCTTTTCTCTCTCCTCTTTTTTCTTCTTTCTCTCTTTTTTCTCTTTTTTTTTCTCTCTTTCATCACAACATGCTTAACAAAAAAAGAATACAGAACAACAAAGTATATGAAGTTTTATTTATTATCATCAGGTTTAGAATTTTTAGAAAACCTGGTATTTAATGTAAAACAGCAACATTTATGATTATTACCTATATTAATATGCAGTGCATCCTGCCATGAACCCCTCTGTCCTAGTTTTGTTTTTCTGGCATGCTGACACTCCAGCACCTTACAAGGTAGACATTGTGGGGAGGTTTGGTAGCCTACCTGACCTATACCACTAACCATTTTCATAGCTCCATTTGGAAGATCCTATCTGAGTAAATTTGTCATTTAGACAATGCCTTTGTGTATGGCAGAGATAAAAATGAATATTGCAACTGACTGTGTACAGTTAAAGACACATTCTACAAGTTTACTTCACTTGAAACAAGAAATGTGTTGTTAGAAAGGAGCAGACAAACTTTGCAAGAAATATAACCAAGAGGGAATTCACTCAGACTCTCACTGAAGGCACTACTCACTGGACACATGCACCACGAGATGCTTTACTGCACCGCTGCCTAGTTTACTGAACAGTAAGCACACATATCTTCATGTGTGTATGCTTACTGTGTAGTAAAAATCCCTAATTCTGATGAAATTTGCTACCTACAAATGAAGGTAGCACATTTAAGCATGATTAGTAACTGTGCAGTAGTGCATGTGTAGAAGCGACCCAGCAGAAAATTTGCTGCCGGGTCTACCCAGCCGCTAGGGGGACAGCCTGAGGCCAGCCCCAGGGCTGCAACCTAGGAGCCTCTCCTGTCCCAGGGCTGGGCTGTCTGGCAGCCCCTGACTGCAGGTTATCAAAGCCTGCAGCAGGGAGGCATGGTGGGCACAGACAAGGCTGCCACATGCTGTCTCTCTGCTTGCCACGGTGCTCCTAAATAAACAATGGATGAGGCTGCCCAGAGAGCACAGCTGCCTTTTAAAGAGGGCTGTGAAGTGGGTGCCAACTACAGCTGGAGCTTGGAGCTCCCCCAGGTGGCCGCAGGTGTGCGCTGCAGGGACCTGGGAGCAAATATTCTCCCTAATCCTTGTATGTGTAGACACCGACTCCAAATCCCTTACTGCTCAGTAGCTTAATGCACAGTAAACCTAGCCTGGACTAAATGCACATGTAGATGTGCCCACTTTAACCATACCCCAAGATATTTATGCTTTAAAAAGTATGCTAAACCATTTGGGCATTTTTTTCCCATATATCTAAAGATTGTGTATCTAACCAAAAACTTGTAGAAATCTTTTTAATGGTCATGTATAGGGGAAAGAAGGGTAATTAGCCAAGTTACAGGAGAAACACACAGTAAAAAGCATTTATTAAAATAAAAAAATGATTAACATTGCCACAATAGTCAGTGGTGGTAGACACCTCTAAACATTGTTTAGGATCAGTGCTGACAAAAACTGGACCAAATAGACCCATGACATTCAAATAAAAAAGTTCCTAAGATGCCAAGAGGTAAGATGTTAAATTGAAAGAGAAAGCTTTAGCAGTGCTTGGGCTGTCAGTGGCTCAGTTCATATTTATTCATTTCAGATTTTACCATAAAACAGACCACAAGTCTTTAGTTGTCTTAGAGGGTTCAGAACCATTGGATGACCACAGGATAGCCTTCTACCTAGAACTGAATGACAGGGTGTGTGATTAATGTTTTTTTTTTTAATTGTTCACATACTGGTGAAACCACTGATAGCTGAGGACACAAAGCCCCAGTAAGACAGCCTTCAAAAGAAGAAGACATGTTCCAAAGAAGGATAATAAGTCTACATCAATCTTATCCAGGCAACAATCTTAGTGTCTGTCACCTGTTATCAGCAAATTAGGGATGAACAACCAGACACTAATTCAATGCCAGAATTCAATTCCTACTTGGAAACCTTGTTTTAATGCTGCCAGATATGGTAGAATGGAAGGCATCAGCTTCCAGCACATGCAGTAACATATTAGAATCATAGAATAATTGAAAATTAGGTTTGGAAGGGGCCTCAGGAAGTCATCTAGCCCACCCCCTGCTCAAAGCAGGACCATTCTCAACTAGATAATTCTAGCCAAGGCTTTATCTAGCTGGATCTTAAAAACCTCCAAGAATAGAGATTTCACAACTTCTGTGGTTAGCATGTTCCAGTGTTTTACTATCCTCCTCATGAGAGAGTTTTTCCTAATATCTAACCTAAACTTTCCCTGCTTCAACTTGAGACCTTGTTCTGTTCCTTGTTCTGTCATATCCAACACTGGGAACAGTCTAGCTCCATTCTCTTCAGAACTACCATTCAGGTAGCTGAAAGCTACTATTAAATCCCCTCTCAGTCTTCTCTTGGCTAGACTAAATAAGCCAAGTTCCCTCAGCCTCTCCTTAGAAGTCATTTGCCCCAGTCCTCTAACCATTTTACTGCCCTCTGCTGGACTCTCTCTGAATTGACCATATCCCCCCCCCCCGTGGGGGGGGGGGAGGAGGGAGGGAGGGCGGCAAAACTGGACACAGTACTCCAGATGTGGTCTTGTCAGTGGTGAATAGAGGGGAATAATTCCTCCCTTAATCTGAAAGCAGTGTTCCTAAGAATGAAGCCCAGTATGTTCTTAGCCTTCTTGGCAATGAGGGCACACTGTTGGCTCGTATTCACTTTACTGTCCTCTGTAACCTGCAGGTCCTTCTCTGCAGGACCAACAATAATTTTCACATGAATGATGTTCTGATTCATAAATAATAACTTATTTGTATCATTATGGTACTTCAGATATTCAGATGAGGCTTGCAAATGTATAAAGAAAGGAACAGGATGAGCAGAAGGATCTGTATGATGGTTTGAGCTGATGAATTAGGAATATAGGAGGATGGTGACAGTCATGCAACAGGGAAAAAAATCACTAGAACCATTAATCTTTGCAAATGTACCTGATAGACCTTGGCAGCAGGTTAGTAACGGATTTGTCTTCCTGGAAAAGACATACATTATTGTAGTCAATTACTTCTTAGGTATATTGACTTAGCTCTCCTTACACAGACTTCCTCAGTACGCATCATCCAGAAGGTAAATGTGTTCCTGAAATCTTTATATCAGCTAAAAGATCTTAAGTTATTACTGAACCAGTCTTAGCATTTACAAAATACTTTCATTTTCAACTGAGTAGACAACAATATTTATCCTAGAAATGGGGTAGTACAGAGACCAACACAGACTTTAAAAAAAGTTTCTGAAAAAAAAAGTCAGTAGACTCTCATATAGCTCTCCTGGAATACTGGTCAACCTCACTTACATCTGGACTACCTCCAGCTGAACTACTTCTTGGAAGAAGATTAATGACACCTCTCCCTCTGGAATTTGAACAGCTTAAATCTGACTGATCTAGCCTGGAGGAATATTGAAAATAAGATGCTGCAATAAAAATTCATTGTCAACAGAATATTCAGCATGGAACAAAACTGCTACCTGAACTGAGATGAGGAAACAACACTGTACTGAAAAGTTATCACATATTTGGAACTGTTCAACTTTGGTAGAAACTTCCAGAACCTACCTAATGGAGATTCCAAAAGGACTTCCCTGAAGGACACAGGACAATCTTCAATTTTTACTAGCACAGTAAGAAATGGATACCCCCCCTCTCAGAAAACTCTATAGGAAAATTCAGCAGAAATTGTGGAGCTTATTCAGGTCCCCACAAAGTCACATTCTTTAAAGTGTTTTTTAGGATCCTGTAAATGAATGAGTCCCATTCAGGATCAGTTAAATGGACTAGATAAGGGAGATGGGGAAACAGGATTAATAAAGGAAGATAGTAAACAAAGGGCATTCCTATAATATGCTATAGAGTTTCTAGTTGTAGCTCAAAGCACGGGTCAGTTTATGTCAGTGCACATATTAGAAAACTGCTGTAGTTATTTCTTTTTACTGTTAAAGAGAAAAGACTCCAAGCAATTCATTTGAAACACGAATCTACTTTAAAATGACAGAAAAAGCCATCAACCCACTGCCAGCTCTGGCTCTAGTATCCACAGGAGAATCTCTTAGAGTTCAAGCTGCATCATGTTTTAATGGGGGTAATGCCTGACCCCCCTCCCCCAGCTATGACTATTTCTTTTGTAAAGAGTAATATATCTTAGTTACTCCCATGGGTAAGGCACAACTAAGTTACCGAAGGACACATGCAATTAATGTTCTGGACAGTGCCTGCTCAGGTGCTGCATGGAGCCTGGGTGAACAATGGAGGCGGGGGTGGGAGCCCAGGCAAAGGACCCAGGGTGGGTGCTGAGGCAGGAGGCTATGGACACTGGAGGTGCTGCTGCATCTCAGCGCAAGCCCATTGGGAGGATTGTGGTTGGGTGACAAGGGGAAGGCAGGGAAGTTGCGGGGGGCTGGGCAGTGGGCAGGATGAGGGAGACTACAAGGGCCCGGATGCTGTCCAGCACCTGGCCATCTTCCCCTGCAGCATCTACTGCCTTGGCCACCTGGCCCTCCACTGAGGGCCAGGACCTGTCCCAGAACACATGTTCTTCTCTGGCCCTCTCTGGTACCTCTCCAGCTTGCGTGCAAGCCTCTCCTGCTCACACATGATTTCCTTCACACTCCAGGCCCATGAGTCTGCCAGCTGCTCCTCCACCATGGTGACCAGCTGGTCTAGCAGCCCGGTCTGGTCCTAAGTCTGTCACTGCTGGAACTGGTGCATACAGAGCTCCCTCGCTGAGGTTGGTAGTCACCCTGAAGGTGCATCCCCGCACACAGGTGCATCTTTCCTGCATGCAGCTTCTGGACCTGAAGAGCCAGGAAATAAAAGGTATTTGTAAGAGTTTGCAACATTTCTCAGATAACGTTCAGGATATTAGGGAGCTATTTGCTGCCCAACCTCAGATTGGGGGTTAAGCACACACAGGTGCCAAGGGATCATGGTAATTTGGCTGGATAGGCCCTGGCATAGGCAGCTGCTGGCTTAGCCCCCTGTCCCTGCACACTCCACAGCAGCAGGTGAGCCCCTTGGTGCTTGCAGCCAGGCCCACAGCACCCAGGTCTTGGGGGTGAGGGGCTCCTGGCCAACTAGGAAGCGGAGTTGGTGGTGTCCCCACCCTCCCTCCAAGGGGCCTCTCCAGATAGGTGCCCTGGGGTAAGCCCCTTTCATGCATGGCTTGCCCCCTGAGTATGCCCCTGGTGACAGTGTTCTGGCCACACCACAATAATGGGTTTGTGCAGACTGAGGGGTGCCCAACACACCACTCCTGCTGCTCCTGATCACCATAGTACACTAGGGAAACCTGAGAATCTGGTGTTGGACCCTGATCTTTGACAGTGCAGCGGGCAAGCTAATGCTTCATCACAGTGTTCACCGGTGCCTAGAGAGGTACCTATGCCTATGTGACACAACCCTGCCCCCCCACAGCTGAGGATGACATTGCTGCAGGTATTGACATGTTTATCCATGTGTGAGGCCTGTGGCTGCCTAGCTGAGGGGGCACCAGCTGCTCAATAATTTCTTGTACTTCTCCCACTTCACTGTGGTCAGGGAACTCTGGGGGCCATTGGAGAGCTTGGCCAGGCTAAGTGGGGAGGGGGTGCAGAGGCAGGTGGGGAGGAAAGGAGAGGACAGGAGAGAGAGGGCACTTCTCCCAGTTCAGGGCTTACCATGTGGGTTTGGGAGGTCTTCCCAGTGGCTGAGTCTGTCCCCACTAGTAGCAATAATGAGCTCCCAGTGGTGTCCAGGGGTCCAGAGGACCAATGCCTGGTTGGTCAGGCAGGAGGCATCTCTTGAGAAGGAGCTGGATCTTGTGAGGGTGGGTGGTACTCTCTCTGGGTTGGCATCTTGGGGTGGGGCTGTGCTCCCAGAGGTGATGAGGCAGGCACTAGCATGGGCTGCCAGAGCTGCTGGATAACACCAGGGGTGGAAACCATCATGGAAGATGCTTTTGGTGCCCTGAGGGGCCGTCCCCCACTGATGTCTCATCTTCACTGCCAGGCCATAGCGAAGGCTCCAGCAAGCTGCCTGTGCAGGAGAATGTGGTGCAGCAGCAGGTGTCACAGGCCCCCAGGGTCATTGCACACTTTTAAAGACCAGACTGGGGCAAGCAAAGAGCCACCCCAGCCCCAGGGCTGGAGAAGCAATGCACCACATGGCTCTGGGGCTTGTCTGAGGGTGGCCCCCTGGTGGTTTGCGCTGACTCGGAGCAAATTTGCTCCCAGTCGGAGTCTACATGTGCACTACTGTGCAATAACTATGACTTGGGTAATTTGCTACTTCCATTTTTAGGTAGCAAGCTAATTGCACAGTAAACTAACCTACTGCGAAGTCAGTGCCTGTATATATAGATGGTGATGTAAAATGAGTAAATGGGAATCAACAATCTTTTCTAGTATTCTTTTTTAGTACGGGCTCTGCACCTGTCTGATACATCAGATGGACAGATAGACAAACAACATTTCATGGGTATATCTCTACTGGAGATATAGCATATCTGATTGTTTTCTGCAAGTAGTCCCTGCCTTACTGTAAACCAGCAAGCACTCTGGTGAGACTGCTATGGAGTCATCCACACTTGCCATTCTCAAGGCACTGGAAAGAATTGAGAGATGTGTTGAGAGTGGCTAAAAGATGACTCCCAAGATGGCAGATAAAAAAAAAATCTGTGGCAGAGCACAGAGGGACTCAAACCTTAGTCGCCTTATTCAAGGTGATTTCTAGAAACACCTATATTAATCCCAACTTTTTATATAGTATTTAAAACACAGAAATGTAATATAGGAGTCACCACCCTTCTTCATAGTTGAGATCCATCTGCTCTCTCACCCAATCTTCAAATTGTTTAGTAAGTTTTCCATTTTAACTCTTAGATTTGACAGTTTTTGACCAGCTGTCTGGGACCTTTCTCAGAAACATTCATCAAACAACACAGTTAACACATTTTGCATTCTATTTTGCTGTTGCTGAAATTTGCCCATCACTTAACTAGTGAGATTCAAGAGACTAAAGTTGCTATTTTATGAAAGCTGGCATTGACATGAGCTTCATTTCTCAAGACTCATTTTTTTAAGATTCCAAATTATTGCATGGTCAAGCTTCTGATTTATTTTACATCCATTTCCATATCAAAGGAAAGAAAGTTTCAATTTTTTAATGAAATAATAAACTTTATTGAAGCTCCTACAGCTAGTCTTATTAGACAAAATGAAGCATTATGATGTAAGCAAGCAGCAGGCTATAAATGTAGTAGATGTAAAATTAAGACAGGAAACTTAATGGACTTAAAGGACCAGTGTTCAGGAGAATGAAAAGTAGTGGCACTGGGCTCAAAGACAGCTGCTATCCATGTTATTGTATTACCTTCTGGCTCCTTAGTATTGTAAGCAATGATACTCTATTAACAAAGGTTAAGGACTTTTCCCACCTTTTTTCAGGTTATCTCCTGTTATATTTACTCATACTTTTTTAGCCATTCCAGAAAACTATTCAAAATAATCTGCTGGCCACTTGAGGACTGACTAAGATATTTTAAATATCCATTAACTTCTATATCTTATAAAGAAAGGAGAATGATTCCTGGTCATATACTTCATAATTAGACTAATAAGAGGCTAAATCAGTCAAAAAAGTTAACTTGCTGATTTTCTATCCTGAAACAATTTCAGTATCTTCTGTGGAAAGGACTGACAGGCTTTGTTGGGTAGGAATATATTATTCTGAAAAAGATATAACATACAATTTTGTCAGGATATTTTAAGCAAAGGCATATTGTTAGATGTCTATCTGTGCATTCAATTACAAGTAATCTTGTTTTATTTTGGGGGGAGAATGGACTTCAGTTCTTTTGCGAGCTATGTTAGCTGTCAAATGGTCATATTTGTCTCCTTTACTTTGGGCATTTACTTTAGAAGTGTGTGCCTTTCTCTTTCTTTGTGTTCTGAATATCATGGAGAGTAAAAGAAAACTGCAGAGATTCTTGAAGTGCACAAGTTGCATTAGCATCAGTGGGAGATGAATGTGGGGGAGGCATGATAGACTAGACCTCTGCGTCAGAAGGAGAATGAAGTAGAAGTTATTTCTCATTAATCTGCATTCTTTGAACTCTCCCTTTCTTTGGTTCCTCCCTCCTTTTCCATGCCTTCACTTACAATTGTTTTAATCATGAACACAGACATATTACTCTACCTTCTTCTACTTCCCAGGTTCCATGTTAATACAAATATTTGTTTCCACTTTTGCACTTTTTCCTGGCTTCTACCCACTCTGAGTCCCTGGATCTTATTCTTGTTCAGTGGACCCATGCCCGCTCAACTGCGAGGACACAAGCTACCCAATAAAGTTTTGCATGGTGTCCCACCTCTCTGCATATTGTTGGGGGGACCCAGGGCCAGGGGAATGTGGGAAGTCCAGACAGGTAGCAGGGGTGGAGGCCTGGGGCAAGGGTGGGGGCTGGGTTGGGGAGGGCCCTTACCCCAGTGCAGAGCTTACCACATGGCCAGGGCTGGCAAAATTAGCAGATTGACGTGGTCCTTTGAGCAGGCAAAGGCGTTCAGCTGAGTCCACTGTCCATGGCCCATAGGGTGCAGTGTGCAGCCACCCAGCTGGAGCCACCCCCTGGGGAGCAGCTGGCACTGCTGACAGCTAGCAGTGACATGACCAGCCATTTCTTGTGATGGGGCTTGGGGCTGCATATATGCTGAGGAAGGTACTGGCCAGGGCTTCCCAAGCTGCTGGTGGAGACTGCAATTGGGAAGCTGGACAGGATGGGATGCTTAACACCTAAGGGTCCCTGCTCCAGTGATGTGTCACTGGAGGGGACAAGCCAGGGTAAGGTAGGGGCTCAGCCAGGGGGTTGGTATACACTGCACAGTTGTGGTCTGGGACCCGGGGTGCCAATATACCAGTCAATTGCTGCATAGAGGGCATGGTCTTGCCAGCACATCCAGACCAATGATTGTTGTCAGTCATGGTGACCCACTGTGCCTTGCAAGGCCTTGACCTTTATGTGGTAATGCCATGCTGTCTAGTCATTCCCTCACTCTCACATCCTGCCTGACAGGACCTCATAAATGTGGGCATTGAAGTACCTGCTCCACTCAAATTGGTGCAGCACCTCTGCTCCACTCCAGAGTGACGCAAAGTCTTCAGTCTCCTTCTGGCTCCAAATGGGGCCCAAGGTGCAGGGCATGAGCGTGCACAGGTGGGTGGTGCCAGACCTGGATGATGAGAACAAGGACATACTGGGTCCCTCACAGGCTCTCTGGGTCCCCATGCAGCTGTCCTATTGTTGCCAGGCCTGGGCAGCTGCCCAGGCCTGGCAACAACCCAGCACAGGAGCACAGCAAGAGACTGGCAATCACGCAGCAGATGTTATGCCCCCCAGAGCCTGTAGGTGCAGGGTGGGCTGCTGGGGGTGTGTAACAGGCAGGTGGTACTGGTCCTGCTGCCAGAAGTAGCCTGCAGGCAGCCCTGGGGAGCTGACAGGTTTGGCCAGGGGCTGCAGCAGCCTGCAACACTGTTCATCCCCCAGCTGGGCCAAGGGCACTGCCCTGGCAGTTGCATGGCAGTTCAGTGCCAGGCAGCACTGCTGTGGTGCAGGGCTCTGGCCTGTCCAGGGGGACACACAGGGCCTGCAGTTACCTCAAGCTCCCAGGCTCCTAGGCTGCAGCCCTAGGACTGGCCTCAGGCTGGACCCCTTGTGACTAGGCAGACCTGGGAACAGATTTGCTCCCGGGTTGCATCTACACATACATTATTGTGCAGTTACTAATCACGATTAAATTTGCTACCTGCATTTTCAGGTAGCAAATTTAATCATGATTAAGTGTTTTTACTATGCGGTAAATGCACACACATGTAGACTTGCACCCTTACTTTGTAGTCAACGAGGCAACTGCAAAGTAATGCATCTCATATAGATGCATCCTGTAGCTACTTGTATGGATGAAGTGAATGCTATGGATATAATGTATCTGGACTTCATCAAGTTGTAATAGAGGCAGTCGCTGTGGGCCAGACAGGTGACTGAGAAGTAGGTCCCATCCAGGGCCTGCACAACCTTCTCATAAACAAATTGGAGATATATGGGCTGGACAAAACTACTAGAAGGTGGAAAGACAACTAGCTCACTAGCTGAAACAGAGGGTAATTATTAATAGATTAATAGATCCACATCAGAATGGCAGGAGGTTTTGAGTGGAGTCCCACAGGGATCTGTCCTGGACCTGTTAATAATGTGTTTATTAACAAATTGGATGCTGGCATAGAAAGCTTCTTGAGCAAGTTTGCAGGCAACACGAAACTAGGAAGGATTGTGGATATGCTGGAAGAAGGGTGTGCAATTCAGAAGGATCTCAACAGACTGGGAATTTGGGCTAAAGCCAGTGCTCCCGCTAAGCTGTGCGGTGTGCATGGTGGCCACACACACCACGCAGCTTAGAGGGAATGCTGGCTAGAGCTAACAGAACAAATGTGGTCAGGTTCAATGTGGACAAATGCAAGGAGCTACACTTCGGGAGAAAAATCAAACACAACATAAAATGGGTGACATCCTGGCTGGGTGGCAGCACTATGGAAAAGCTCTTGGGAGTCTTGGTAGATGAGAGTCAATATGAGTCCACAGTGTGTTGCAGCTCGACAAAAAGGCCAGTGCCATTTCTGGGATGCATCAATAGAATCAAGACACAGGAGATGGTCGTGCATCTCTAATCAGTTCTGGTTACAGCCTCACCTGGAATTCTACGTGCAGTTCTGTGCTCCACATTTTACAAAGGACATGGAGAAGTTTGAGAGGATCAAGAAGCAGGCAACAAAGATGCTAAAGGGCTTGGAAAGCAAATCATAGGAGAGGCTGAAGGAGCTAGGCTTGTTCAGTTTGCAGAAAAAGTGCTTAAGAGGGGACATAATTGCAGTCTACAAATACCTGAAGGGCTGCCATGAAGAAGGAAAATACTTGTTCTGTCTTGCTGCACAAAGCAGTATGCAGACCGGTGGGTTGAAGTAGCAGCAAAGTAAGTTTAGACTGGATATCCAGAAAAAACTTCTTCACTGTTAGAATAATGAGGCAGTGGAATAGATGTCTAGGGAAGTTATGGATTCTCCATCATTTAAGAAGAGGTTGGACTGCCACTGGTCCAGGATGATTTAGGTGTAGCTATTCCTATGCTGTACTATGGGTTTTTCCATATCCTTGTGGGCTTTGCTGGTTGCCCTCTTCTGCTCTTCCTATTTTGTGTGTCAGGGTGTTTTTAGGCCTTCATCACAGGCACTGGGTGTTCTCCACAGCCAAGCCTAAGGACTTGGACCGGGGTATGCCAATGCTCCTGCAGTGACCAAAGTCAAAGGTCCCTGGTCTTGCCCCTCCACTCAGTGTCAAGCTGATGGCCATTTTTGACATCAGGAAGGAATTTTACCCTAAGGACAGATCGATAAGGCCTGTGGGCGGTTTTGCCTTCCTCTGTAGCAGGGGTATTATCCTCTACACAGAATATCTTGACCATATATTGACAACATTTCACTGAAGCAGGACATTGGATGTTCTGGTTACCCTGCTTTATCTGTGGCAGGCTAGGGTGCTGGATAGGAATGATCCTGCTTCAGGCAGGGGGGTGGACTTAATGACCTCTGGAGGTTCCTTCCAGTCCTAATTCTCTATGATTCTGTGAATAGACAGCAAACACCCATGGGCACGATCCTGTAGTTTTTGGCTTAAGGAGCTCACCCAGAAGGTAGGAGATTTGTGGTTTGGTCCCTATACCTTTAATATTTTATTTAATCCAACAATGCTTAATGTTTGGTAAATACTTTTTAACTATGTAATCAGAAGGTATTATTTCAAAACACCTCTTTTGTATTGTGGAAACATAGGGTAGAAGGCATCTCATTACATTTTACTTCACAGTTGCAAAACCACACTTGTAAACCCAAATTGAAAAAAAAATATTCATTTATATATACTAGGGGGAGAACATGTTGACATGCTGGAAAAAAACCCCTTTTTTTCACCATAAACCTGTTGGATTTTAATTAAATATTGTTTTACTGAGGCCATTTTGTAAAATATTTTAAAGTGACTTGCTATACTTATCACTGAATATTTTCTTAATATAGCGACTGTTCCAAGCTGCAATTTTTAATAACCTGCATATGTATTATGCACCAGTCATTCTCTATTTAAAACGTTGTGTTTATGTACATGGACAAATCTGAACCAGAAGCAGGTCTGTTTGCTCTAGGTAAGTGTTCTGATTCCTTTTTTAGACTTTTCAAAAAGCAGATAAAGTTGTTGGAATCCTTTCACAGTGGGGACTTGTGTATGTGTGTGTAAGTACATATTACTTATATATATATTTTTTTTATAATAGATTCAAAGACAAACCAGCTCCAAAGTACAAACCTCAGATGTCACTAGGACAGCTCTTAGGGTATCGCCTCTTTCTTTTCCAACCTCTTTCATGACTCCTGTAATATTGGTTTAAAAGAACGATCCTGAAAAAGCCCCATTGACTTCACTGGAAGCAAGGTTGTGACTTGTTTTGTTTACTTTCAGCATCTAAAACCCTTCATGTTTTCACAGTAGTATTATAAGTATTTTCTTTGATACCCTCTGGGTGCATCTACACGTGCCACTATGGTGATGTTGTTACTAAGCCCATACTGTAATAGCCCATACTGTGCCATATGTGTGGTGTAGGGTTAGTTTTAGCAGCTACTTCGCCGTAGCAGCACGCTGTACCAGAGGAGTGCATCACTATGGTGAAGGAGCTGCTCGTCACACGTAGATGCCTGCGGATGCCATGTCACCATAGCACATTGCTATGGTGACAGAGCGTCGTGTAGATGGGCCCTCTGCAGGCTACTTCTGCATTCAGGGACGTATAGACAAGTGTCTATTTTTTAAAAAATCAACTGAAGCAGATTTTCCCTAGGTTTTTCTATAACAGGATTCTTACCTTGGACCTTATTTTACTTTCAGCCACATTGTTGTAAATCAGAATTCATTGTATTGAAATCTCTGGATTTAGTCTGGATGTTAAGAATCCAATCAAACTTTCATTTGAAAGAATTTGGAATATTCCATGAACTGAAGTCAATTAGGCTATTTGCATTGCTGATGCCGCCACCCACAGATTTGTGTCTTTGCATGGTTGAGGTATTAAAGAAGGTCTTAATTGCAATATTCATTCCTTTGAAGAAGGAAGACTGCCCAAGAAAGAGAAGTTATCGTCTCCTTTAAAATTGTTGTCTTATAGCTCCAAAACTCCTCTAACAGCAAGTCTTCCTTGAGGGAGCCTTTCCTGTACACCACTGCTGAAAGTAGTTTCTTCTTTAAAGCACTCCTGATCCCTCTATGAAATGGAATTCTGCGTGTATAAATCATAGAGGGCCTCATCGGTTCTGTTTTTAATGGCTCACAGCTCATTGGGAATCAAGGGACTTATCTGTATCTGTCACACAGCTTGCAGCAACACTTTGTCATTAACATGGTAAATTGCAAGGCAAGGGAAAGAACAAACACTTACAGCACTGTGGGAATAGGGAATATTATCAACATGATGGTATTATAATATATTATTGTGTTTTAATAGTGCCCAGAATCCCTGATCACAGACCTGCCCCTTCCTGCGCTCAGTAACCCACTGAGGACTACACATCACAGGTTCCCTTCTGTGTCAAATCCACAGAAGATGTGCTCTGTCAGTAGACTAGCTGGGTATTTTCAGTCAGACTGGTTTTCTAATGGGAAATGCCTTTCCTGCTAAATTGAAATTTTTTGGTTTTGCCAAAAAAGTATCCAATTTTCTGCTGGGAAAAGCAACATGATAGCTCCTTGGCTGATTGCCCAGAAACCTCAAGTCAGCTTCACTTTACAAGAATCTTGCAATTAGGTTGCCAAAGCCTGAGTTTCCCACGTCTGCCTTCCCCACAGACTGGGGTCTTTTTCTACCAGTTGAGGTAATAGGGGGAGGAAGGAAGTCTGCACCCTTGGCCTCCAACACCTGCCTGGAAAACTTTTGTGGATTTCACTTCCCCTGAAGCACAATGAAAAATTGGCAAGATCCTTCCAAACAGGCAGCTGGCAAGCTGAAAAATAGTTTCAGTTCATAATAACATAGAAAAGTAGGGTGAAAGGGATCTCATAAGGTCATCTAGTCCAGACCCTGCTCAAGCCAGGATCATTCCTGACTAGACCATTCCAACTAAGTGTCTGTCTAACCTGCTTTTGAAAGTTTCCAATTCCAAAACTTGTCTAGGTAGCCTGTACCAATGTCTGACCATGCTGCAGGTCAGTCACATGCAGCAGAACTTGCCTGAAATTCTCTCCATGTCAAAAATATCATTGTTTTCCTTTTATTTCTGCTTTAAGTTGGATTGATTTGTGTGTGTGTGTGCATATGTATGAAGAGATTTTCAGTTTTCTGGACTTTCGTTGTTACAGCCTGTAGCAGGTTCTGGGTAACTAGCTCACTCACAGTTGCTTAGTTTCTTCTTACCTGCTCACAGTCTCTGGTAATTGTCCATACTCCCCAGGGCAATCTCCCTCCCAGCAGGAATCAATCAGTATGAGCATATAACACTGTACAAATAAACAACATATGGTCTCTTCCCAGACCACCTAGTTTACTCTAACTATATACAGAGTCTCTGGTGCACTCAGTCTCTGGCCAACTCCCAGGAGAAAGGCACTCCAGGCAGATTCCTCAGGCTCTACTGTGCTGACCTGCTGGCTTTTCCCTTCTGCTCTCAGGTACTCAGCCTTTCAGCTCTCAGCCTCCCAGCTTTCTGCCTGTCTCAGATCTCAGCCCTCTAATCCTGGCTGCCTGCCTCCCTCAGCTCTCAAGCCTTCAGCTTTCAACTGTCTGTCTGTCCCAGGCTCCTCTCTAGGAGCTTGACTCTCCCATGTTGGCTTCTTCCCCCAGAAGTCACTTTCTGCCTCTCTGCTTTCCTCAGGAGCCCTCTTAACTTCCTGTGGGCCAGTGAATTATCTGGATCAGTTGGCCTAGTCCTCCTAGGCTGCTCGCAATCAGGTTTCACTGCCTGCAGCTGGGCTGTAGTTCTTACTAGCCTGAAAACTGCCATCGGCCTCCTACAGCTGGTAGACTGTCCTCAGGCTCCTTTATCTGGCCGGCTGCTACTCTGCTAGACTGCCCCCACCTTAGAGATTTAGCTCAAACTCTAACAGTTCGTGCTTTCATTGCCAGTGGTTCCTGATTCTATCCCCAGTGTGTCAATTGAAATAATAACATGTTAAGTTTCACCCTTTTGGATTTTAACAATTTTTCACTAGTGGCTAACATACACCTTCACCTAACATACACTCTAGCTAAACACAGGTCATATACAAAAAGTTTTCAGGGGCACACCTCATTGTCTGACATTTACCTTTTGGAAATAAAAGCTAGTTTCTTGAAATATTTTATAGAGTGCAATAGAAATGAAAGGCACTGAACTGTACCTTGAGTCATTTATAAACAAAGGAAATCCCTACTGCTAGGAACACTGATGGAAGTAAAATCTTTTAACGCTGAATAAATAATGGCTTGCAACTGAAATGACGTGTGTTAAGATCAGGTCCTGCACCCACACTAACTTACATAGACGCCAATAAGAGACACATTCACCGTCATAAAAGTCTGAAGTATAGACTGAAGGAGCTGATGTTTTTCTGCCTTCAAAACTCCTCACATTACAGAACTCTTCAATTTTTTTTGCAGTAAAAGCTGGCCAATTTTCCACTTCTGTCCTGAGCCCATCAATGCTCCTTAAGTGAGCCATTTTTGAAGTATTTCAAGACACTTTTAGCTTCTTTCCCATCTTTCTACATCCTCTTTTAAACATAATGAATTTGACCCTGGTGAGACTCTCTTCCCCAGTTCCATTTTTATTACCCCTTGATTGACCTTCCTGTCAAAAAGTGGAAAGGACAAATTCTTTTTGTGACAAAAAATAAACTCCAAATTTTTTACATGTTAGACAAAGAACTCATAGGAACACAGAGGACTACAAATTGTTATCCCATTACTTAGATTAGATTTGTGACCCCTTTGTTGCTAAAGATTTTTTTTATTTGCCTTTCCCAACACTTCTTCCCCTTTTCCCCTTCCTTTGCATTGAAAGCACTCTCTCCATTCTCTACGTTGTAGGGCTGTGCAAAATGTCATCGGCTGTTTTGTTTGGATGCTGTTTCAACTCATTTTGAGCTTGAAACAGCAAAATCAAAATGAAACTAAGGGCTTCAAAACAGCCTCGAAACAAAATGAGGGCAGTCAAATGTTTTGAAAGTTTTGAAATGTTTAAAGTTTCAACGCTGAAGTTGGGCTTACCTGTAGGGAAATAGAAAGTAAGGAGAGGGAGGGGGAAGAGTGGGGAAGGACACAGTGAGGGTGTGCCTTTACATACATGCTGGAGAAGAAGCTGCTGCAGGAGAGGAAAGAAAGGCTTTGTCACAGTTGGGCTGTCTGAGATGCTGCTAGTGCTACTGCTCACTAAGTTATTATTACCTGTTGTTATTTAAAGTGGTGGACCAGGCTGAGGCTGTAACGTAGGAGGAGACCTCACTGAGGCAGACTGTCATGTTATGTAGAGGCCCCAGCACCAGTGAGAACATGCCTTAACACACACACAGTCACACATGTCATGAGTTTTGCTTGTCAGCAGCTTGAGGTGCAGTTTCCCAGAAACCCCTGCACCTACCTCCTTGAAAACTTCCCCATTATAGCCTATGGGTGAAAAGTTGCAACAGTGCCAAAACAGCGAAACAGTTTCAACAAAATGAAATGGAACAGTGCTTTCAAACCGAAATGAAACTTGAAATGAAACAGTGTCCAATCAAAATGGCCAAGCAGAAATCGAATGCTGTTTCACACAGCTCCATGTTGTTCATGTCTTTGCATAGCATCTGAGCTCCAGTTCACAAAAACGTGCGCAATACATATCGCTAGTTTAAGGAATCTGTAAGGTTCAAATTTACCTTCCCTTCTGCTTGACTTCAGACTACCATGACTAATTACATTCCTCTAGACATTGACATGTCAGACAATTCTGGATGGTCATTATTTTTGTGAGATTTTAAATGCATGTTCTAAAATGTGTTAAAACTATGCATGAGGGCTACATACGTCAGGCTGGTCACACTGACATTGACTGTTGGGCTGCAGTCCCTTGTTGCTAGGGACACAGTTGCACAAACTGAGGAGTAGCACAGAGAGTGAACTATGAATTGGAGAGTCATTTTTCCTTCTCCAGCTTCCCTTTCGTCTGAGAACAACTATATTGCTTCTTTTTGATCCATGGAGTAGCTTAATTCTCAACTATCTTTATGTCTTCAAACCTCAGCAGCAAGTGTAGAGTCAGACTTTCTCCCACCCTACTCACTTGCTCACAGTTGTGCAATAACAGTGCATACATAGTTGAAGTTGCAACCAAAGCAGGCATGAGAGGAGGAGCATGATCAAGAAATTAAGGGCGGGTAGGGGGGAGGTTACCTATCCTTATCCCCTGGGTATTTCTGCAGATATTGCTGTCTTGTTTCTAGGGCTACTTTTAATTTTATAGAAGTATGATGCAAGGAATATCATGTTTGTATGTTTGTCACTTGCTTGCGTGTTGATTTCTGTCAGTGCATTGTTTTCCAGAGTTAGTTTACCATGGCAGCTGTTCCAAGTCACGAATGTTAGGAGAGTTGTCTTGTATGGCAATCAATACAGCTGAGATAGAACAGCCATATCTCATTAAATTGTGCCGCAATGTCTTTATAGAAGTTGTTATATGGACATTATTCTTATCAAATTCTAGGTGTTTGGAATATGTTGGTGGCACTTGATCATTCCAGTATTGTTCCATAAGTGCCAAGCCAGGTCCTGAGCGGTGACCTGGGGCTATTTGCAGATCAAGGTGCTAACAGGGATGGGTGGAATGAGCCGATTCCAGGGACAAGACAAGTCAGGAAGCCAGGAAGTCAGTCCAAGAACAGAGTCTAACAATGAGCCAAATCAGGAAGCCAGGCAGAGAACGGAGTCAGAAAGCAAGCCAGGTTGAGTAGCCTGGAGATCAAGCAGAGAGTGGAGAACAGAGAAAACAGTCTGGATAACTTGTTTTGTTGGTTCACATTTCATTTCTGTCAGGCAAAAAGCAAGCAGAGTAAGCTTTATTTCAGAAGACTTGCAAAGAGAAGTCACTGCTTCAAATCTGGATGGAACCATTATGCTCCAAGAATAGATTTTCAGGAGTATGGATTTCAAAACCAGTTGCACTGGAATCATTTGAATGGTAAGCTTGCTCTTCAGCGCATATCTGGATGTGTTTGCTATGCACAGGAAGAGTGACAAAACTAAAAGTGAAAATTGCCTTTCCAGACAGCATGAATTTTAATCCATTGTAAGTGTGGGAGTCAATAGAGTTGGTGAGTGACAAGGTAACGTTCGGAGCAATATCAATGGTTCTCCATCTAATTCACAATCTGATATAATTTTTTGGTGTGAATGAGAAAAACCTTGGATTAGATTAGTGACTTCGTTAGAGAGATAAATGGAAGAGAAGGAAGGAAAAGAAACATGAATTGAGACCCAAGAGCCCTTTTAGGTTTCTGTTTTTTTCTGTTATTTTAAAAAATAGGAGAGAGGAGAGAGAAAGGGAATGTGAAATGAGTGATGAAATATTCATAAGACAAACCCCATACCGTGGGCTACATTCACTGTACCTGGCTCAGAGAGGTCTAAATTATACCTCTCTGCTCAAGCCTGGCTCCTAGACTTACAGGAAGGTTGTGTATTGAGGACATCAGCTTTTAGCTTTGCCAGTGGCTTTCTGGAAAGGGCACTCAATGAAGATGGTTGAGAAAATGTGCTGAATGTGAGGAAATGTTAATCTCCCATATATCCTGGGTTTGTCCCCTTACCAGCTGTTGCTGCCAAGGGTCTCTATTAGAATCTGCAGCATAGATACTGGTGGGAACACCATCCTATTATTTTCAAATAATGCACTGAACCCAGAAATTTTCTCCAAGGTCAAGTTTCCACTGTTAAGAAAGGGAGTTAGGCTGAATTAATGCTAAGTAAAGATGAATGGGTCTTTGGTCTGCAATATGGAAGGGGTCAGACTGGATGATTTAATGGTCCCTTTTGGCCTTGATTTTTGTGAAATTATGGCAGGACCTGGTATACTTCAGATGAAAAGTAATCTTTGAGATCTATAGAACACTTCCCTGAAACTCATCACCTCTTATGTTTTATAAATCCTTCCCCTTTCCTCTCTGACCATCCAACCACCATCTGTGCTAAACCTGGGCAAGTCACATTTCTAAACCAACCCTTCCCCTGTGTAAGTACAGGCCCCTTTCCCTTCCACTGTACCATTTCCAGTGCTGTGGAAGCTGCCCCCACTCTACACATCTGCCAGAACCCACTTCCCTGCCAATGTCTTTTAGGTGGAATAAGGCCAGATGAGGTTACAAGCAGAAGAACCACAGTGCCTAGGATCTGGCTGGTCTTGCCATGGCTGCCTCCATTCTTGCCATGCTTCTCTAGCCCCTCTGGGATATCATCACAGGTGTTCAAGATCCCAACAGCCAAGTGACTCATTCCAGTTTTGTCAAACTTGTGTAGAGGCTGTAAAGGCCCTAGATTCACTGCCTTGAATCAGCAGCTCTAGGTGAGCCATTCTTCCTTGTGGATCAAGCTATACTACTCTCACCCTTCAGCCAAACGCAGTGATGTAACCACTCTTGCTGGTTAATTTTTCCCTCCAATTCACCTTGAACATCTTCTTCAATCCCCTTTTCCATATATACCGGTGTATGAAGCTGACACTGGATCATTGAACCTGTCTTTATTGCCCCTGTGATGAGCTTGGAGTTAATACCAAGAAGTACATCCCATCCACTCTCTCCTGCTTCATCCATGCCAAGTCCAAGAAACGTGAATGGTGTATGCCCCCGGTAGCTGGGGGGGCATAGCTGCATCGCTGGTGTTGGGAGCATGGCAGCATTGAGTGGGGAACTCCTGCAGCTGCTGCTGACACTGTGGGCAGCACGGGGGGAAGGTGGTGAGCCCTGACGAGGGGTCAGCGACCACCTGCAGGTGCCACTGGCATTGTTGGCAGTAGCCAGAGGTGATTGTGAACCGTCCACAGGGACCATATGGGTGATTGGGGACTGCCCACAGACACTGTCGGTGGCACCTTTTTGCAGGGGGTGCACTGCCCTGTGCACCCACTACGCTTCGCCCCTACCAAGAAATGAGATGGTGACCCATCTCCACTTTCAGGCTTTTTGTCTTGGGTATGTTAAATGGCCACTGAAAGCCACATTACATCATTTACAGGATTTGGTGGACATAGGATGGACATAATGTGGTTCAGGACAGCTTACATGTCACATTCTATATGAAAGGTGAAGGAAACGAGTCACATGCTAATTGATGTCTAAAAGGCCCTTAGGGTGCCTATCTCAGTAAGCACAATCCTAATTGATTTTATATTTCATTGCATAAAATACATAAGAAGATGAGGAGTGCTTCTTGGTGCTGTGAGTGGATTTGGCATCAAGGTGATGTACACAGATCTACTCTCTCCTCTGCAATACTGACTACTGCTTGTGCAGCTTGAGTGGTGAAAAGTAGAAGAAACAGGAATGGGAGATTGGAGGTTGGGGAGCAGAGGGCACAGGATAGAGTGACTGGGAAGAGTTACTTGTCTCTCAACCCCTAAGGGATTACTGCAAAAATTAGTTCTTCTCCCTGCCCTGTTCCTATATGGAAGTACAAGGGGTAGACTTTGTTTTACTAGCCAGAAGTGGTATGGCAAACAGAGCTGACTGCAGGAAAGAAATCTTTGTAAAGCATGTTAATGTGGTTACCTGGACTCTTACAAGTTTGTGAGCAAGCAGCCTCATCCAGCTTGAATCACGAAGCCCCGAGTGCCATGATGAACTGGATCCCTCCAGAAACCTAACATTTTTCATCAGTTTTATCTATCAAACTCACTGGTTCCCTGTCCACATGTTCCCTAGTGATGTTGGCTTAATCATATCACCTCAACACTTTCATAATATCAGTTTCTTTTCAATAACAATCCTTTTTTTATTATCCGTTTATTATTCTAGGAGCACACAAGGTCCTTTTACAGAAAGCTTGGAGGGCTTTCATAGATTCATGGATGTAGGGTAGGAAAGGACCTAAGTAGATCATCAAGTCTGACCCCTTGCCCTAGGCAGGAGAGAATACTGGGCTCATATGACCCCATCTAGGTAATTGTCAAGCCTCCTCTTAAAGACCCCCAAGGTAAAAGCCAGCACCACACCACTTCTCTTGGAAGTTGGTTCCAGATCCTAGCTGCCCTGACTGTGAAGCCGTGCCTTCTAATGTCCAGCCTGAACCTACTCTCAAACAACTTATGGCCGTTATTCCTTGTTACTCTGGGCGGTGCTCAGGGGAACAGGGTCTCTCCCATTCCCCACTGGTTCCGCCTGGTAAGTTTGTAGATGGACATCAGGTCCTCTCTCAGCCTTCTCTTGTGAAGGCTGAACAGGTTCAGGTTCCATAGCTTCCCCTTGTAGGGTCTGCCCTGCTGTCCCTGGATCATGTGAGTGGCCCTCCTCTAGACCCTCTCAATGCTGGCCACATCTCTCCTAAAGTGTGGAATCCAGAACTGGATGCAGTACTCCAACTCTTGCCTGACCAGTGTCACATAGAGGGGGAGGATCACCTCCTTGGACCTGTTTGAGATGCACCTGTGGATGCACGATAAGGTGTGGTTGGCCTTACTGACGAGTCCTCACATAGGCAGCCCATGTTCATTTTGGAATCAATAATGACTCCAAGATCCCTTTCTGCCACCGTGCTTTCAAGAAGGGAGTTCCTCAGCCTATAGGTATGCTGCTGGCTCTAACTGTCCAAGTGCAGTACCCTGCACTTGTCAGTATTGAATCCCATCCTATTCTTACTCACCCACCCCTGCAACGTGTCCAGGTCCAGCTGTATCCTGTCCTTCTCTTCTAGCCTGCCCACCTTGCCCCAGATCTTGGTGTCATCAGTAAATTTGAACAGGGGGCTTTTCATCCCCTTGTCCAAGTCACTAATAAAGAGATTAAACAGTGTAGGCCTGAGGGCTGAGCCCTGCAGAACCCCACTGCCCCCATCCCTCCAAGACAAACATGACCCATTCACAACCACTCTCTGGGTGTGGCCCCTCAGCCAATTTGCAAGCCATCTGACTGTGTAGGCATCAATGCCACAGTTGCCTGGTTTTTTGATAAGAATGGTTTGGGAGATAATGTCAAAGGCTTTTCTCAAGTCCAGAAGACTACCTCCACTGCAACACCTATGTCCAACGATTTTGTGACCTGATTGTAGAAGGCAATCAGGTTGGTCTGACAGGATCTGCCTCTAATGAACCCATGCTGGTTGTCCCTGATCATCATGCCCCATGCTGGTCCTTTCCAGATGTGCTCCTGGATAATCTTCTCAAAGAGCTTCCCCTGGATCAAAGTAAAACTAACAGGCCTATAGTTGCCCAGGTCCTCCCTCCTCCCTTTTTTGAAAATGGGGACCACATTGGCCTTCCTCCACTCATCTGGCACCTGGCCAGAGTACCACAAGTGCTTGTAAATCTGTGTATGGGGTCCCTTGATAACCCCTGCCAATTCCGTTAACACCCTAAGGTGGAGAGCATCTGGACCTGCTGATTTGAACATGTTCAGCCCCTCTAGAAGTTCCTTAACTCGGTCCTCCCCAATCCTAGGTCTGGCAGAGTCTCTCCTGAGTTCATCCTGAATCTCAGTGGGGGAGTCCTGGTCCCTGCACAAAAAAATGGAGGTAAAGAAATTGTTAAAAAGTTCTGCCTTTTCCTTTGGTGCAACCACGAGATTGCCAAGCATATCCTGCAGGGGTCCCACATTACCCGGTACTTTCTTAATACTCCCTATGTATTTAAAAAGGACTTTTTGTTGTCCTTGCCCTAGCTCTGTATCTGCCTTAGCTTTCCTAACAGCGCCCCTACAAGTCTGAGCGATGGAGGTATACGCCTCTTTGGTGATAGCCCCTCCCTTCCACTGGGCGTATGCCTCTTTTTTGGCTTTCAGGCATTCCTGAATGTCTTTGGTGAGCCGGGGGGGCTTTTTGAGCACTCTTTCCCCCTTTGATTCTCATTGAGACTGTCACCCCTTCAGGTCAGAGGATAATCTTCTTAAGGAATGACCACTCATCTTGGACACCTAGTTCCCCAACCCTCAAGGACCCCAGTGCCTCTCCTACCAATCTTAACTCATTGAAGTTGGCGCTCTTGAAGTCAAGGGCTACTGCCTTCCTGCAGGTCCTTGACACCCTATGCTGCATGGTGAATTCTAGTAGGCGATGATCACTGTCACCCAGGTGGTCAGCGTTCACCCCCTCACCAGGTCATCACCCGTGGCCAGAGCCAGGTCCAGGAGGGCACTCCCCCTGGTATGACTGTGCACCTCCTGGGTTAAGTGAAGGTCCTGTATCTCAGCAAGGAACTTTTGTGAGTGGTCTGACCTAGCTGACTGCTTCTCCCAGCAGATGTCTGGGTAATTTAGATCACCCATGATGACTACATCCCTTGCCTTAAGTGCCTCAGCTGGCTTGAGAATTCACGGTCCAGTTCTTCCCCTTGGTTGGGTGGTCTGTAGTAGACCCCCACCATTAAGTCCCTTTCTCCACAACCCCGTATTCTGACCCAGAGCATTCAGTCTGCCCCTCCTCTGTCCCCATCCTATTAGTTGAGGACCTGTATTGCTTTTTGACATAGAGCACCACACCCTCGCCTTTCCTCCCCATTCTATCCCTCCTGTATAGTCTGTAGCCCCTAGTGTTTACTGCCCAGTCATGGGATGAATCCCACCAGGTTTCTGTGAGCCCTACTATACCTGGGTTTGTACTAGTTGTCCAGAGGGCGAGTTCCTCCTGCTTATTACCCATGCTACGAGCATTAGTGTAGAGACATTTAAGGCCTTGTATTGGTGCATGCACCAGCCCCCGATTCTTAGGATTATCTGGACGCTCAATGCTTACCTGGGTACTCCTTGTGCTTGTCACCCATCTTGGTTGGGAGGTGTCCTCATATGCGCCTGTGGCCCCATCCCCTGGTGAAGGTAGTTTAAAGCTCGCCGTACAAGATCAGCCAACCTGGAAGAAAAGACATGCTTGCCTTCAGGGGAGAGATGTAGCCCATCCCTCCCGAGCACGTCCCTTGCGTGAAAGTTATCCAGGAACCCGAGGCCTGCCTGGCCGCAACAGCTCCATAGCTGCTGATTAACCTCACTGATGCAGGCCTCATGTCGCTGCCCTCGTTTACTTTGTTAATATCTGTTTGTTTTGAAAAATTCAGGTTGAGCACTGGTTGTATTTTCCAGTGGTTTCTATTAGATCTACATCACCCTTCCCGTAAGTGCCTAATGCAACATGACAATCTACACCATATCCCACGTTGAACTACATTCAGCTACATTATGTAGGGCAAAGAAGCCTGAAATAACATGGCGCAGGACAGCTTATGTGTCACATTCTATATGAAGGAAATGAGTTACATTCTAATCGGCCTCTAAGACACACTTAGGGTGTCTATCTCACTAAACACAATCCTAATTGACTCATATTGCATTGTATTAAATACATAAACCACAGTGGAAGCACAGGGCAGAACCCAGGTTTCACTTCCTCCCTGGTCAATGCCTGGGGACACAAGAGTCACATGCCACCTTGCATGATCTCCAATTGACTCATGACAGTAAGCATCACCATCTACATGTACAAAAACGTACTGCACAGTAATTTGCTGTAATCATGAGTAAATTTACTACCTGTCAATACAGGTAGCAAATATACTCGCAATTATTTATTGTGCCATATGACACGTGTAAACTGTCAAGTGGGACCAGGCATTTTCCCAGTTATCTGAGCAGCAGGGACAAGAGATTGCCTGCTGTCAGCCTGGGCTCTGCCTCTGGAGCCCAGGTGGGGACAATATCCCCCTGCCTGGCAGCAGGGAGCTCCTAGCCCCTGCTCCGTGATTGGGGAGTGGGATCTGGGGGATTCTAATATCCCAGCTCTGGTTCTGTAACTGGGGAGTGGGAGACATGACCTAACTTATGAGAGTTGAGAACTGGGAAATGGTCCTTCACCTGATCCTAATGGGTGCATCTATACGTGCAAATTCTCATGGGTGGGTTTACTCCAGAGCAAATTATTCTAGAGTAAACCCACCCTAGGCAAGCATCTACAAATACAAGGAAGTGAGAGCAAATTTGATGCTCATAGCTGCAGTCTGCTCCCACACCCACTGGCACTGCACCAGCCCCCTCCAGCAGCTAGGGGAAACTCTAGTCTTCACCTGAGTGCTAGCCCAGGGGATTGGCAGGGAGCCTTGCAAGGGCCTGGCAGGTGCTGGGAGAGGCTCTCTACCCCCAGGAACTTCCTACTGCTGGGGTGGGTTCCACCACCAGAGCTCAGATGGGGTCAATGTCTCCTTGCCCCAGTAGCAGGGAGCTGCCAGCCCCTGCCCAAAGATCTGAATCTTATCTCCCAGCCCCGGCTCCGTGTTTGCATAGGGTGGGCTGGGAGATGATAATCTCCCAGGTCCCTCTTGTCTTGAGTATTGTAATTTCCTTTTCTTCACCTCATTATTTTTTACAACTCCTCTGCTCCATTTCATTTGTATTCATCCAAGATGAATGTTATTTTTGCCAATGTTATTTTCTTTTCCTTTCCCTTTCTTTTTCCCCCACATGTTCCTTGGGATGATTTGAGTAAAATCCTGTCTCAAGTGAAATCAGTGGAAAAATCCTACCAACTTCAGTGGACCAGGGCTTTACCCCTAGTCTTTTGTTTCTTCAAGTTTACTCTTGATCTCCCTTTTCTGATATGCCCATAATGCCAATCTTCGCTTCCTGCTTAATAAATACATTTCCAGTCAATTGCCTATACCGTTTCATGCTCATGATTGCTCAGAACACCATGTAAGCATCCACAAAGCTACTTCACAATGTTTTCTCTTAATACTCCCCATGAGGCCTACAGAAAACCTTGACAGTGGCTAGACCATGGTTGTAAATGAGTACCGTTCATCCTGCTGACCAGTCTCACAGTGAACAGTTTCATTGTTTCCTTGCACTATCTGTGTCCACCTGTTGTCTCTTATATTACACTTTGTGGTAGGGACTGAATTTGTGCAGAAGCTAGCACAGTGGGGTCTGTTCAGGGACTGGAGATCCTAGACACTGTGTTCATACAAATAAATAGCAAAAGTAATGTATTGCCCTTTCAAAACCTTATATAATATGATTCTTCCTTCACTTCTATTTTTTCCTTTAACTTCTCATGAATCTCCCAATATTTTTTCCTAACTTTCTGTCCCTTTCACATCTCTTCTCTCTCTCAGCCTAGTAACCACTTTCATATTAATATCTCTGCATATAAGTTTTCTGTTTTCTTTCCACCAAGCAGATTGTTCTCCATTTTCAAATATACTTCATCTCAGAAATCTATTCCACAATGCCAATTACTCATCCTATTCTCCTTTATCCCAACAGTTGTCTTGCACTTTTTTCTCATCATTGTCTCATCATCTTTTGGGCACCTGTATTTATCAAGGTACTTCAACATATGATTATCTTTTAAACACAAGTAGTTCTGCTGACATCAGTAAAATTACCCACACACTAACAGTTATACACTAACATATACTTCAGTATCTTGCTGAATCAATAGATTGTAAAATCTTTGATCAGGAAAAATTGTCTTATATTACTAGTAAGGTTTATCCACGCTAGAAAAGAAGATGCAGAGAAGAATCTAAATTATATCATAAAAGTGCTTTCTAAAGAAGATCAGGGAAAGGGGGAAAAAATTGGATTTTGTAAGGGCCATGGACCATAAGCAACAATCTCTTATATTATTAGCACTATTATTATATCAAACTGGAAATAGTACAAAAATCATTACAGCATCTTTTTTTTTTAAATATGATATTGATAGTTCATACAAAGTTGGATAATTTCATCTCTGATAATACGGAACAAAGCTGTTACTATATAAATCAGTTTTTGGTAGCAAAGGATAAAAATATACCAGATCTGGCTAGATAACAATGTTATGGTTGAATTGCTTACTTAACAGTATAGCTGAGACAGACTTGGAGCTATCTCCTGTGTTAAATTAAAGTGTTCTTCTTTTGTTGTTGCTCATCATTAAGTGTGTTGAATACTGTGTTCTTACCTGGGGGATAGTGGGAGGCTTGTAATATTTATAAAGAGAAGAACAGCTCATCTCAGGGCCATTTCTGTTGTATGTATTATTTATCCCCTGATCTACCCCCCTCCCATGTTCAGTATCTTTAAGAACTGTGATTAATAAAACATTCCAATTTGAACAGTGTGGGCTCTATTCCCAAATATAGTTATTCAGGCCATTTCTATGCAAATGTCACAGGAGAGAGCTCTCATCACCAACAAATGTAAAATATATTAATATTCTATACTAGATCCATTCATATTAAATATATTTTTTGTGATTAATTAAACTATTTCTCTACATGGCAAATTCTCAACTAGGAACCCCAAAGGGATTTGCAATTGCAAAATAGGTGGAGTCTACAAATGAAAATATATGATACTTAACTGTAACAGGTTTTAAAGGACAATTCAAGAAACAACAGAGTTTTCCCCTTTGTCTTCTTTTATTTTCTTAAACAATATTTAATTTATTATTTATATAAGTAAAAAAGAGATAAAAGAGCACTAGGAATTTTTGTCATGCATTGAAAATGTTAGTCATGAGAGAAGGAAGTAGATGGCTTCATCTAATTTTAATACCAGGAACTACAGGAACATTGAGACTACTGGTAGTAGGCCTGCCACAAAAGTCCTTAAAAAGACAAGTTTCCCAGTGATTTCTGTACACTGACATGGGCATACCTAGCTGAGAGGTAGCAGGACTTTTCAGTTTATGCTTTTGTTAATATCAAGTGCATTTAAGTGTATTTTAATGATGCTTGCAGTAGTGGGACATTCACAGTGTCCTCATCCTCCTGATTTACCTGTGGCAGGTTAGAATGTCCTTGATGTTTTGAGGCAATGTTCCTATAGTTGTGCAATAGTGTTCTTGGTACAGTTTTGGGAACAAGTTAGACAAGCACGGTATGGCATGGTTTGAATAGAGATGATCCTTCCTGGAGCAGAGGGTTGGACAAGTGACTTCCCTAGGTACCTTCCAGCCCTGTGATTCTGTAATATTGGAAAAATTGGATCACAGGCCAGAACCCAAGGCAACTTCCTATCAGAGGCAATGCCTACCTCACCTGATCCAAAAAGCAAACCAATCTCTGTCTTGTTCTCCTTCTGACTCCATATATGCCTGTTGAAATGGGCCAGCCCTACAAGAGGAATAGAAGTGATACTTGTCTGTGCCTAATCCATGGCTTGCTGGTTAGGGAGGTTTGTAGAAATGTGGGTTAAAACACCTTGGGCACATCTACATGAGACATTTACTGCGAAGCTGCCTAATTAGCTCCATAGTAAAGTCTCAGCATCTACAAGTGTAGCCTTATTAGGTCACAGTCATAAGTTAGTACAATTACTATCCTGTGGCAGTGGCATTTACTGTGCAACAATGCACATGTGGACACTGATGGGGCTGGCTGGGGAAAGAAGATGATTCAGTGCTGCCTGCAGGTAGCCCTGCACTGAAGCACCCCGTGCCCCCGCCAGCCCCTCTGCAGCACATTGAGCTGTATTGGAGCAGCCCCAGCCTGGCCCTCTGCCAACCTGGCATAATGTGCTGTGGTTCCCAGTGCACATGTAAACGTGGCACCTGGGAACAATAAAGTCCAGCACAGTATATGCTGGAGTTTATTGCTTCACATTGATTGCATGTACAGATACACCTACTAAGGAGGAAGGTATTTAGGACTTTTGTCTCCCACTTCCTAGGCAAGCAATCTAACTATTAGACCATTAGGCTAAAAGCTGTGAAGATTGTGCTGGGCCTTATGTGTATGCTTTTCCAGGGAGAACAAAATTGCAACAGATTGGAAGTGGCTACAGTTTATCCCTTTTAAACATACCCAGAAGGATTTTATCTACTTTTACCTGATTGCACAGGTGAAAGTAAAATACCTCCCCCCTGGGTTAATAGTGCTTCATGCCACTTATTGCTGGTGCCTTGAGAAAGTTAAGTAGTTAGGGAACTTGTGTTCCCTAAAGTCAGTCTGTCAGTGCAATCAGGGCTGGGTTGATGCATCCCAGCCCCATCTCTAGTGCTGTCTGCAGAAAAGTAGGGCCCAGAAGGTAGCGGGAGGGACCTGTGGGCTGGGGTTTGCCTGGCCTGAGCTGTAGGCGGGGGTGGATTAGTGTCCCTTCACCTTGCACCACCACCTGTCCCTATCCAGCTCAGATCAGGCAAACCCTATCCTGCAGCTGCCTCCCCTTCCCTTCTCCCCCACCCCCCACTCCCTTTCTGCAGATAATACTGGAGCCTGAAGCTGGGAGGGAGGAAGGGAGGGTGGGCTAGGGGAGAGAGGCTGCAGGCAGGATCTTCCACTGGATCAGCTCTAAAGTGGAGCTGGACCCTTGCCCCCACCCCAACCCAGCAGGCAAAAATCTTTAACTCATGACACTTTATATGAAGTGCTACGAGTTCAACTGGGGTCCTACAGATCTGTCAGCATCCTGCATTACACAGGAGGTCATACCAGATAATCTGCAGGTCCCTTTTGGCCTGAAAATCCATGAATCTATGATTCTATAGTTTGCAATGGACAAATCCTAAGGAGGTGCTACTGTTGTAGAATTCAGATGCAAATACTGTTGCATGTTGAAGATTTGGCACATATCACTACTAAATGTTCGTTTTTTTTACATTGCTCTATTTAAGTAAAAGGTAAAGCTCCCCACTGACTTTTGTGAAGACAGGATGTCACCAATGATCTAACATGAACACTAGTCTCACTTCAGAGACCCAATGATACTAAGTGACCAATGAATTAATGAAAGGTGTAGAAACACATGGATAGAAGTGACTTCATAGGTCTTGTATTCACAGACATCCATCTGTCCATGATTCCATATGAATATCTGCTCCTGCCCCTTGGATACCAGTATAGCTTCAAATTCCCAATGAAAGGAACCTACAGTGTGCCAAAGGAAAGGAGCAAGAAAGACAAGAGTATCACCAATGTAGAATTTTTTAGGTAAAATACACTTAGATAATCTATATTATATCCCACAATAGAGAGGAAGATTTAAAAAAAAATCTCAATGATCCTTGACAATCTGACCAAATGTAACATTCACTCCTGACCCTGAATCGGGTGACAGGTACCCAGGAGGTTTTGCAATACTACTAGGTACTTCTACACATTAAATTAATGATATGCAATAAACTCCAGAACATACTGAGCCAAAATGCATTGCTCCTGGGCATCATGTCTTCATGTGCACCCATACCCATGGTATATTGAGCCAGGCTAGAGCAGCCCTGGCTGGCAGGAGGCCCATGTTGCGGAGGAGTTGGCTGGGGTATAAGGGTGTTCCAGTATGGGACTAGCTGGCAGGTAGCCCCCACACTGAAACACTTCCATGCCCCAGTCACCCCCTCACCATTGACACATGTGTTGCTGTGCATTAAATAACACCGCTGCAGGATAGTACATGTGTTTACAAGTACCAACCTATGGCAGAATTAATTAGTTACCTTTGGCATAATAAGACTGGTCGTGTAGACACTAAGATTTTACTGCAGAGCTAAGCAAGCAGCTCTACAGTAAACATCTCATGTAGATGCACCCACTTAGGAGCACCAATGCACCAAAGCCCACCATTAGCTGCAGCAAATGTTCACTGGAAGGCAAAAAAAAAAAAGATGGGAGTTGAGGGAGGTGAGGAATAAGATCGCCAACCATACTTTTCTTTACTTCAGCATGGGTACTTTTACATGTGCTTCAGATGTGGTGGGGGGAGTGCTTTAATTAGAGCAGCTCCCAGAGATGTGGTGTCTAATGTATTAGCGCCCCCATGCTTCCAAGTGGCACCGGAGGTGCCTAAACTAAAGCTTTCTTAACAAGCTTTAAGTTCAAGCACCTCCACCACCATTTTGAAGCATGGGGATGCTAATACATGAGATGCTGAGGCTGGCTGTAGCACAGTAGTTACCATGCTCCAGCAGACTCGATTAATCAAATCTTTTCTGATGCACTATAATTACAGAGCATCTGAGCAGCCCTGCATCAGGTCTACATGTGACCAGGAAAGCCCAGAATCATGAGGTTACCAAATACCTCCTTTAATCTGTGGATCTGATGCTCAAAAAAGAAAGTTAGTTTTTAGCAGCAGATGCAAAAAATAAAAAAATAAAAAATAGGCCTGCTCAATTTCTCCATTCTTCAGCCTTCACAATAAATAAATAGATAAGTAAATGAACTGTGCCCACACGGCTGGCAAAATTAATATAATATAAACAAAGGAAGAGACGAGCTACAGATTGTGACAAGTAAAAAATGAGTTAGAGGAGTTTTGACAAATATTAACAAATTTAAGTCAGTAGGATCTGACAGAATCACTCCAGGATGCAGCAGGAATTAGCTGAAGAAATCAGAGTCACTAGCAATGATATTTGCAAACTCAGGGATGCCAATCAAGGATCCAGAGGACAAGGAAAGAGCTAACAGCAACCTTTAAAAAGGTGAAAAGGAGGACCCTGACATATTCTGTACCCCTCAGTCTGACTTCAATACCTAAAAAGTTTCTTGAGCAAATTGCAAAATACAAAAGAAAAAAATAAGTAAATATCAGGAGAATGCAGCGAACCGGGATTTGTTAAAAACAAATCATGCCAAACCAAGTTGATTTTCTTCTCTGAAAAGGTAATTGATCTGGTGGACAAAGAAATTCTTTAGATGTAATAAACACTACAACTGTACTCGGAACTGGTTAGATAGCTGAAGCAGGAGGTCTGGCTGTAGTCACTGTATTTTAAAAAGGATATAGAGAAACTGGAAACAATCCAGAGGCTCTAGAAGTTGGAATGTAAGCTCCATGAGAAGGGTGGAAGTAATGTAGTACTGCATGTGTAGTCTGGAGAACAGATTTAGGGGAGGGGAAGTTAGCAATTTTCAAATATTGGAAAGTCTCCATAACTAAGAGGGAGAAACATTGTTCTCCCAGAGCATAGGACACAAGAATATGACTTTAAACTGCAGAAAACAAATTTCAAATAAATCTCAGGGGAAAAAAAACAACTTTCTAATTGTAAGAGCAATAGGATAATGGAACAAGCTGTCTAGAGAAGTTTTCAACTCCCCTTCCTTCATTGGATGTTTTCAAGCAGATAGGCATAAACTGGACCAGTGAATGCTGCATCTCTGCAGGATCCTCGAAGTCCCTTCTAACCTAGGTAACAGTGGCAGAGCAAGCAGAGTTGGCACCTCGGGTGAACACGGGGTGGACATACGGTTCTGATAGGGAAGGCAGGAAGCGTGGGATCCAACAGCAGGGGTGAGGTAGCAGCAGCGCTCTTACCCATAGTGGGAATTCCTACACCAGGGGTTGTCAGCCAGGGGTACGCGCACCCCTGGGGGTACTTGGACCGGTCTCGGGCAGGGTATGTGCGGGTGGGCGGGGATGGAGCACTGCCACCTCCCAGGAGCAGGGCCAGGGCAGGGTGAAGGCAATGGCATCCCTCTGCGGGGTAGGGAAGCTTGTACACAGCAGCTGCCGCTGCCACACACCAACCCGGTGAGCTTCCCCAGCCTGGCCCTGCTCCTGAGAGGTGGTGGCACGCCATCCCCACCCGCCCGTGTGCCATCCCCACTTCCCTGCTCTGTGTCCAGGTATGTGCTACCCTCCCTCCTCACCCCACCTCAGTGTATGGCTACTTACTACCCCCCCTGCCCACTCATTGACCAGCTGCCAAGGGTACTTAAACTAAAAAAGGCTGAAAACCCCTGTCCTGCACAGTCCCAGCTGGGCTCCTGCTGCTGCCCTGCACTCTGCCTGCCCTGGGTGCTGCTTTTAAAGAGACTCCTTTGGAGTTCCAGGCATGAAAATGCTGCTGAGGCATGGACTCTGTGAGGGTGAGAGGCAATTCTGGCGCCTCTCTTAACTTCAAGCCTGGGGTCAGTGGCCCTTTCACACCCCTCCAGTTATGTTACGTGTACATAAACAGCTTAAATCCAACCCCTTCATGGGGATGGCAAACCAATAGCAAACATATCTGCATAGGGCATGTTCTGATTGCTACTGTAAAAATTATCCAATTTGCAATTACTTTTTGTGACTTAGGTGCCTAAATTCCAAAGTCCTATTTAAAGTCATAGTTAGCAGGTCTGGACCTGGCCCTTGATACGCTTACTAGATTAATATTGCTAATGGATATTGGGATGTCTCGATTCTATCAGCTGCGTAGCCATGTGCCTTGAGAATTCGAGAACTGTTCCAGGGATAACAATAACAGATCATGAGAACTTTGCAACACAAAAGAAATGGAAAAAAAGACTGCTTCTCTTCGCCATATTCTTACATACCTAGAATGTAAAATTTCAAGCAAAACCTTAAAAATCGCGGGGGGGGCGGGATTGACTCGCTGTAATGAAAACTTCAGTGGCCACCAGTAATATAACTAGAGCAGGACAAATGGGGAAACTGCCCTGAGTGCCAACTTCTGAGAGGAAGTGGGGCTACTTTTGACAGCTATGTGATTTCAGTTGTGATCATGGCACCAACCAGAAGTCATTACTACCCCTGTGTCCCAGGATCCTAGCTGAGCCCCTATGCTGCTGGTAGCCACTCTGTGGCATACCTTTATGGGATATGTTTTCTAAAGTAAATAAAGATTTTAGATTGTGTTTTAGATTGTGAACTTTTTGAGATGCAGTAAAAGGATCTGAAAAAGGATCTTAGAAAATTAAGATAAACAGCCAAAATCATGGGTCACTTTTTGAGATCTTGGGCAATATCTTTCTCTACTTTTCTTTTCTTTTCTTTTCTTTTCTCCTTTTGGCTGTGAATTTTCAAGTGGAGAAATAGACTGTAAAATAAAAAATAAATACAATATTCAATATTCTATCTTTGTCATATTTTAAAGCCAATTGCACTTCTAACAAATCATTTGTTATTCTGACTTTTAAAGGAGAGAGTTTTTCTTGATCATAATATTTTGCCTAATTGCTTGTGACATTCATTTCCAGAATTCAGAAAAGCATGATACACCTAATATTCCTGATTTGTAGTCAACCCTATTATAAAATCCTAGATGTCTGCTTTTGACAGACGCCTATTATGGAAGGAGTGTACTGCATTGTAATTGCAAACAGAGTCTTTAAAATAGCCATTTCAAAACACGAATATGAGCTTCCTATTACATAAATATTGAACACATGTTAGATAACATCATTTTTTAATATTAAAATAATCACAAGCACTGCTTGAAGTCTTTAGGATTATCAGGAAAGAAAATACAAGTCATAAAGGTTGTAGATACCTCAATGACCTGAAGGCAAAAACCACATCAGAGTTATTAAGCCAGAACTAACAATGTCAGGGTGCTATTTGAACCGAAAAGTCATTCTAAGCTTTCTCCTCATGGGAACTGATCACTATCACTTCTTATCAGATTGCTGTTATGATAAGACTACACAAGTAACAGTGAAAGAATAACAGGCTTGGAGCATTTACATACTTTATCAAGAGTGCTGATCACACTGACATGCTTCCTAACCAAACAAGAAAACAGAGGAGAACAGAACGTCTATTTTCTGATCTCTTTTGCATGGTGTCATTGTTGCTTTAACTGATTTCCTGCAAAAAATCCACGTTTAAGAACAATGATGATCATAATGGTTAAGTCCAAACCACTGAAGACAAGAAAAAAATTGTATGTACTCAGTAGACTAGACTATTAGTTACTTTTTGGGGCCAATATTTCACAAAATCATAGAATCATAGAAAATTAGAGTTGAAAGAGAATTTAAAAGGTAATCTAGTAAAACCTCCTGCTCAAAGCAGGATCAGACCCAACTAGACCATTTCAGCCAAGGTTTTGTCTAGCTGAGTGTTAAAAACCTCCAAGAACAGAGAGTCCGCAACCTTTATGGGTAACTTGTTCCAGTGTTTTACTATATCCTCCTAGTAAGAAAGTTTTTTCCCAATATCTAATCTAAGCTTCCCTCACTGCAACTTGACATCACCGCTCCTTGTTCTGTCATCAGCCACCACTGAAAATAGTCTAACTCCATCCTCTTTGAAACTCCCCTTCAGGAAGTTGAAGGCTGCTATTAAATCCCCTCTCAGTCTTCTCTTCTGCAGATTAAATAAGCCCAGGTCCTTCAGCCTCTCCTCAGAAGTCATGTCCTCAGATGTCTAACAATTTTTGTTGCCCTCTGCTAGACTCTCTCCAATTTGACCACATATTTTCTGTAGTGAGTGACTAAAAACTGGATACAGGACTCCAGATGTGGTCTCACAAGTGATGATGAAAAGGGAATAGTCATTTCATTCAATTTGCTAGCAATATTCCTACTAACGCAGCCCAGTATGCTGTTAGCCTTCTTGGCACCAAGAGCACACTGTTGACTTATGTTTAGCTTATTGTCCAGTGTAACCCCTGGGGCCTTTTCTTCAGAGCTTCTGCTTAGCCAGCCTGTACTGGTGCATGGGATTCTTCTGTCCTATGTGCAGGACTTTGCACTTCTCCTTATTAAACCTCATGAGATTTATTTTGGCCCAATTCACCAATTTATAGAGGTGAAGATGTCTCTCTGAATCCTAGCCCTACACTCCAGTGTATCTGCTACTCTCCCCAGCTTGTTATCATCTGCAAACTTGTTGAGGTTGCACTCTATGCCATCTTCCAGGTCACTGATGAAGATATTGAACAAAACCAGTGCCAGGACTGACCCCTGGGACATTCCACTTGAGACCAACTGACAACTAGACAGCAAGCCATTGACCACTACACTTTGGGCCTCATGATCCAGCCAGTTTTCTACCTGCATTACATTCCATTCATCCAACTTTGCCTTAGCCTGCCTGCAAGAATGTTGTGGGATACCGTATCAGAAGCCTTGCTAAGGTCAAGGTATATCATGTCCACTGCTCTCCGCACATCCATAGAGCCAGTCATCTCACCTTTGAAGTCAATCAAGTTGGTCAGGCATGACTTACTCTTAATGAATCATTGCCTACTGCTCCTAATTACCTTCTTCTCCTCCAAGTGCTTCAAAATGGACTCTTTGGGGACCTGCTTCATAATCCTTGTAGGGACATGATCCCTCTAGGTGAGGACGACGAATTTATAATGTCCCAAATCCTCTTTCTTCCCTTTCTTAAAGATGGGCACTATATTTGCCCTTTCCCAATCATCCAGGCCTGCCTGATTGCCATGAGATTTCAAGCCAGTGGCTCTGGAGCCACATCAGCCAAATCCCTCAGTTGGGTGCAGAGTGTCCAACTCCATGAACTTGTACACATCCAACTTTTTTAAATAGTCCCTAACCTTTTCTTTTGCCACTATTGGCTGCTGCATGCCTCCTCAAACTTTGCTGCCAGTAGTCAGGGAGCTGACCTTGCCTGTGAAGACTGAGGTAAAAAAGGCATTGAGTACTTCAGCCTTTTCCACACCATCTGTTACTAGGTTGCCCTCCAACCCATTCAGGAAAGGTCCCACACTTTCCCTGATCTTCCTTTTATTTATGACATATATGTAGAAACCTTTCTTCTTACTTTCATACCCCTTGCTAGCTGCATCTCCAATTGCTGTTTCCCTTGCTGCTTGCCTAAGCAATACTCTTATACTTGTCTCTTGTTCAAGTTTCTACTTCTTGGAAGTTTACTTTTTATGTTTGAGCTCACTGAAAAGTTTCCTGATAAGCCAAGCCAGTCTTCTTCCATAGTTCCTAGTCTTCCTGTATACTGGGATGGTTCATTCCTGCACCCCCAGTAAGGCTAAGGTTTCCTTAAAGTATAACCAGCTCTCCTGGACTCCTTTCCTAATTGGCTTCCCCAACACTTGTACCAGGAAGTTGTCCCCAACACTTTCTAAAAAATTCCCTGGATTGCCTGTGCACTGCTGTATTGCTCTCCCAGAAGATGTCAGGGTTATTGAAGTTCACAGGCGAAACACAGCCTGTGATCTGGAAACTACCGCTAGCTGTTTGAAGAAAGCCACATCCACTACTTGCTCCTAGGTTCGTGGTCTATAGCAGGAACCCACCACAGTATTACCCTTGTGGCCTAATCCAGAGACTTTCAACAGGCCTATGTCCAATTTCATACTGGAGCTCTGAGCAATTGTATGGCTGTTTTACATAAAGTGCAACTCTTCCTTCTCTTCTCCCCTGCCTGTCCTCCCTGAACATTTTATGCCCATCCATGACAGTGCTCCAGTCAGGCAAGCTATCCCACCAAATCTCTGTCTTTCCAGTTATGACATAGTTCTGTGACTGTGTGAGGACTTTCAGTTCTCCTGCTTTTTTTCCCAGGCTCTGTGCATTCATGTACAGAACCAGAGGTATCTAGCCAATTGCATAGTTTCTCATGAACAATGAGAAGGCTTCCCCTGTTGCCCTCTCCTGCTCGTGCTTCCTCCAGGTTACTTGCTTTCTCACATACCTCAGTGTTTTGGTCTCTGTCCCTCAGCAATGGAGGGATTTCAATCTACTGGAAGAAAGAATACCAAACATGTGATCATAGAGGGATCCATGAACCTCATTAAATATGCAGGCACGTTAACATTGTCTTTGATTCATTTATCATAGGGCCCGTAGTTTCTGAACTGCAAGAAAGGACATCAACTGGAAGGGACCTTTATATCAAAAAGTCCAGTCCCTGATTCCTGCAAGCAATGGCATTCTGTAATTCTTTTCATAAACAGATCAAGCTCCACCTTAAAATAGGGTTTTGCCCCAGCTGCTTAGTTTCTATGCATATACAGTAATTTCCATGTCCCTACCTTCATTCCCATTAGCCACCTGCCTTTCTCCCCATGTTCAGCATCTTCCTCTTCATAGAAAATGGAGGAAATGTATTCATTTAGTCATAGGTGGATTATCTTTAATCTCTGCTTCATCTTTACGGCATAGGGGCACCCCATCAGTTACTTATTTGGTCACATATTTGTTTAACCAGGACATAGGCTGAAGCTTATCAATTAGAGGTCAGCATTGGGTTTCATGGTAGATGAGACTGAGTGCATACCCCTACCCAGCCACATCTTGCTTCAGAACATGAAAGCCAATCTGTGAGCCTATTCTGGATTTGTCTGCATTAGCTATCCTTAGACCAATCAGACACCTCCAGAATAGGTTCTGGGAACAAGCCTGGAGCAAACTTCTGGGCATGCTTCTGGTTTTGCATGGATCAGGAAACTTGGGTGGGCAAGGCATATTCAGTTGCTGATGTTGCATAGACAAATCCTTACTGCTTCTTTTCCTGTTCCTATATGCATTTGAAACCATGCTAGAACATTAAAAGACAAGTACATATTATACTGATCTCCATCTAGCAGAAATTTATTGAAAGTGATTTTTATCTGCTGACATGAACTGGCCACTATCAAAGCCATTGAAGTAAGATGGAAATTAAAAGTATTACAGATACAGCAGTCTTCATACTTCATCAAACAGATAAAAAAATTAGCTACTTAGATTAAGAAGAAAATACCTGCCTAAATATTTCAGTATGTAATTTTCTAGGAGCAACATATATGCTCTTTCCTCTGAAACACCTAAGTTAAACCTTATGAGAGACATTACTCTAGAGTGTTTGTAATCTGGTACACTAGTTCTTAAGCTCCTATGACACCACTTTTATGTAAATATAAGGGGTATGTATTTAAATAGAACTAGGTAAAAATTGCGAATGTTCTTTGAATGTTTGTTGTGGTTTTAAAACAAAGTGATGTTGGCCCTGGTCATATCCTTTCACATTGCCTTCCATACAACAATTCCAGTGATCCCATTTACAGCGTAAAATGTTCATGAAACTACTCATTTTAAGCCAATAATGAAAAACAGTCATGGAAATCAAATTTCAAATTGCTAAATTTAAGTATTCCCCCTGGAGATCTGAATCATAAAAGTTATATGCCTCATTTCAGCCTACAGAAACATACAATGTGACCTGTATATACAATCATACTAGCTAGGATTTTGCATATGAATAGTGAACTTTTCAAAAACCATCAATCATCCAAGATTTATGTGCAGAAATTATTAGTCAGTATATTCCTGAAATCACATTCTGCTTATGGACAGTGTTGCATACTAGGATTTAGATGTTGTGACAGAAACACAGAACTACACATATTAATAGTGCTTGCCCACATGAAGCCTGGAACTATCTAATCATTTTAGTCCCTTCTTTTCATGAGGAAGTTGTTCACTCCCACATTTCTTTTATGTTTTAAAACTTGGATTGTATGCATCTCGAAGCATTCTTATGAAAGAAATTATAATAATATGTTAACTGTAGTTCCATTATGAACTGAAATTCTTCTACTAGTTATTATATAAATTTTGATAATAATAGGGGGCTAAATGGTATATTACCATTACACACCTAAGTAGAACTTATATGGGTGTGTAAGTGTATTTTTTGGCATTCATGTGGCTGTCAGAGTCTGTTCCCACCTGGGATAACAAAGGTTCAACCTGATACTTCCTATCTGCAAGGAGTAAAAGGGGGTGAGATTCCTATTACCTTTTAGCTCAATGGCATGGTGAGGAAAGAATTTGTCCAGGGCTTGGGGCATGCAGATGCTGGGTCCCCCTCACCTAGAAGGCACTCAAACTTACAGTTCACATTTGCTCATTAGGGACTCTAACCACCAGCAAATATAGTGCCTAGCCTCTTCTTGAAGCTAGCCCACTTGCCAGTCAAGAAAAAAATATAGGGAGAACTAGGAGAATACCTTAGCAGTTGTGTGGCTCAGTGAAATGGTCCGTACTCCAAGGTGGGGGCCTCAGTATCCTAGTCCCGGCCCTTTTCCACCCATGGGGAAAAATTATTTCACCACTGTTCGTTAACTTCAAGGTTCAGAAAAGCCATCAGGCCAGATCCCAGCTGGAGAGAAGACTTATCCTCCCAGCCACTGCATATCCTTTTCCACATGCTCATTCCATATATGCATGCTTATGTATCCACAGTGGACAGGTAAGGTAAAAAATGTCCACGTACATGGCTAGAGAATTGCCATACAGAGGCACAAATAGAAATAGAATTCCTTCCAACGTGCATATACAGATAAAGTATAATTCCAACCAGATTCTGATTGTATAAGGCATTTCTAGTGGGTGAAATGTAATTCAACCCTTTGTTCCTGGGCAAGGTATTGTGTAAGCAAGCCCTAGGGAGATGTACCTTCTCTTTTGCAGACTCTAATATTGGCCATATTATTATTGGCCATATTGGCCAGGTGAACTTCTTGCCTGATCTGTAGTATGCATCTGCAAGTCACGTGTTCCTGTTTGTTCTTTTGGGATTGGTGTGGGAAGTCATTTTAATACAGCTAAGTATATAGGCATGTGGCTTTTTTTTAAGCACATGTGAATATGCACCAGAACCAGGGTCTTAAATTATAAGATATCTGCTCTTCTGAGTTCTGCAAAAAGAAAAACCAAGGATGAAATCCTGGCCACTGATTTCAGAGGAGCCAGGATTTTAGCTCCAGATCTTAACAACAGCCAACTAATGGGAGAGTGGAGTCTTAAAAAGATACTTTCTTTTTATCATCATTGCATCATACTTTCTTCTGCTCTGGCCCCTGAGACTGCTCTCTCTGTAGCTAGTGGCTCAGTTGAGCCTCCCTTGGCTCAGCTCTTTCCTGAAGATCAGTTGTTCTCCACTGCCTGCAAGCAATGAGTCAATAATATAATAATAGCTATTAAAAAATCCCTAGGTATTCTATCCACTGGGGCTCTCAGTGCATGCTGTCATATGTGTCTGTCTTGTTTAGATGATAAGTGCTTCATGACAGGCTCTGTCTGTGTTTCATGTCATGTACAGGGTAAGCATATTCTTATTGCTTTATGAACAATTATATGCCGATTGTTACCCTGCACATAACTGCTGCACAGTTGAGTGGAGATGTACATTGTACGATAACACGGATTCAGGCGATTCAGTGATTTATTAACTCAACTGGAACTACTGCTGAAACATAGCCTGATTGTAGTCAACATGGCTGAAAAATGTGTAGACTGCCGCAGAACATGCTTACTTCTAACATGGAAGAAGTACGCTATCTACAGAACCCAACCAGCTTCTTTCAGTAGAGTTTGTCTGTAAAAATCTTATTCGCTCATATTGAGGAGAATATTTTGTAAATCTAGCTTATATGGTTGACATCCCTGTGTTGCTGAGGTTCTTCATGTGTTGTTCAGTGTGTGGGAGAATGGATCTGGTGAAAATCTGCCATTCTACTTACTTATGCACCTGCATCATCATCCAGAATGAAACATCCTTTCAGAATTCTAATTTCACCCAAGAATCCTGAAATGGACAATGGGGACTTTGTTCTGGACTTTCTTAACAAATTAGTTTTCTTCTAGTGACAGTAGAAATGCCCTGGCTTTGCTATTCCACCTCTGAGTTTTATTTCATAGGAGGTGTTTGAAGGTTTTTGAACATGGTTCAGCAAATATTTCATCAAGGGGCAGGGAACTGGCCCACAGCCAACCATTTCAATGCAGCTTACTCCCTTTCTCAAGTGCTCCATAAGGAGACTATATAGATGGGTATCCAGGATGTAATATCAGTTTCCCTTTAGCCCCTTTGGTGGGATGCACATTCTTAAGGGTTCCAGAAAGAAATGGCTTCTGTACACTTCTGAGCATATTAACTACAGCTGTATCAAGTGCCTAGAGAGGCCCGTTTGACCGCTACTCCCTTGCACATAGTTTAACTGCAACTTAGCCCTCAATGAGCAGTCTTGTTGACTTCCATGCACCATTTTCTGAGATATCCTCTAGTTTTGTACTCAAGAGTGTACAGGCAGCCCTCAGACTTATGACACACTTAGATCCTGAAAACCATGTCTTAAATTGAAATGTAACTGGGAACCAATTTTCTCATAAGAAACAATATTATAAATGGGGATTCGTTCCTGAACCAGGGCCCAATACCCTATTTTCACCAAAAATACCCTAGAATTTTGTGCTTGATCAATTATAGATGAGTAATATACCTGCATCAGATATAGCCACATCAGTCAAGCATTGTAAAGTTGAAACTGATGTCATAAAGTTGAAACAGGGTGACATGGTAACTCGAAACACTGTAAGTTGAGGACTGCCTGTATAAGCAAAGCATTGACTTCACATGGCATTCCATTGAGACTTTGTGTACGCCCAGACAGCTACCCATATAAAACTTAGTACAGGACAGAACTATGTTACTTATCTCATAGGATAAAGGGAAAACAACTGGGGCCTAGGTTTAGCTGGAACCTCATAGGATGGTTGTATATCAGTGTAACAGCACAGGGTCCTACTGTGCCAAGGTGGTGTTAAAGTACCCTCACACCTCGCCTGCCATGTCTTTGAAGTTGACTATGTAGAAGGAAAGCTGCCTTTTGTCCCTTCTGACATGGTGCTCTGATGTATCTCGGTCTCGGTTCTATTTTGGGTGACTCGGTGCACTCCAGCCTTATGGGCTATGCCTGGCTCCAACCACCCCTGTACCACACCCCAAGCCTCACAGATGTACTGGATATTGTTTGGTTGATTTCACTCTCCTGTGCCCCACCGGCACTTCTGGCTTGCCTTGCAACCTGCGCCCCACCAGTGCTTCTGGCTTGCCTCGCAACCGTGCTCCCTGGCACTTGTCAACAATCTCCATCCCCTTTCTGGGGCTTCTCACACCTGCCTGCTCTGGGGCTTCTCGCTTTGGGGCTCAGGTGGTTGTAACTGTGCCTGTCCCCCACCTCCTTGGGTCTTAAACCTCCTGTGGGGCTCAGGCAGCCTTGGTCTTACCTGGCCCCCAATCCTCTGCTCCTCTTCTCAGGGCTGGGGTCAGTGCACCCCTGAATGTTGTGACCTTTCTGGTACTGGGGTCCCCACGCTACCGTGGAGCCCCTATGAGGCCTCCTCCAACCCCTAATAACCTCACCTGGTCCTCCGATGTAACAGCAACAAAAAGCAATAACACAAGCCCCTGGGCTATAACACAAAGTTAATCCTCCTGGCTAAACGTTCTCCAAACCACACCACAGCTCTCACCAGTGTAACTAGTGGCTAGTACATCCAGGCCTTTTTCTCTTTCCTACAATCAGGGCCGATTTCTTTCCCTTAGTCAGGCAGTACTCCTTCTTCCTGGCTACCAGTTGAGAAAGAGAAAGCACTCACAGCCTCCAGTCTGCATTTTATAGTAGTCAGCCCTGCCCCTTCCGGTCAGCTGACTCACCAGGTGCAGGCCCTTAGTGCCTCCTGGTTGCCCCTAGCAACCAACACCTGAGCCCATACTGATGCTTTTCAAGTAGCAGGCACCTTAGTGCCCTGCTACAATCAGGAATAGGCAAACCCCATCATGGGTGCCAAAGTGTGGCACGCAAAGGCATTTTGCTCGGCGCACAGACATCAGGGCAGATGGTGGGGAAGGGGCTGAGGCTGAACTACCACAGGGACCGGGCCTTTCATGGTTTCCCCACTGCCCACCGCTGGCACACCAACATCTTACAAGTCAAGGTTGCAGGTGTTTTTGGCACTGCCCAAAAGTGTTTTCAACCCCTGTTGTATCTTATGACTAAGTTACAATTTTTTTGTACACATACAGAGAGATTTGTTTACCTAGAAAGAGAAGAGGTTTAAAGAGAAAAAAATGCTTTTCAGGGATGAAGTTTGAATGCTGAAAACACACTGGAAAACGCTACATCTTAAGCTCATTTTGTGTGATTTCTTGTTTACAGGCAGAAGACATACATCATTTGGTTTTATTTTTACCCTTGAATTTAATGCCCTTTGTGAAAAATGCAGAAGTTAATTGGTAGCTAACTCACTTTGATGATATGTTTGGTGTACTTTGGGGACATATTTTACTATATTGCCACATTTTAAATAGATTTTACCTTTCAGAGCTTACTTTTACTTTATCATTACAACTTGGCAAATTCACTACCTTTGCTTCCTGCCAATAAGTGCTCCCAACATACTTAAATATTAAATATTATATATGAACACATTTTCCCCTTCATATACACACACATACACACAGACATAAGACATGCAAGGGAAAGTGGAATAAAGAAAACAATCAGAAAGGCACTGCAAAGTATGTAGCAATTAATTATTGCAGAGGTAGACCACAGCCCTAAACTTTTCAAGATTATATTCTATCTTGCTCTGAAAGATGGAAAAGCAGGAACTTTTGCTGTAAATACCAGGCATTATATTTCTCACAAGTGATACTGAAATGGCAGCATTCTGTCTGAAAGCGTGTGTCCAGTTTTGCCATTTCCCTAAACATTACTTGTATTAAAAAAAATCTAGGACTTGATTCAGCAAGGTGCTGTGTGAGCAGTTTGGCCTGCTTTGGAAAAAAAAAACACTTACGATGGAATGCTGATTCCTTTTGTGTGCCTATATGGCAGTTTTTTAGCTATAGACCTGGGCATTTGGGCCTTAACTCTACACAGTGGAGTTTCTTAGGTTTCAGCTCCAATAGTTGAACGGTTAGAGCAGTAGCCCAAGATACAGGAGACATACATTGTAAGCCCTATTCATCTGGGAAAGCTTTGACTTAGAATCTCTTTGACTTGTCAGTACAGTACTACAGCCACCATGCTACAGGTTAGTGGAAGCATCTATGCATACTTGCTTTAGCACAGTCCCAGCGACTCATGGCTTGTTTCTGACCCTACACTGCTGTAGCAATGAGCTACTGTGCAGTAGCTCATTGCTACAGTGATGTAGCATCGCATGTAGATATACCCAGTGAATATAAAATCTGCTTTTTAGCTTTCTTTTTGAAACTGAGCTTCTGCCCCTTGCCTTTAATAGATATTGGATGGAACAGTGAAGTGGGGAAATCCCTGTCCCATTGGGAACAGAGGTACAGGCTAGAAAACTTAGCAGCTGTTCTTTCCTAGAGAAGCAGCAGCATTGCACTTGGCCACACATCATCTAGCTGTTGCTTTCTTACACCTAGGTCTTTATTTCCGCTTCCTTGGTGTCCCATAGGGACAGCTTCAAAGTGTTTGGATGATGCCTGTCCTCTAGCACAGTGGACCTGTGCATGGGACTTCAAAGAACTATAGACTCAAATCCACTTATTGGGAAGGGAGTAGGGCTAAATACTAGCTTACTTGCTTGCAGGGCAGGAGATGTAATCAATGAGCTCTTGAAGTTAAATATGGAAGGTCCTCCTCTGGTGTCTAACATCTGTTAGTTGTGGGGTTTTCATTAGTTACATTGTTGTGACTGAGATGCACTTCCAGGTCCACATGTATGTATGTGGTCATGTAGCTAACCATACAGCGCTTAGTCTACTGTATGTGCTCAGTCTATGCACACATGCATAACTGAACAAGGAGCTTCAAGAAAGACTAGGAGCAAAGAAAAAGATGTATAGGCAATGGAAGCAGGGGACAGCCACTAAGGAGGCATACATCACACTGGTGCACTATTGCAGAGAGTGAGTTAGGCAGGACTGGAGCTTGGGATGACAACAACAATTAAGGACAATAAAAAGTCCTTCTATAATACATAGCGAGCAAAAAGAAAGCACAAAGTAGCATAGGGCCCCTGCAATACAAATCAGGTCAATTGGTGGTTGTCAGAGAAAAAGGCAGAGGTCTTTAATGAGTTCTTCACTTCAGTATTCCTTAATACTGACCGAGACAATCCCCCCACCTTGAGCATAGGCAGATGTCCAAAAGGCACCAGACCACCAAAGGTTTGTGCTGACTTAGTTAATGAGCACTTGGAAGGGCTGGATGGGGACAAGTCAGCCGGCCCAGATGACCTCCATCCATGGGTACTGAACGAATTGGCTATTGTCATTGCTGAGCCACTGGCACGGCTGTTTGAGCTCCCATGGTGCTCCGGCAAGGTCCATGAGGACTGGAAAAAGGCCAATGTGGTGCCCATTTTCAAGAAGGGGAGAAGGGAGGAGCCAGGTAACTTTAAGCCAGTCTTACCTCTATCCCTGGGAAAATACTAGAAAAAGAGCATATTTGTGAAGGCCCAGCAGGGGAACCAATGCTGAAAGGAAACCGCCATGGGTTCATCACAGGTAGATCCTGCCTAACAAACCTTATAGCCTTTTATAACCAGGTCACACACTGCCTTGGCACAGGAGCTGAGGCCAATATCATCTACCTGGATTTTAGGAAGGCCTTCGTCACAGTTTCACATCCTATTCTCAGAGGGGACCTAACAGGCTATGGAGTGGATGCCTACACAGTCAGGTGGGTGGCCAACTGGCTTAGGGACCACACCCAGAGAATTGTGGTTGATGGGTCATTCGTGACGCGGAAGGAGGTGGACAGTGGGGTCCCACAGGGTACAGTCCTTGTGCCGGTGTTATATAATATCTTCATCAGCAATTTGGACGAGGGCGTGATGAGCACCCTTTCCAAGTTTGCAGATGATACCAAATTATGGGGCAAAGTTAATACACCAAAAGGACAGGAAGCAGATACAGACTGACCTGGACAGGTTGGATCAATGGGCTGAATGAAATAGGATACAATTCAATAAAGGTAAATGTAAGATACTCCACCTAGGAAGGAGGAATCCCCAGCACACCTACAGGTTGGGGGATGACCTCCTCAGCAGCTCAGAGGCTGAGAGAGATCTTGGAGTCATAGCTGACTCCAAGATGAACATGAGCCGGCAGTGTAACAAGGTCATCAACAAAGCCAATCACACCTTGTCATGTATTAGCAGATGCATGACCAACAGATCAAGGGAGGTAATGTTCCCCCTCTATGCTGCATTATCAGACCAAAGTTGGAGTAGTGTGTCCAGTTTTGGGCAATGCACTTCAAGAAGGACATGAAGGATCTGGAGAGGGTTCAGAGGAGGGTCACTCGCATGATTAATGATGTCCATGAAAGACCCTATGAGGAGAGGTTGAGAGAAGGCTGAGGGGTGACCTTATAGCTGCCTATAAATTTATCAAGGGAGGACAGGATATTGGAGATGTGCTGTTTACCAGAGCACCCCAGGGAGTAACTAGGAATAATGGGTGCAAACTAGTAGAGAGTATATTTAAGTTAGACATTAGGAAGACTTTTTTTTACAATAAGGGTGGCAAGCGTCTGGAATGGGCTTCCAAGAGAGGTGGTACTATCACCTAACTTGGAGGTCTTTAAGAGGAGGCTTGACAATCACCTAGCAAGGGTCGTCCGAACTCGGTCCTCTTTCCTGCCAAGGGCAGGGGGTTGGACACAGTAATCCTACTCTATAATCTATGAATCTATGCCTATGTGTTCTTAATGCAGGGGAAATAGAATTACAAGCTTCTTGAAAGTGATAAAAACACCACTTATGCAGCTAGAAAGCTGTCATTTAGGTCCACAAAAGATAAAACATTTCTGTCCTGAAAGCCAAAATCAAATTTGTTCCTTAGGTATCTGAGTTTTATTTAGGTGGAGTTTAGTTACCTAAATTTGAAAGAAGTATTTAAATTGGTGCAGGTTGAGGAGCAACAAACTCATCCAGCAAAGTTCACTATGCCACAGGACAAGGGCTCTTGGGCATAGAACCATAGAAAAATAGGACTGGAAGGGACTCCAGAGGAAACAAAGTCCAACCCCCTCCTCAAGATAGGATCATCTCTGTCTCAGACAAAGATTTGTCTAGCCTACATATAAAAACTTCTGATGACTGAGATTCCACAGCCTCTTTCTGTAATCTGTTCCAGTGCTTAACCACCCTCATTGTTAAAAAGTTCTTCCTAATAGCTAACTTAAATTTCCTTGCAGTTTAAACACATTACTTCTTGTTCTGTCCCCTCTGGACAAAGAGAACAATTGATCACCCAGCTCTTTATAACAACCTTTTTTTTGTATTTGTTATCGCACTTTCCCCCCAGTCTTCTCTTCTCTAGATTAATAATCCCAATTCTTCAAATCTTTCCTCATATGTCATGTTTTCTCAACCTCTAATCATTTTTGTTGGACTCTCTCCAATTTGTCTATATCTTTTTTAAAGACTGTTACTGAAAATGGGACAAAGTACATGGAATGAGGCCTTACCAGTGTTGAATAAAATGGAACAATCACTTCCTGTGATTTATGACATTCCTGTTAGTACATCTCAGGCTGCTGTAAAGGATAAATACTTTTAGCTTCTAAGATGACTAAGTGGCACTCATGAAGATTTTAGGTGTCTACTTTGCCCTGTGTAACATTCCAGATTTCATTAAAACAACAACATTTTAAGTCATTACATTTCTTTTCTATGCAGCTAAGCTTGTTCTACTATACTTACTAAAAAGGGATTTAATACAGCTACCAAACAATCTAACTCCTTTTACTGTTCATTGAAATTTAGGTTCCAATGGAGGCATATTAATGTGGAAGATTCCCAGAATTTTAGTCAGCCAGGGGACCTTTTCACACGATCTGGGAGGGAGGGCAGGGGGAAGGGTGCTTTAGTTAGAAGGGCTTTCAGGAACCATCTATTAAAGTACCCACTGTGTCTTGTGCATTCAGTGTTTCACACTTCAAAATGGCAGCAGGGACACCTTAACGAGTTCACATGGGCACAGTGTCAGTGGACTCATGATAGGGGATGAATCCTTGTTGAATTACTAGTCAAAATCTGAATTGCCCCACTGAGGGGCTTTGTTGGGGCCCAAGAGTGTGGCCTGATGTAGATTCCAAGTGGCCCAGAGAGGCCTGTTGTACACAGCCTGAGGGGGTTGCACCCAAGATGAAAGTGTTCAATATCATCAAGGAAGTGTGTGTGGGGGGCAGGGGAGAGGTGTAGAGGAAGAGGAGCAGCATGAAGAAATTCCTTTGATAGGCCTTTGATTGATCCTGAAGACAATGCATGCCATCTGATTTAATTTTGGTTTATTCCAGGATTGTTACAATTAATTGACTGCAGTAAGTGAAAGAGAAGGATCACCCTCATGCTTCCCTCCATTCCTGGGGCTTCTCCTTTCACAGCAGGCATATGTAGAAGTGCTCCAAAAGACCAATGGTGTGGTAATAGCTATTGTTTGAACTTGCTCAGAGCATGGGGGCATTTACCATTTGCCCAGGATCCTAGTAGATAAAACTCTTGCCAAAGAAATAAAATGGATAACCCATTTACAGTCTGTCTGTCAGTGCTTCAGGGATTTTGCCAATCAAGTGCAGCAGTCAAGACCATTTTTTTTCATCTGTCCTAAATAGTTATTGGCTGCCAGGTTTTGTTTTTATTTTTTTTCCCTCTTCTTTCTTCTGAAGCTATGGGTATTAGCCAAAGATAAGGCTATAAGTCTTGATTTTCAAGTAATGGTGCTTAAATACCCATCTTCAGGTCTTGTTCTTGTACTTAAAGGCAAATTAATTACCAAATTTATGATTAGGAAGAATTTTTATTTTTCCCCAGGTCAAATTGGCAAGAAGGACAGAAATCTATTGTTTGTTTTTTTGGAGGTGGTGATTCTTGGTTTAGGAAGATTGATGCACAGTCCTAGACTGCAGATAAAAAATGTGTCCCCCACAAAGGATATACTCCAAAAACTTCACAGTTTGAGTTGGCTTCAGTAAAACAGAAGCATTAATTGCATGAAGATTTTTGGCTCCAGTGGGTGAAGTCCCCATTTATGTAATGAAAGTTCTACCCAGGGGCCAGGTTTTCACTTAGGGATTTCTACAAGCCCAAAGAACATTTTAGGTTTGTTTTTTTTAATATATATCTTTCAGGACTACCCATACATCTCATAAGAAGATTACTCGGCCAAATCTGATCAATTGCAAAGCTTCCTCACGTGTGTGGACGAGCTCTATCAGACTCAAGAAGTCTATGGGCTGATGAGAGGTAAAGTGTTGCTGGACCTGGTACTGGCCAAAAGGTATGACCTAGTCAGTGACCTAAGAACTGATGGAAAGCTGGGTAATAGTGACCACAAGCTGATCACCTTTACTATCCATTGCAAAGCTAGCAAGTCAGTCAGCAATACACAAGTCTTTGACTTCAGAAAACCTGACTGTGACAAGCTCAGGAGGCTCATTGTTGACGCCTTAAGGGACCACAACTCGACAGGAAGAGAAGTCCAAGAGGAGTGGTTGCTCCTCCAGGGAGCGATTCTGACAGCACAAGGGATGGCCATCCCGTCTCAGAGGAAGGATAACAAAAGGGCACATCAGAGAACTTGAGGACCTCCTATGCCTCAAAATAGAGACTTCTAAAGAATGGAAGGCCGCAATTACCACCAAGGAGGAGTACCTAGCATTGGTCTGTACCTGCAGGGAGCAGATCAGGAAAGCCAAGGCTGCAACTGAGCTACATCTGGCTTCACATATCGAGGATAACAAAAAGTCCTTTTTCAGCTATGTAGGGAGTCAGAAAAAAAAGCAAGGGTAACATTGGACTCCTGTTGAATCAAACTGGACAGCTGATAACCAGCACCCAGGAAAAGGCCAATCTACTTAATGGGTACTTCACGTTGGTCTTTCATCAGTCCAATAGGACCGCCCTGCCTAGCAAGACATTGGACGGCCAGGGTGAGGGTGTATTTATACCCAGCATCAGTGTTGATCTAGTAAAGGATCATCTTGAGAGGCTGGATACCTTCAAGTCAGCTGGTCCTGACAGATTATACCCTAGAGTACTCAAGGAGCTGGCACGTGTCATTGTGAGAAAGAGAGAGAGTCACAGGGTTCAAAAGAGCAATGGCTAAACATAAGGTCAGTGACCACAGCCCCACAGCCCCAAAGGACCCAGCAGAAACCCTCCTTACCCAGGTGTTTCTGGAGGGGAGGGGCTAGGAACTTCAACTCTGGTATAAAGAGGAGCCTGGAACAGGCAAGATGGGGGAACGTGGAACCGGAAGGAGAATCAAGCTGAGCCATGCTGCAGAGAACCCTGAGAGCAATGTGGACAGCTGGTAGGAGACTCCTGCAGAAAGCTAGCTCCTCAGAGGGAACTTAGAGAGAGGACTGTTGACCCGGCAGTACTTGGAACTGCTTGTTACCACACCAGGAGCCAGTGGAGCCCAGCAGATACAAAATGAGTAAAGTCTCTAATAGAGGGGCACTCTAGAAAACTGATACCTTAAAGACCCTAAAAGGGGCACAAGCAAAATTTGTGTCATGGATGGACCTTTTGGGATGAGGGGGATCATGACGACCCCAATAAGAGGCTCATGGAGAGTCACCATGGTGGGAAAAAAAGAGGGACTGACCTCACAGACATCAGTTTTGTTTGTTTTCTGTCAAAATGAGTCAGAATAATAATCCAGGCCAGCAGTGCCTGGTTTTGTTGGGGGGGGGTTTGGTGGTGGGTGCGTGTTTCTTCTTTGGACAGACTTCACCATGCACCCAATCAGACACTGGTGGAATGGGCGAGGGTGTAGGAGTGGAGGAGCCCTCAGGAACGTAGGACCTCAGGGGATGTCTAATGGAACCTACACATCCAGGTACTGAATCAACTCCCTTAAACACCAAGTCGTGGCAGGAGAGAACATGGGTGTGTGGACCTCTAATTAGAATTCATCTTTCAAGTCAGCCAGCAGGCAGTGTCCTATGGGCTTGCAGTTAAGGAGATACCTGACAGTCGTAGCCCAACCATTGGCAAAAATATTTGAAAACTTGTCATGCTCAGGTGAAGTACCTGAAGACTGGAAGAAGGCCAATGTGGTACCCATCTTCAAGAAAGTGCAGAAAGTAGATCCTGGCAATTACAGACTAATCAGCTTGACCTCAATCCCTGGTAAGATTCTGGAGAAAATTATCATGGACACCCTTCTGGATAAACTGGCTGAGGGCAACATCCTGAAGGATAGCCAACACAGGTTTGTTGCAGGTAGGTCTTGCCTAACCAATCTCATCTCCTTCTATGACCAGGTGACATATTACCTAGACAAGGGAGAAGAGATTGACATTATATATCTGGACTTTAAAAAAGCCTTTGAGCTGGTGTTCCATGACCTCCTCATGGAAAAATTAGCCAACTGTGGCCTCATCTACACCACATTCTGATGACTGGGAAATTGGCTCAGATGTCAGCCCCAGAGAGTAGTTGTCGATGGTAGTGAATGATTATGGTGCTCCATGACCAGTGGTGTCTCCCAAGGCTCTGTCGTTGGTCTGGTTCTCTTCAACATTTTTATCAGTGATGAGGACATTGGTGTCAGAGGCACACTGTCTAAGTTCGCTGATGACACTAAACTTTGGGCATAGCATCCACACCTGATGACAGGTTAGTGATCCAGGCTGACTTGGATAAACTTAGTAAGAGGGCAGATACAAATCTAATGAAATTCAGTACTGATAAATGTGAGGTATTCCACCTCAGGAAAAAAAAAAACACAGCATACTTATAGGCTCGGCGGTGCTACGCTTGCTAGCGCCACAGCTGAAAGAGATTGGGGGTCATGACTGACCACAAGATGAATATGAGCCACCAATGCAATGTCACGGCTGGTAAAGCAAACAAAACTCTGGCTTGTATCCATAGATGCTTCTAAAGTAAAGCTCAGGATGTCATTGTCCTGCTGTACTTGGTTTTGATGAGGCCACAGTTGGAGTACTGCATCCAGTTCTGGGCTCCAAAATTCAAGAAGGATGTTGAGAAGCTTGAGAGAGTCCAGAGGAGAGCCACGGGCATCATCAGGGGGCAAGAGAATAGGCCTTATGAAGAAAGGCAGAGAGCCATGGGACTCTTCAGCCTGGAAGAGCACAGGTTCAGGGGGGACTTCGTGGCTGCTTATAAGTACATAATGGGTATACATCAGGATCTGGGAGAATGTCTGTTCATCAGAGCACCCCAAGGAAAAACAAGGACCAATGGTCATAAACTCTTCCAAGACCATTTTAGGCTGGACATAAAAAAAAAATACTTTACTGTCCGAGCCCCCAAGACCTGGAATAGACTCCCTCCAGAAGTGGTGAAGGCACATGCTCTGGACTCATTCAAGAAACATTTGGATGCTTATCTTGCTGGGAGCTGTTGACCCTAGCTGACTTCCTGCCCCTGGGGCAGGAGGATAGACTTAATGACCTTTGAGGTCCCTTCCAGCCCTAATATCTATGAAATCTATATTATTTTAAATACATACCATCTCTTCCACATAAAGACAACTGATATATGTAGTGCATCAGGGGTTCTGAATGTGCTCTGAATGTGCAGGTGAAGAATGGGAAGGAAGCTTTTCAAATATTTTCATCACAGAACTAGGTAATGAGGGGAAAATCAAGGCTATAATCAATTGTGGCTCTCATGCGATATTATCTTGACTCTCCCCATAGGAGGAAAGCCCTTTTGGAGTATTTGAAGCATTGAACACAGAAAATGTTATTTAAGTGCAAAAAGATGGTATTTAAATAATGTGAAAGTGCTGGCTCAAAACGACAAAGCCTTAAGCTTTTAAAACTTCATAATGTTTAAAGTTTAAGTAATTTGCATAAAACTGCCATTAGTCTGCCATAATCATTATTACTTACAGCAGCTCAATCACATGTCTTGAATCTGGGATTTCAACCCGTCTGGCTATTTATCATTCCAAATAAGTATAGTGAGTATCTTGTTAAGTAATAGCAAATGGTAGTCATCTCTCATCCTCCTTTAAGAAAATTCTCTGCTGTTCTCTGAAGTTTTCATTTAGATTGTAAACTCACCTCTATTGTTGTTTGCCCTTACCAAAAAATAAATGTCAAGTGTGTTTTGAGACAATGTCATCCTTGACTTAGAGTTACTTAGTGATATTCTAAGGATTACTCAGCAAGTCTTCCTAGCTGCCTTGATATATATCGACTCTGGGTTCGTGCATATATCTAAAAAAAGTCCTAGTGGCAGAAAATCAACATAGGGGACATGGTAACAGCAGCTTGAAAAGGCTTCAACTTCCATATACTCAGATCACCACAGATTAAAATGTGGGATACATCAGCTGGGAAAAGATTTGGCTAGAGCTAGAGATAAGTGCACTGATTTACTGACCACTACAGTATCTACATGTTGCAACAGGATTTCACCCTCTTCACCGCCCAGGCCTTTTTTTTCCAACTGTGCTTCAAAGATTCTTTCACTTTGCTTTATCTACTTGTCATACTGGCAGAAGACCCGTATTGCTATCCAGCGCATCCTCAGGTGGCAGATAGTGGAATGACCTTCAGGGAAGTTTAGCTGTGAAAGAAGCAGAAGTAACTCTCATGAATTATCAGTAGCAGACAAAGCAGCAGCAGGAATTTTAAAAGCCCCCTTAATGGCCCAGTGTACCTAATCTGGAGTGTAATTCAGCAACTGCAATTGTGACTGAACAGTTCTCTTCAGGATCTGATGTGCTTAGTGCTCATGGGGAGGGAGCCAAAAATGGTGCCCTAAACATAGTCTGGCTATCTTCTTCCTGACAGGATAATCACATCAAATGGGATTACCTTTACCGTGGTTGAAATCAATGAAGATACGCACTCAGTTTTGGGACCTGGAACATAGTACCCTCATAGACAATCCTAACAGTGAATTCCCAGCACCACAATCATGGGTTGAGAACTCAGATAACACAACATTGATGCTGCTGCCCTGATCAAGGCTCAGCAAGAGGGAGATGGGCATCTCAGAGAATACTGGGGTGCCAAAGCCTCTTCTGCAAGTGTAAACAGGAAGGAAAACATTAGTTTTATGAAGTTGGATTTGCCATCAAGAATGAACTCCTAAACCATCTCAGTGAGTTTCCCATTGGAATGAATGAGCACCTCATGACTGTTTTAAACTGGCATGGAACCAATACACCATTGTCATCAGAACATATCCCCAACTTTTGATGCTGGTACAAAAAACAAGGAGGAATTCTATGCAAACCTTGACCAAGTCCTTTCTAGTATTCCAGAACTAAACATATTCATTATTTTTGAAGATTTCCATGCCGGAGTTAGAGGGCACTCAAACCTCTGGAATGGAACCATCAGCAAGGCAGGAGAAGGGAATGTCAACATCAGCAGCATCCTTCTCTTGACCAAATATGAGGAACATGGACTCACCATCACCAATGCCCTGTTCCACCAGAAAAAGAGATGCAATACATCATGGAAATACCCACAACCTAAGCATTGACTACATCATTGTTCTTGCCCGGGTCTGCAAAGGTGTCTGCATCAGTCAAGCTATATTAAGATCTGACGATTTATGGACCAGTCTCAGACTCACATACTCAGTTATGTCATTCAAACTGGATTCTAAATGACTGCTGCAAGAGAAGCACTGTTGATGAAAGATCAACATCGAAGGACTCAAGGTTCCAATCACCACCAGTGCCTTGACAAAAAGCCGGCAAATTCTGATCAACAACAATGGGAGAATGTTGGCAGTGCACCTGTGAAGAGACATTTAGATTGTCTACCAGGAAACATCATGAGTGGTTTCCTGAGAATGAATGGGAGATCCAAGAGTTTATTGACTACAAGCATATGTTACCAGATTTGCCCGCTACTTTGGGGTGTGCTCATTTATTAGGGCTAGGGTCCTGGTAATGTACTGCTTGTGTTATTTGTGTTTCTATACGGAGCTGTATCTCTCCCCCTGCAAGCCATCACCCCCAATGGAGCTATCTTGCAGGACTCAGTTCAGTGGGGCTGGGATCCTCCAGTCCCCAAATCAGTCATACACACAAACACACACAGATTAACGTGACACACCTGACCTGGCCAGGTTGATCAGCATGGACAGGCTGACACCCTCATATGCCAAGAATCAGTTCATCAGAGCAACAATAACCACAGTCAGACACAAGCACAGAGTTAAACAGAATACTTCTGAATCCAGCTAGGTATCCAGATGACACCCTTATGGACCAGCATTCAGTTCATTAGGGCACATCAGAGCCAAACTGTGTCAATCAGCCTGTACAAGCTGATCCCTTTATGTGTTTCAAACTCAGAATGTCCCAATCTTTTATCCTCTTGATGAGCAGACCCCACAGTATTTTTGGGCTACACAGGGATCTTTAGCTTAGGTAAAAGGAGCGTTGCTGCAGAGCAAGTGGGGGAAAGAGAAGTAAAGAAGGAAAAATATACCCAATTACCACCAGTTTGACTATAAAAGTTATTTATTGCTAAGTAGATGAACTATATAATGACAATAGTAGTAATAGACATGCAAAGGGGAAAAAAAAACAGAAACAGTTACAGTATACCCTGGTTTCACTAAGTATTTGGGGAAACTTAGCTCAAGCTTAACTAATACAGTTCAAGTTCAGAAATCTATGCTTAGAGAGAGAGAAGAGAAAAGAGAGAGAGAGCTGGGCTCTCACCAGTCTAAGGCACTCGGGTTGCAAAGCTGACAGGTCAAAGTTCTCAACACGATCCTTGAAGGGATATGATCTGCCTCCTTCAGACTCTCCAGAAGAAAGGGGTGGTGTCAGCACACACTGCTGCTTCTTTTACAGATTTTTATACCCTCAGTTCAGCTTCTTTCAAGCATTCTCAATAGTGTAAATCAAATTGTCTTTTTCTATTGACAAGGAGTTATCTGATTGGAACATCTCAGGAACCTGATTGATATTCAGGAAACACATACTTAGGACCTAGCTTGACATTCCTATGGATAGCACATATACTTGATGGGATATCTCCTGGTGTCTTCAGAAACAATACATTGCAGCATCAGGGTTTTGGATTTTTACTTGCTGTGAACAAGCCTCAGCTTAGCATGACTTTTCCAGATATTGCTATAGTGTTTTAACAGACTTACGGCAATTATTGGAGTGTTCATAACTTGTTGTGGAGAGGACTTCCACCAGTCGTCTTGGGAAAAGTATGACAACACTTGTGGACAGGGCTCCAATGGGCTGGACGCTGTGATGAACCCTGTACCATTGTTCAAATGTTGCGCATACCCACTCTGACTCGGTCTATTGGCTCAGCATTCCCTAACCCGGCAACCGAGTTTTAGCCAATTAAGTTTACATAGGCCTCCTATAGTGGGACCGGGGAATGTATGGCCCGAGATGCCTAGTAAATTTACTTTTGCTTAGAGGTGTGTGTGTGGGGGGGAGGAAAAGTCCTTTTTAAATCCAGATTAGAATTGGTCTGATAAATGCTGAGCTGGGTGTGAGGGTTGATGAGCATTTGGAACACGTCTTCCCCATCATGCAGTGTTCCCCTGCTTCGCTGATCCCAGAATTCACTGCAGTCTCTGCTTCAGGTTTTCTGTTCTCCATCTCTCATGTAAATGAATGGTCATCTGGTTCCATCTCAGATGCAAATGAGACCTACGGCAGTTGTTTCACTTTTGTCACCCTTATCAGGAGGGTTTTAGGTGTGTCTCTCACTGCATCTTAATCAGTTTCTGTTTAGGTAGAGGAGGGGGGGGCGATTCTTTGTGAGTCAGACAATCTGTGTCCTGTGTCAGGGTTCCCCAAGAACATGGAGCTGACAGGTAACACATAAGGCCTTTTATACCTGGCAGAATGACATTAACTCCAAGCAAAATAAATTAGGTCCTGAACAAGCCAAGGCAGAGGCCTAAAGGAGGACCTACCATATGAAGAGCAAATGTTGGGAAGACAAGGCTAAGGAGAATCAAAATCTTACTGACATTCACAATATGTGCAGTTTTTTCAGTGCAACCAAAGCCACCTCTGGTCTGAGCACTCAGGGACCAACACTCTTGAGACCTAATGATGGAGGCGATCAAGGAAAGAGGAGCCATCAACATCCGTTGAAAGGAGCATTTTGAAGAACTTTTCAATCACAACTCTGTTGTTGATGAGAGTGTTCTCAACTCCATCTTACAACACCCAACCAGAGATGATCTAATTCTCCAATCCTTGACAAGGTGAAGAAAACCATCAAGCAGATGAAGAATGACAAGGCACCTGGAGCTGATAGAATCCCTGCTGAAATATTCAAGTTGGGGGAAAGGAGCTCACTTCACAACTCTATGCCCTCATCTTAAGGATCTGGAACAATGAGAAAATCCCAGACTACCTCAGGGATGCCACAATTGTGACAGTCTTCAAGAAAGAAGACAAGTCTGAATGTGGAAATTACAGAGGGACTGCCTTGCTGTCCACCATGGGATAGATCATTGAGAAAACCCTCCTGAACTGTCTCCTCGCACTTGCTGAAGAGCTCCTCCAGGAATCTCACTGTAGGTTTAGGGCATCAAGAGGAACAACTGATATGATTTTCATTTCTCACCAGCTGCAGGAAAAATATCAGGAACAACATCAACCTCTCTGCATGCCCTTCCTTGTCCTCATGAAAGCCTTGGACTATGTCAACCAAGAACCTCTGTGGAGGATCCTTCTGAAGTACAAATACCCACCAAAATGTGTCACTTTTCTTTGTGTACTCCATAATTGTATGTGAGTGGTGGTTCTCCCAATAATGGACTTATCACAGATCCCTTTGAGCTTAAAATGGGAGTTAAGCAAGGCTACATGACCATTTCAACACTCTTCTCAATATTCCTTAATGTGATGCCACATCTGACCACCAACAGGCTTCCAGTTGGAGGAAAGTTAGAGAAATGAATGGATGGTAAACTACTTAATCTCAGCCAACTCTAAGCCAAAACCAGGACCACCCTGACCTCAGTCATCAAGCTCCAATAGGCTGTTGATGCTGTAGTTTGTGTTCACTCAGAAGCAGACCTTCAGGCAATCATCGATATCTTTACTGAAGCATACAAGAAAATGGGACTGATGTTTAACATTCAGAAGACTAACGTCTTCCACCAACAAGCTCCTAATGAACATTCCTCAAGTCTAGAAATCCAGATCCATGGTGAGAGTCTACAATACATTGAGTATTTCCTGTACTTAAAAACCCATCTCTTGAAGAAGGCTGACATTGATGAAAAAATCTAACATCATCTCAAATGTCCAAGTGCAGCCTTTAGACATCTAAGGAAATGGGTATTCAAAGACCACAACTTTAGATCTGAAATCAAGCTCATGGTGTATCAAATAATTATGATCCCTACTTTACTGTACAGACCTGAAATGTGGACAATGTACAGAAGACATTTAAAGCCACTGGAGAAATATCATCAACACTGCCTGCAGAAGATCCTTCAAATCCAATCAGAAGACAGATGCACTGACATTAGCATCCTCTCATAAGCAAACACCACAAGCATCAAAGCAATGAGCATCTGACATCAAATTTGCTGGGCTGACCATGTCATCTGGATGTCCAGTTCCAGACTCCCAGATAAACTTTTTATTCTCCCTGTTCAGCCAAGGCAGACACTCAAGAGAAGAGCAAGGAATGTGCTTCAAGGATGTTCTCAAGGCCAATTTGAAAAAAAATGCAACATCAATTCCTCAGAGATTATTGCCCAGGAGTCTCCCAATGGAGGAACACTCTGATGCAAGGATCTCAGTACTTTCAAACCTGATGATGACAGGAGACTGAAAAGTGGGGGCAGCAGAAACAGCATGTTGTGGACTGAATCAAGAACCCAGAGCTACCATCCCACATGAAAATATGTGCCCAAGCTACAGCAGAGTCTGTCAATCCTGGATAGGCCTCATCAGCTATCTTTGAACCCACAGATAATATAGCCATGGAAGACAATCATCCTTGACTGTGAGGGATTGCTGATGACATGTCATATGAAATGCTTTTGCCCTCCTGGAGTAAAGGTAAATGTAGAAAGCCATTCTATATTCAAATGAAATGATCATAATAACCAAAATATGACTGCTCCCAAGGTCCCTATATGTAGCCTGCTGCTTAACTAGGAAAATAGATAGATTTGGTACCTCTTTAGATGTCACTTACTAAAATAGCTGAACATTTGCTTCATGTAGCCAGCATCTCTCACCTCTCATTACTTCCTATCATAAATAAATGAGAAAGGTGGCACAACCAGAGAACGTAACTGCTTCTCTCCCTGTTAATACCAACAAAGGCCCCTGTTTTAGATCAGGTTCTTAAATCTATTATTAACATTCCTGAGTTACTCATTTTGTTTTTGTGTTGTACAATTCTATTTATTTTAATTACTCTGCTGTGTACACCTTTTTTACTCAGACCCATCTGCCTGTGTTTTGTTCTGTACTGCATATTTTGTTATCCAGCTGCTTTTAATAAAAATTTCCTAAATAAAACAAAAATCTATTTTATCACTTATTTAAAAAATGTCATCTCACTTCAGTTTTGCTCCCATTTATAGGAAGAAATTGTATGCTCATTGCCTACCAATTTCACAAGGAATGAAAGAATTCCCCTGTTGATGTGCATGTGAAACTCCCATTAACTTTAATGGGAATAAAGCACATTCAGAAGAAGATGAGACCCCATCATTTAGAAAATGGAAGTGCCATTCTCACCAAGGGGGGTTCTTCAATTACATCCATCTGCAAACATACAAAAAAAGTACAATTTATTTTCTTGCATTGATAGAAAAAAGATGACTAATATGAGCCTGTACCTTTTATGCTCTCCTACTGATTAAAGACATTCATTTCCCTTGTCTAGAAAGGAAGGAAATGTTCTTTTTTTATTTTGTTAATAAGGTTTACTTCTAGGACAGATGTGTTCTGATGGCTTCCTAGACAGTTTGTCAGCTGTTTCCCAACGTGCTATTTGAGTGGTCAAATGCTGTGTGTTTTCATGGAGTCTACTCCTATTTGGACTTCACCTTTCAGTGAAAGGTAAAAGTCTTTTCTCCAACAGGTTGGCTGATCTCCTACATCGGGCTTTAAACTAGCTCAGATGGGGGACGGGGAGGCAGAAGAAGAACATCAAGAACCTGCAATCCATGGGATGTCCAGCAGTACAGCACAGGTAAGCAATAAGCAGGTAAACAATAAGGGGCCCATTGGGCATCAGAGCAGGGGGACAACAAAGGTGCCTGTTACCGGGCTCAAGTGCCTATATACTAATGCTAGGAGCATGAAGCAGCATGAACTAGCACTCCTGCTTTTAGAAAACACTCACAACTTAGTGGGATTAACAGAAACCTGGTGGGACTCTACCCACGACTGGGTGGTGCACATTGAGGACTATAAGCTATACAGAAAGGATAGAGTGGGGAGGAGAGGGGGAGGGGTTGTGCTCTATGTCAAGCAGCATTATACATCAACCCTTATCAAAATGGAATCAGAGGAGGAGAAAGTAGAAGGATTGTGGGTTAGGATACATGGAGGTCAAGGGGAAAAGGTTTTGGTGGTAGGGTCTGCTACAGACCCCCACACCAAGGGAAAGAACTAGATTTGGAGCTCCTGAGGCAGCTCTCAGAGACCATAAAGACTAGGGAAGCGGTAATCATGGGGGACCTAAACTACCCTGACATCTGCTGGGAGACGTAGACAGCAAATTCCCACCATTCACACAGGTTCCTATCCTGTGTACAGGACCTCCACCTGAAGCAGGAGGTACATGGTCCCACTAAGGGGAATGCCTTACTGGACCTGGTGCTGGCAACAGGGGATGACATGGTAGGGGACCTACAGATTGGGGGTCACCTGGGGGACAGTGACCACCAAATATTAGAATTCACCATAAGGCATAGAGTGGAAAAGGTAACTAGTATGGTGGAAGCACTAGACTTTAGGAAGGCTGACTTCAGCGAGCTTAGGTGTTTAGTCAATGACGCGCTGCAGAGTAAGAGATTTGGTGAGATGGGAGCCCAGGAAGGGTGGCTGTGCCTCAAGAAAACGATGCTTCAGGCACAGAGGGAGATGATCCTGATGCAGGGGGAGAGGGGGAAAGGGGCCAAAAGGCTTCCTTGGCTGACCAGAGAAATCCAGAGCACCCTAAGGGCAAAAAGGGGGCATATAAGCAGTGGAAACAGGGATAGATTACTAAAGAGGAGTATACCTCCTCAGCTTGCAGTTGTAGGGAGGCAGTTAGAAAGGCCAAAGCTACCATGGAGTTGTGGATGGCATCCGAAGTTAAGGATAAGAAAAAATTGTTTTTCAGATATATAGGGAGTAAAAGGAAGGCCCAGGGCAGTATAGGACCACTACTGAATGAGCAAAAGCAATTGGTGACAGACAGGGGGGACAAAGCTGAACTCCTCAGGGGCAAGACAAGTCTCACAATGAGATTGTAGAAAGACAACAGCTGGGCACCAGACTACCAAGTGTTGACGCTGAGATACTGCAGAGTCACTTTGGAAGGACTGGATGTGTTTAAGTCTGCAGGCCCGGATGAGCTCCATCCAAGGGTACTGAAGGCACTGGCTGATGTCATTGCACAGCCACTGGCAAGAATATTTGAGCACTCGTGGTGCATGGACCAGGTCCTGGAGGACTGGAACAAGGCCAGTGTGGTCCCTATTTTCAAGAAGGGAAGGAAGGAGGATCCAGGCAACTATAGGCCAGTCAGTCTCACCTCCATCCTTGGCAAAGTCTTAAAGAAGATTATTAAGGCTCATATATGTGAGAGCCCAGCAGGAAAAATTATGCTGAGGGGAAACCAGCATGAGTTCGTAGCAGGTAGATCATGTTGGGCCTGTGGTGGGAGGGGATTAACCCCTTAGTGAATGGGAGGAGGCTGAGTGGAACTTGGCCGGGTCTCGCCCCACCCAGGCCCCTACTTGGCCAAGCCCCTCAGGGAGGGAGAGAGGTAGGGGGCTACTCACCAGTCCTCCTCCAGTAGGGCAGGGCCCCCCAAATCCTGGGCAGGGCCCCCCCTTGGCTGAGAGCAGCTTCCCCGATGGCAGGACCACTGCACATATGCCTAGTTTAAAATAGCCCACCAACAGCAAAAAAGCCCCAGTTAGGCTCACTGCCCCCCCCCCCCCCGCTCCCTCAAAGCCCCCCAGAGACCCCCCAGCAGCTGTGGAGCCCCCTGCTGACCCCCAACACAGCCGGAGGTAAGCAGGGCTTGTGGTGGCAGGGGGTTTCATAGTTTCATAGTTAGTAGGGTCGGAAGGGACCTGAGCAGATCATAAAGTCTGACCCCCTGCCACGGCAGGAAAGAGTACTGGGGTCAAACGACCCCAGCAAGGTGATTGTCTAGCCTCGTCTTAAACATCCCCAGGTTAGGAGTCAGCACCACTTTGCTTGAAAGTTGGTTCCAGATCCTACCTGCCCTGACAGTGAAGTAGTGCTTCCTGATGTCTCATCTGAATTTACCCTCTGCCAGCTCGTGACCGTTATTTCTAGTCACTCCTGGTAGTGCTAGGGGAAACAGGGACTCCCCAATGCTTGTTGGTCCACTCTGACTAGTTTGTAATAGGCCACTAGATCCCCCCTCAACCTTCTTTTATGGAGGCTGAACAGGTTAGGCCTGCCCTGCTGCACCCTGATCAAGCAAGTGGCCTTCCTCTGGACCCTCTCCATGTTGTCCACATCCCTCTTGAAGTGCGGCGCCCAGACCTGGACACACTATTCCAGCTGCTGCCTTATCAGTGCCGCATAGAGGGGGAGGATCACCTCCCTGGACCTGCTCGAGGTGCATCTGTGGATGCATGACAAGGTATGGTTGGCCTTCCTGACCGTGTCCCCACACTGCCGGCCCATGTTCAACTTGGCATCAATGATGACTCCAAGATCCTTTTCTGCCTCTGCACGGATGAGAAGGGAGTTCCCCAGCCTGTAAGTATGCTGCTGGTTCTTCCTCCCAGGTGAATCATCTTGCACTTCTCAGTGTTGTATCCCATCCTATTCTCGTCTGCCCACCCCTGTAACCTGTCTAGGTCTGATTGCAGCGTATTCCTTCCTTCTAACATGCCCACAACCCCCCACATCTTAGTGTCATCAGCAAATTTGAACAGGGTGCTTTTTACCCCCCGTCCAAGTCACTGATGAAGATCTTGAACAGTGCGGGCCCAAGGACGGAGCCCTGCAGAACCCCACTGCCCACATCCCTCTGAGTCGAAAATGACCCATTCACCACCACTCTCTGGGTGCGGCCCTCCAGCCAGTTGGTGACCCATTTGACTGTGTGGGTATCAACACCACAGTCCCCCAGTTTTTTAATGAAAATGGAGTGAGAGTCAGTGTCTAAGGCCTTCCGAAAGTCCAGAAAGACTACGTCCACTGCTACGCCTGCATCTCAGGATTTGGTGACCTGGTCGTAGAAAGCCACCAGGTTGGTCTGACAGGACCTGCCTCTAATGAACCCGTGTTGCTTGTCCCTAAGCAAAATCTCCCCTGCTGTCCCCTTGTGGACATGTGTCAGAATAATTTTCTCAAAAAGCTTACCCAGGATTGAGGTAAGACTAATTGACCTATAGTTCACCAGGTCCTCCTTCCTCCCTTTTCTGAAAATGAGAACCACATTGGCCGTCTTCCAGTCCTCTGGCATGACACCAAAGCACCATGAGTTCTTGTAAAGCCATAGCAGGGGTCCCGCAATGACCTCAGCTAATTCCCTCAGTGCTCTGGGGTAGAGATCATCCAGACCAGCTAATTTAAATACATCCAGTCCCTCCAGAACTTCCCTAACTAGATCTTCCCTAACCCATGGCCTAGGTGTGCCTCCCCTGGAGCCTGAGGGGGGCCCAGTGGGGGGGCTGATCTGGCCCCTGCTCAGGAAAATGGAGGCAAAGAAGTTGTTAAATAGGTTAGCTTTGGTGTTACGACCAAATTTCCTAGCGTGTCTTGCAGGGGCCCCATGTTACCCAGTACGTTCTTTCTGCCCCCTAGGTATTTAAAAAAGGACTTCCTATTGTCCTTGATCCGGGAAGCTAGTCCCAGTTCCATGTCTGCCGTGGCCTTCCTGACTGCCCCCCTGCATCCCCAAGCAACCACAGTATAATCATCCCTGGTGATGGCCCCTCCCTTCCATTGGGTGTACACCTCCCTTCTAGCTAGAAAACATTCCTGGATGCTTTTGGTGAGCCATGGGGGCTTTTGTGCCCTCCTGCTCCCTTTGATCCATGTTGGGATTATCTGCCTTTGGGCTTGGAGGATCGTCTCCTTAAGGAGCAACCACTGTTCATCGGCACCTGGCTCCCCTCCCCTCTGGGACCTCAGTGCTTCCCCAGCTATTCTCCTTAGCTCATTGAAGTTCGCCCTCCTGAAATCTATGGCTGCTGCTTTGCTGCTGGCCTTGCCACCTTGCACCTTGAACTGCAAGGTGAATTCCAGCAGGTGATGATTGCTGTCACCCAGGTGGTCAAGCACCCACAGCCCCCTCACCAGGTCATCACCTGTGGCCAGCACCAGATCCAACAAGGCATCTCCCCTGGTGGGACTGTGCACCTCCTGGGTTAGATGGAGGTCCTTCATTTGGGCTAGGAACCTATGTGAGCAGTCAGACCTGGCTGACTGCTCTTTCCAGCAGATGTCTGGAAAGTTCAGGTCACCCATGATGACCACATCCTTTGACCTAACTACCTCCGTGAGCTGACTTAAGAATTCCTGGTCTAGCTCTTCCCCTTGGTTAGGTGGTCTGTAGTAGACCCCCACTGTTAAGTCTCTTTCCCCTCGACTGCCTTGTATTTTAACCCAGAGCACTTCTGTGTCCCCGTCCTCTGACCAAACCCTTAGTGAGTGGGAGGAGGTGGCTGCATGGACCCAGGCTGGATCTCACCCCGCCCAGGCCCCTACTTCACCCAGCTCCCCAGCGAGCCATGCAACCAGAGCCACACGAACAGGCTGTGCAAACAGGCGCGCTTGCCTGCCAGCACATGAGTTAGCACGGAGTTTGTGCAGGAGGGGGCACGGGAGGGCTGAGGCCCTGCCTGTGAGCCCCTCAGGGTAGACAGTCCCAGCCATAGCCAGCCTACTAGCAGCATGACACAAATGGGCATGCACGACACCCTGAGGGTCCCCAAGGCCCCCCGCCCCAGCACCTCAGATATGGCCACCCAGATGAAGCCCATAGTTCTGGGCTCCACGCAGATGGAGCCTCTTGCTTTCGGCTGTGGGGGCAGGCTCTGGGGCTTGGCAACATCGCCACCTCCCCTTGTGGGGCCTTCTCCCTTTTGGAGTCTCTGGTACGCCAGCTGGAGGCCACAGTCCAGAGACTGCATGCCATCAGGGACTGTGAGCAGGAGATTTTTTCCTACTGCCAGGCCCTTCTCCCCCAGGAGCTGCAGGGTAAACCACGCTCTCCCTCCAGGACAAAGGAGGACTCCGGGACCTCCCACTCTGTCCAGTCAGGGGCATGGACCAAGGTGGTCAAGGGCCCTAAGACCTGCCACACCAAGGCCCCTGCCCCGCCAGAGCTTAGCAACAGGTTCACACCTCTTGCTGCTCCAGCAGAGCCTGCTGGATTGCCAGCTCCCACAGGCAACAGAGGCTCAGCTGCAGCTACCTCCCCCGCTCTCCCCAAGGCAAAATGTAAGGTGTTTATTGTGGGAGACTCCATCCTGAGGGGGACTGAGGGGGTAATCTGCTGCCCCAACCCCTTAGCCCGGGAAGTCTGCTGCTTCCCGGGGGCCCACATCCAGGACATGTGGACAGGATCCCTAAGCTCCTCCAGCCCACAGACCACTATCCCATGCTCCTTATTCAAGTGGGCACCAATGACATGGTTCAAAGCACTCCCAGCTGGGTCGTGAAGTGCTACAGGGATTTGGGAGTGGGGCTAAAGTGTCTGGGGGCACAGGTGGTGTTCTCATTGATCATCCCAGTCTCAGGTTATGGGCTGAGGAGGGGGAGGAGGATCTACATAGTGAACCAAATACTGCGGTGCTGGTGTCATAGGGAAGGCTTTAGTTTCCATGATCACAGCCCACTCTTTGGTAAGAGAGGCAGTGAGCTGTTGGGAAGAGAGGGCCTCCACCTCTCTCTCCTGATAAGGGGGCTGTTCTCAGCCAGACTGGCTGACCTGCTCCACCGGGCTTCAAACTAAGTCCACCGGGGGAATGGGGGACTGCCACCACTGCTGGCCTGCTGAGCAACCCTTGCAAAGCCAGCGGGCCAAGGCACTTAAGGGACCCCACCCCTGCCCCAGCCATGGTACAATCTGTGGGTAAGGCAAGAGCCCCCAAGGGGACACTTGCCTGCCTGTACACAAATGCCAGGAGCTTGGAGAACAAGCAGGAGGAGCTCATCCTCCTGCTTAATCCAAATAATTATGACATCATAGGCATAACGGAGACCTGGTGGGACTCCACCCATGACTGGACCACGGGTATAGATGGCTATACCCTGTACAGGAGGGATTGTGTAGATAAAAGGGGCGGGGGTGTAGCTCTCTGTTAAAGAAAGCTATGCATTCCTTCAAGCTGATATTGGTGACCAGGTTGGATGACTAGAGAACCTCTGGGTTAAAATCTGTGGGAAACATGGCACAAGGGACACAATGGTGGGAGTCTACTACAGACCTCCCACCCAAAGTCAAGAGCTTGACCAGGATTTCACCCAGGAACTGGCTGAGGCCACATGCTTCAGGACCATGCTTGTCATGGGTGACTTCAATTACCTGGACATCTTATGGGAGGATCATAGAATCATAGAAGTAGGGTTGGAAGGGACCTTGTAGATCTTCAAGTCTGACCCCCTGCCTGGACGGGAGAAAAGACTGGACTCAAATGAGTCCAGCCATGTAGTCATCAAGCCTCTTCTTAAAGACCCCCAGGGTAGGAGCCAGCACCACTTCCCTAGGAAGTTGGTTCCAGCTCCTAGCCACCCTAACTGTGAAGTAGTTCTTGCGGATGTCTAATCTAAATCTACTCTCTGATAATTTGTGTCCATTGTTCCTTGTCATGCCAGGGGGCACTAGGGGAAACAGTGTCTCCCCTAAACCCTTCTGGTCCCCCCTAGTGAGTTAGGGGGATCACTCAGCAAAATTTTAGCAGTCACAAAGCTTCCTCTTGTGCATGGATGACCTCGACCTGACTCAACAAGTCTATGGGCCAATGAGAGTTAAAGCACTGTTCAACCTGGTACTGGCTACTGGGGATGACTTAATTGGCGACCTAGTGATCAATGGGAAGCTGGGTGAAAGCAACCATGAGCTGATCACCTTCACTACCCGCCATAAAGCTGGCAAGTCAGTCAGCAACATGGAAGTCCTTGACTTCAGGAAAGCCAACTTTGACAAGTTCAGGAGTCTTGTCAGTGTGGCCCTAAGGGACCACGACCCCAGGGAGAGGGGAGTTCAAGAAGAGAGGTTGCTCCTCAAGGGAGCGATTCTCAATGCACAAGCTAATTCTGTTCCATCTTGGAGGAAAGTCAGCAAGAGGGCACAGCAGCCCCCCTGGCTCTCCAGGGATCTAGCAGAACTCCTGTCCTTGGACCCATATTTTTCAACATCTTCGTTAATGATGTGGACATTGGAGTCAGAAGTCGACCTGCCAAGTTCACCGATGACACCAAACTCTTGGGCAAAGCATCCACACCAGAAGACAGGTGGGTGATCCAGGCTGACCTGGACAGGCTCAGTAAATTGGTGGATGAGAACCTGATGGTGTTTAACACAGAAAAATGCAAGGTTCTCCACCTTGGGAGGAAAAACCTGCAGCATCCTTATAGGCTCAGCAGTGCTACGCTGGCTAGCACTATGGAAGAAAGAGACTTGGGGGTCATCATTGATCACAAGATGAACATGAGCCTGCAACATGATGCTGCTGCTAGTAAAGCAAGCAAAACACTGGCTTGCATCCACAGATGCTTCTCGAGCAAATCCTGAGACGTCATTCTCCCCTTGTACTCGTCCTTGGTGAGGCCGCAGCTGGAGTACTGCATCCAGTTTTGGGCTCCACAATTCAAAAAGGATGTGGAGAAGCTTGAGAGAGTCTAGAGAAGAGCCACACGCATGATCAGAGGTAAGGAAAACAGATCTTACAATGACAGGCTGAGAGCCATGGGGCTCTTTAGCCCGGAAAAGTGCAGGCTCAGGGGTGATCTGATGGTCACCTATAAATTTATCAGGGGTGATCACCAGTATGTTGGGGAATGTTTATTCACCAGAGCACGCCAAGGGATGATGTGGTTGAACGGTCATAAACTACTGCAAGACCATTTCAGGATGGACATAAGGAAGAATTTCTTTACTCTCTGAGCCTCCAAGGTCTGGAACAGTCTGCCATCGGAGGTGGTTCAAGCACCTTCATTGAACACCTTCAAGAGAAAATTGGATGCTTATCTTGCTGGGATCCTGTGACCCCAGCTGACTTCCTGTCCTTTGGGCAGGGAGCCGGACTCGATGATCTTCCAAGGTCCCTTCCAGCCCTAATGTATATGAAATCTATGAAATCTATGCCTGACTAATCTAGTTTGTTTTTATGACCAGGTTACAAAACACCTGGATGCAGGAGTATGGGTAGATATCATTTACTTAGACTTTAGGAAGTCCTTCGATATGGTATCACACCCCATACTGGTGAACAAAGTAAGAGGCTGTGATTTGGATGATTACATAGTCCAGTGGGTGGCAAATTGGCTAGAGGGTCGTACCCAGAGAGTGGTAGTGGATGGGTTGGTATCGACCTGCAAGGATGTGGGCAATGTGGTCCCTCAGGGCTCGGTCCTTGGACTGATATTCTTCAATGTCTTCATCAGTGACCTGGACAAGGAAGTGAAGTGTACTATGTCCAAGTCTGCAGATGATACAAAACTGTGGGGAGAAGTGGACACACCGGAGGGCAGGGAACAACTACAGGCAGACCTGGACAGGTTGGACAAATGGGCAGAAAACAACAGAATGCAATTTAACAAGGAGAAATGCAAAGTGCTGCACCTAGCGAGGAAAAATGTCCAGCACACCTACTGCCTAGGAAATGACTTGCTCAGTAGTTCAGAAGTGGAAAGAGATCTCGGAGTCCTAGTGGACTCCAAGATGAACAAGAGTCATCAGTGTGACGAAGTCATCAGTAAAGTTAACTACACTTTATCATACATCAACAGATGCATGACAAACAGAACCAAGGAGGTGATACTTCCCCTCTATCGGGCACTGGTCAGACCACAGTTGCAGTACTGCATCCAGGTTTGGGCGCCACACTTCAAGAGGGATGTGGATAACTTGGAGAGGATCCAGAGAAGGGCCACTCATATGGTTAAGGGTTTGTAGGCCAAGCCCTATGGGGAGACACTAGGGCACCTCGACCTCTTCAGCCTCCTCAAGAGAAGGTTGAGAGGCGACCTTGTGGCTGCCTATAAATTCATCATGGGGGTGCAGAAGGGAATTGGTGAGCCTCCACTTAGCAATGCGCCCCTGGGGGTCACAAGAAATAATGGCTATAAGCTAGCAAAGAGCAGATTTAGCCTAGACCGTAGGAAGAACTTCTTCACAGTTAGAGTGGGTAAAATCTGTAATGGGCTCCTAAGGGAGGTGGTGCTATCCCCTACCCTGGGGGCCTTCAAGAGGAGGTTAGATAGGCATCTGGCTGGGATCATCTGAAACCAGCACTCTTTCCTGCCTATGCGGGGGGTTGGACTCGATCTATTGAGGTCCCTTCCGACCCTAACATCCTCTTTCTTATACATCAGTCCCTAGCTGCTTCACTTTCAGTGTTCTTATGCCCTTCATTTCTAACATTCAATCACCTCCATCCATAGAGGGGAACAACTGATGGAATAATTACAGTAAATTATAAAACTGTTAGCTGTATTTGGTTTGTACTGCAGAAAAATAGTTCAGGAGTGATTTCAATGAGGGGAATGTAGTAGGTCCCAGGTAGGTAGAGGTATCTGATAAGCAAACAAATGAAGTGGTAAGAGTCTCCAGGCCCAGTCTGACAAAAGGACTTAGGTACTTAATGTGGTATCTAAGTGGAATTTAGGCATCTACGTCCAAGACTCACAGCCAGTTAGGGCCCTGAATGGTGCAATGTACTGGGTCATTTCCTCCACAGTTATACCTGTATAAACTGATTTATTCTGGAATAACAACAGGATAGCAAAGAACAGAATTTGACTTCAATGTAAGTAGCAACTTGCTACATTACCTAATTTCCTGCTTTTGGCAGTTTGAATCACAGTTGTTGCTGAATGATGAAATGTTTGTGTTTCTCCAATATATAGGGGATCGTTAAAGTGTATGTTTATAGAAGTACCACACTTGCTATAAAGAATAACTCATAACAACTATTTGGAAATATGGCTCCTCTTTATCACATAAACTCAAAGCAGAATATGAGTTAAGAAACCTTCTTCCATAACAATTTTCTTCATATATTGGACTTCTAAAACTAGGGACAAGCTGAACTCTGTTATTGCTTGTTGCACTTTAGTCAATGAAACAATATAGTCTATGTACACTTTTGTACTAGATGGTTTTACCTTTGTGACCTTGTGCAGTGTACGCTCTTGTTTCTATTACAGTAAACTTGCTTGTATGCTACAATCAAAACCCATGATAACAATAAAAGAACTTTGTCAAAAGAAAGATTTTTTTTTCTTTGTAGTTGTTTAGATGTTTATTACAGAAAAGTAGAAAAGAGATAAAAGTACATAAGTCCAGAAGGGGCTGGCAGGAAACCTTCATCAGTTAACCCCGTACCCCCAACCAAGGAATGAAAACCTCTCTGTTCCTCTTTCAGTTAGTCCCAGTACAACTCTCATGACTAGTTGGCTGTGATTTTAACAGTACAGATTTTAAAAGCCCCCTTAATGGCCCAGTGTACCAGGTCACCTCCTGCTACAGTATAAAGTGCCCAACTCCAAAAGGGCTTTATCCTGATGAGGAACCTGAGGAGATGGCACCAGTGAGGCAGTTCCTGTGGTTCTTCAGTATCTCTATCTTAGCTTGGCTCAGGAAGACACTTTTTAAACAGATGGCATTCCCTGCAGCAGCCTGGTACGGGGCAAAGAAATGTATATCATCTCAGAGAAGTCTAAGTTATCAAAAAAAGGCCTCTGAGTACAACCAAGAATGACCACAGCCAAGGATAATTAATGAAGTCATGGAAGAGTATTTCCTTCATCTCCCTCTTGCAGAAGGGGCAGGAACCTTGATGATGCCTAGTGAAGATGGCAAACAAAGGTGGCTATAGCCAGGGTCCTGTATAGGCTACCACTGGAGCTCTTCAGGTTCTTGGAATTGGGCAGTTTGTAAAGGTTGTGTGAAGCCAAGTGAGCCCACTCCAGCACTACCACCAGTATGCACTTCCTCTAGGTTGTGTCAGGGTGGGAAGTGAGAATGCAGGTGTCGCACACCTCAACAGTCCACACATACAATGCCTTTTACATTCAAGAAAAAGCCATCACTACTGTTTTCAGGCATGGCAAGAAACTGCACGACAAAAACAGCAGGATGCAAGTTTGCCATCCGCATCAATATCCATGGCGATGATGACAGGCAGTGACAGAGATAGAGCATTGAGGAAGCTTCCAAGAGATCTTGTGGAGATGATCTTCCAGGACAGTGACAACATTTGTGGGTGTGGCTGCCTACACTTCAGCCACAAGGAAAGAGGCAAGGCAGACTGAGTACAGGCCTGGTGACTGGGACCTAGGCTGGGGGCCAAAGGTGGGTCAAAGAAGTCAATGACGTTGTTGCTATGAGGCACCTGGAGGCTCAGATGGGTGCCCCTGTAGCAGGGTCAGGCTATGGGCACAGAGCCTCTGCAAAGAATGAAAGTAATGTACCAATTAATGAAAGATTTTAAAATCTTTCAGTCTTTAAAGAGAATCCTGATGTATAGAAAAATACGCACATTAGACAGATAAAGGGTCTGACGCATTGGACTGTGACCGTAAAATAAAGAGAATTCCATAACAACAACAAAAATGCTTAAGCGGGCTCAAACCCCCACCCCCTCCCCACTCTGCTCCACCTCTCTGCCTCACTTTTTGTCTTTCTAAGTCTACCTATTTACATTCTCACTGACACCCTGCCACACGTTTAGTATCTTTCATTTCTTGGAGTCTCAGATCAGCAGAGACTCCCCATGCCTGAAGAAGGGTGATTGCACCCAAAAGCTTGCCAGGAAAATGCTTTCCAGCTGCTCAGTTGGTCTAATAAAAGATATCACAAAGAAACGTGCCTCCTCAGAAATTGTGGAAGATATGGTGTTGCATAAAATTAAAACTTCTTTTGTTGTTGTATTTCGCATCGTTCCTTGCAGTCAGATGAAAAAGCAAGATCTGCTTTCAATGTAGCACACTTTGACCAAAAGGAGAGTTAAAGTGAAAGTTAATTCCACTAAATTTACGGTCTGTTACTTTCATACCCCCATGCACAGAGGCGATGCATTGTACGAATCATCTGTAAGGCTCTGAGTAATCCCTCCATTCCTACTGAGCAAAGTACTTAAAGCCTGAACCTGTATCGTCGGAATAAATAGAACTTTTGCTATCAACTTCAGTGGGAGTGGGATAAAGTCCTAAAGTATGTACTTGACTTCAGTGGGATTTAAGTGTGTTTAAGTGCTTCCCTGAATAGGGTAAGATTTAAGCATGTGCTTAAATAATTTCCTGAACTGAGGCCTAGATATTATTATCAACATAATCTTGGATATTAATGAATTAATTCAGTGTACTTCAATGATATGAATTGAAGCCTTATTAATGCTTGAATTTATTTTGGAGCTTGCCGCTTGTAATTTGCTCTACAACATAATGTGTACTTGCAATTAGTTACCATGGGGAGCTGCAGTAGACTGAGAGAAATACATTTGTTACATTTATTTTAATTTCTTGAATGACAAGTAGTTTCTTGCCTTCTGTTACCAGATGTGAAGCATTTATTGATGCAGGGCCAGATTCCGGTCTCATCAAAATCAAAAGGACTTTAAAAAAGTATAGAACTAGCTTTTATTATTGCGTGACAGTGGGCTCAAAATGAGATATATAAACACACTCGCGCACAGTAATAGAGGAGAAGGTGAAACAATATACCTAGTATTTATCTTTTAACTGGTATAAAAATGACTGCACTTTATATTGCTTTTTTACAAGGTGCAGCACACAGCTGTCTAGCATGGAGGTATTCTTAAAAATAAGCGGTGATATACACAGCTATGAGGAGGGGAAGATCCAGGGGGGTGCACTGGCACCCCCCTTTGATTATACCCTCCCCCCAAGTTTAAAAGCAGCTGCCTGGCAGTGGCAGCAGCATTTCTAGTCAGGCAGTACTGAGGGAGTCACTTGACTTCAAGGCTCATTATAATCTACTTGATTCCTTCTAAACTCTTCATTCCATGGGTATCAAGGACCCCCTCTTCTTTTGAATGGTCGTGATGTTCCACTAGTCGAGCTATCCCTTGTTCTACCACTCTGCTGTCTGTTAGCTGCTCCTAGTAATGCAGCTCCTATTTCACAGCCCTGTGGATTCCAGTGAAGTTGTATTTGTTTTTGCTTCAACTGTAAATTGAATACTACAGCCCACACCCCCAAGTATATTAGTAAAGCTCCTAGTTTACTTTTAATCCTAGAAAAATACATGTTGTTTTGTATGTGATGATGCATCATGTGACGGTTGCTTTGAATTAAGCTAGCATGTGTACCAGATGTAGTTTAGCTGCAGTAGCACAGAGCTTCAAGCAAACCAGGAAGGTTAGACATACTCTAGCTGCCAATTAAATAATGCCAGATAAGTTCTGCACTTCCGTTTTCAAAATCCTAGATCCCCCCATGGCTATCAGGTCATGTTCAGATACTGGTAAGGAGGTTTTCATTTGCTTCAAACTCAAACTTCATAGCATCAGAGGAGAAGGAACTATGACTCTATTTAGAAAAGGAGAGAAACTGCATGGATATTGCATGACTATTCCAAATCTTTATTTGTCTCAACTTTGTTTTAATGAATACAAGATAGATTACAATGACTTTGTTCTTTATCTTCAGCTACCGTACATGCTAACCCCCCAAAAATATTTAATAGCTAGATCTAGTATATTTGTATTAGGACTTATTATTACGTTATTGTAAAGATGTTAGTTGGCTTTTAGAGAAAGGAGTGCTGGAGCAAGTTGAGCATAAGGTTATGTTTGCTGTGCAATGCAGGGATGCCTGAGTTGCTCTGAGTAACACAGAGCTTCATGCAAGCCCGGAAGGTTATCCATACTCTAACTGCTGCTTAGATAATGCCAGATAAATATTATAATTCAGGATTTCCTCGCTCCTAGTTCTGTGTGTAATTGTCTAGAACAGTGGTCCTCAACCTTTTTAGACTCAAGGCATTCCTCAGACAACAGCAGTTTTGGGTTTTCATTCTTTTTGTGACTACAGAAAAATAATGGAGCAATTCTTCTGGTGTAAAGAACTCAGAAAGACCACAATAAGTCAGAAAGTTTTTGACATTATGGGCTCCTATTTGGCATCTCTGGCTTTATCTTTTCAATCATGGTTGTACACCAAATAGTGTAAAATTGCCTGGCATCCTGCAGTTCCCTTGACAGGATCTCAAGACACCCAAGGGTGCTGTGACACATCGATCTGGAAAGTACTTGTTCACTGATGTTCATAGATTCATTATATGTAACTTTCTATCTTACAGCTTCTCTTTATGTAAAGACATTTACCTACACAGCCAGATAATGAGCCTATAATTCTTTGTTCTTCCTACACTTAATTTCTGACCTTCAAATGATACTTAAAGGAATACCCACTGGAATATTCTGAATTATATTTGACTGTAACAGTATCAAAGCTGCTAAAAAACTGTCAAATTATTGATTCCAAAGTTTATGGGCACATGTTCAGGCAATACACTAACAATATTTGATTTAGGCTTACTTCTGGCTGGTAATTTTCAAAGTAGTTTATTTCCTTGCATAAATTTAGGAGAGCTTTTGGGGATACGGTTTATCTGGGGAGCAATTTTCTTTTTGATGAAGTCGAGTCTTTTCTACCATTCAGTGGGGACCAGTTTAAGAAAACTCCTTTATAGCGTTTTTTCCCTTGGTGCTACATGTCAGACTAGCCTCTACAGTGGAACAAATATTGAACTCCAAATTATTTAGTGTCCATTGGGGAGCTCTTGAAACAGAAAGATGAAAATAACCTTTTATATCAAGGCTGATTTAGTGGTAATGCCTTGTCTGCTTCCCCATTTACTTTAAATCCTGATTTCTTTGAGAACTGGATCAGTTGGTAAAGGGTTAAAGGAGATTTTTTTTCCAGCAAGAATAGAGGGTTCCACAAATGTGACATGTTCCACCTTAGAAACAGACTAATATGGAGTTCACTAATTCTGATGCTTTGTATATCTGCTGCTGATGTTATCATTTTGCTCGCCTAACGAGGCCATAGATTCCAAAGCCAAAGTGAACGTTAACAGGAAATGTGGCTTTCTGTCTTCTCCTATAGATACTAACATTGTATATAATTGACAGAAATGATGTAAAGCAGAACTTTCAGAGGAAGAAGAAAGGATGTTCCCATCCCAATTTTTTTTTGGGGGGGGGGTTGGGTTCTGCTTTAGTTGACAAGAATTAGTTCCAGCTCAAGAATGTCTTCCTAGTCTTGGGGTGTATGCTGGTAGCATATTGATACTAAGTAGGCTGGAGTCAGGTAAAATATTCTCTCTCATCAGCAACAACTTCATTCTCTTATATCCTTTCTTTTTCTCGTAAATCAGATAACTTTCCTGCCTCCCAACTTGTTAGCTCAGACTGTGTACATAGATACAAGTACTTGCTGTGACTGCAACAGAAGGAAGCTGAATGTAATTTCTGCTTCATAGCCAATAATGCTGCTTTTTTTCTCTCCCTCAATTAGAAAGGAACCCAAGGAATGTGGGGTTTGTCCAAATAGCCAAATATGAGCTACTGCTTTTTTTCTGCTCAAAAAGAACAGGAAAGTATTTAATTTTTTTTAGCATTCCATAGCCCTATTATCTTTTCTCATTGTCCCTCTCTAAAATGCATTCTTTTCTGATGAATCCTCATCCTGTTAAAAAGCCAAAGGGCATCCCATTCTTGTTTTTAAAATTTACCAATCATGCGCACATAAACAAAGCAATATAATCTTAAGTGACCAAATAGACAGCTTGAGCAGCAGGAAAAAAATCATAAATAGTCTTAGTGTTTCTGTTAAGAACACATTAGTCTTAACCACTGGGGTAAACTTTCTTTGCATGAATTCAAGTCCACTTGTATAAAAATAAATCATTGAATTAGAATGAGTGATGACAATAATAAAAATCACAGCCTGTTTATTGATAAATAATGAAATAAAAAATAATTACTATTCACAAATATTTAATGGTTTTGCTTTGAAAGGGAAATCACTGAACCTGTAAAAGTAGCAGGCATTATATATTCAGAAGCGTAGGTAGTGAGCATCAGCCGAGCATACATGGAAGCATAATCTATTGACTATCATTGAGTCAGGTAAAGATGCTGTTGATTGAGACAAATTATTTGAGTATCACATTGCGATTCCACTTTTTTCTATCATAAGAAAACTAATATGTTTTTCTTAAATGCTGCACTGTTCATAATATATTATTTTCCAGAGATTAGACACTGTTGTATTTAAAAATCCATTGTATTTAATCTACTAGATAATACCAACAGTTCAGATCTGAAAGAGCAACATTCTCAAATTCCAGATTTATGGCTTTCCTTTAACCAAAACCAATTTCTTTTATTCTTTCTTTTATTTGCATTTCATAAAAGCAGTATATCCATTTAGGAATAGTTCATGGTTTACTTTTAAATCCTAATGATTTACAGATACAATAGTGCTACCAACCCTAAGACTGCCATATCTTACTTTCTGAAATCCTGATGTATTTCAAGTTACCTTATCATTTCTTGTATTCCTAAATTCCCTTTATTGATTTTTGCAGTCTTTGGGGTTGTCGGTACTGTAACATGCTGTACTACACTTTTATTTTTTGTTTGCTTTTTATTATTTTCCCCAACTCTCTAGTTGGACTATTGCATTCATGTATCACTTTGAAATTTATGACGTATTTAATAGCATTTTTATTTTTTATGATTATGTTACTCTTACCCTTTAAGAGGGTCTTAGGGAATATATTTTAGTTTTCTTCAAAATAAAAACATGTAAAAAAACTACGTAACTGAATTATTATTTTTATTTTGACCGTAGAGAGCTGTGAAATGGAAATTATTTTAGATAGATGCAAATTACAACATAATAATAGTAATAATGTGAAGTCAGCTTTATGATCTGCCTGTTTCATATACTTCTGTTTGCACACAAAGGAATGTGACCGCATACATTTTGTTTGTTAAGGTATCAACTCTGTGTGTGTGTGTGTGTGTGTGTGTGTGTGTGTGTGTGTGTGTGTGTGACAAAGAGAGAGCAAGAGAGAGAGAGAGAGAGAGGTGATTGTATGACACATTTTTAATATTGCCATTTAAAGCATTTGTGACCATACTGGAAGTCGATGAAGCTATTACAGTTTATACTAATTGATCATATCTACATGAGACATTTACTGCAGAGTAGATTAGCTCTGCAGTAAACGTTGCCTGTCTACATGTGCACCCCTATTAGGCTGGAGTAAACAAATGAAGTCTGCAGCAGGATAGTACAAATAAATATAAGTACTATCCTCATGTGGTTTTTTTTAATTTGCAGCAGCACATGTGTAGATACTGCCCCAGTTGTCTGGGGCATGAAGATACTTCAGTGCAGGGCCTGCCTTCCAACTAGCCCCAAACTGGAGCACCCTCATGCCCCAGCTAGCCCCTCTGCAGCACACTGAACCAGAGGGAAGCAGCCCTAGGTTGTTAGGCTTACCCCCAGAGCCTCCTGCCAGCTGCGGTTGCTCTGATCTGGCTCAACGTGCTGTGATCCTAGGCACACATTCAAACAATGCACCTGGGAGCGATAAGCTCCGGGGCAATAAACTTCAGAGTTTATTGCTTTGCATTAGTTGCACATGTATACATGCCCACTGAGGACCTAGCACCTCCTGTAGAAAGGCAATTCTCTTAGTCAGTAACCTTTGAGGTGCTTTAATTAATTTATTTTTTATTCCACATTAGAATGAAAAGGAAACTTTTCGAATAGTTTTGCAAAAGAGGCTTGGTATCGAATTGTGTTTTCAGATTGAACACTGGGCTTTTTGACTCAGAAAAGGAATGCATAGGACCTAATGGCTAGGACAATGGCCAAGGATTACGAAAATGTAGTTCAGACCCCTGCAGAGCTTTTTATCAAAGGTCATTCTAAATTAGATACAACAAAGATTTGAACATCCATCTTATATATCCCAAGCAAACAGCCCAACCATCAAGCTGCTGAGTGTGAAAGAACCTTTCTCTCAAGCATTTTTCTTAATAAGGCTTTCAGCTGAACCAAACCATCTTTGTCAAATGCGACACCTTGGATCCTTGTACAAAACTTATTTTGTCAAAATAAGTGGAGCACATTCTAATGTTACGTTTTTCACCCATAAGCCACACTTTCAAGCCGGAGCTAGGTATATAATGATGGGAAGTGATTCCCATGTGATGGCTGATTGGCAGTTGACATGAAATGTGCTGATGGTCATATTCTCACCACAGTTAATCCTCCTGTTGCTGAGAGTCACAGCAGAAAAGCCTCAGACTGAATGGACCTTGAGTCTGATCGACACCTTTAGCTGCCATTCCCCTAGGTCAGCCTTAAGGCACATGAGTAAGATAACTTCAGGAAGCAAACACTACTCCTACTCCAGCTCTACTAGTGCTGTGGATAAACAGAGTGTTGGTTTCCATTTCTATCAATCTAACACCTTTCAACAGTGGTAAATGTACATATTTAAGAAAATAAATGTTTTCTGCATTTTTTTCTAGGGGAAAATGGGCCATTATGGTAATGAAATGCATTTTAATACATTATGGTAGAAAAAACATAAATGAAGGAAAGTTCAGTACCATATCAACTCAGTTTTTCCTTCGGCTGCATATTTTCTTTGTTTTTAAATGCTCTGGCTGTCATCATGAAACATAAATGAGATTTCTGAGTATATATGTTATCCTGCAATCACCCTGAAATCCAATTATATGTGTTTTTGGCCTGATCCAAATAGTGCAAAGTAGCCCCAAAACTTGCCTTATTGGGGTAGTAAGTGAACCCTAATTAAACAGGAGCACCCCTGAATATTATACAGCACATGCTCCATCACACGCTCTTTTCCCTGCTGGCATGGAGATCTCATTGATGGTGGGGAACAGTGGGAGCAGAGCGCAGGATACTGAGCTGAACTCAAACCGAGCAACATGTCAACTGTAGCATGTACAAAATGGACACACCCTGGTACTGGCCCCAGGGAAAAGAAAGGAGGTATGAATGACACAAAGCTATCCCTTCAGGACTCTTCAGTGGAGCATAGGCAGCACCTGAGGATGTGGTCTCTGATTTTCCAAGCTGCTGGTTTGCCAGGCACAACATACATGTTGGAGAAAAGACCATGTGATTCCTTGGAGGTCTTGGAACAACAGCAGACTCCCTGGGCCTGAAGAAGGGTGCTGATTCAGGTATTAAATAAAAGCAGAAAAAGCCCCTTTGAAGCCTGTGACCTATACAGACTCTGGGGAGCCAGGTCAAACTGATGCAATTCCTGTTCCAATAAAGTGCCAGTTTGGGGTTTTTTCCATGTCCACCAGTGGCCATAGAGAGCATTGCTCTGTCTGCTTGGAGCCCTCCCCAGGTGACTGGAATCGATACCCAGGCTACGAGTGACAGTTTTCATTCATGAAGGAAAGGTGTGTTGAAAGTCACAACCCAGAATACCTAACAGGAAGAAGTGTTTGGAGAAAGGAAAGCTAGCCTGCTGGCTTGCCAGGTTCCTCTTCTGGGCATGTGCTGTGCTTGGCATGGGGGCACGCTGAGCTGAAAGTAAAGTGCCATTTTTTTTTTCACGTCTGTCAGCAAGCTATATAGTTCGCTCCCAATGATTCTGTAATGCAAACTGCAGTAGAAGTAAGGGCTTACTTCTCTAGTCGGGTCTGTTTTCACTTCCTTGAGCTCCAGAATAGGATCTATCTTACTTCTTTTTTTCCTATCCCCAGAATGGAAATGCATTGTCATCAGGGTGGCCTAACCCTTTAATGGGTCCTAGGCAAACAAAGTCATGGGCCCTGGGCCGGTCCAGTTCCCGCTCCCCACCCCAGCGCTACCACCCACAAGGAGTGCGGCTCGGAGTTGCTGCTAGGAAGCAGCCGCCGTGGCAGCAAGGCCAGTGGAGGGCAAGGGAAGGAAGGGAGGCTGACAGAGCCATTCACACCATGGCTGTGGAGAGAAAGACCAGCCCCCCTCCCATAGCTCAAGGCCCTAGACATGTGCCTAGTTTGCCTGTGCAGTAATCCAGCCCTGATTGTCAGGCAGTGGCTTTGAATCTGGGGCCTCAGTGATCACCCAAGACTCAAGCAGGGCCTAAGACTCTGCCCAATCCCTGTCACTGGGAAGGCTGGTCAGGGTCAGATGACACTCAAGGTTCCCATATAAACCCCTGCACATGAACACAAGTGTCTGGGCAACAGGGCTCAACCTGATCTCAGACTGCTTTGCTGCTTGCTCAGGCTTGTTCTCGTTGTTCAATCTCCTGACTTCTTGAACAGGATTGCTCTCTAACTCTGCTCTCTGCCTGCTTTTCTAGACTCAGCCTAATCCTAGACCCCACTCTTGGATTGACCTCCTGGCTTCCTGACCGAGCTTGTCCCTGGATTCTGCTCGCTCCTTCTGACCTTCACTGGAAACTCAATTTCTTGAGTGGCCCCAAACTTGGCCACCCATGACCCAACGAGATTGGCATCTTGTATTCCAAAACAGCTTTCCCTTTTGGCTGCTCCGCAGTCTCATCTCAAGAGGAAGGTACTGCCTGTGTCCTGGTGATTATGTAGCTGTCCAAATAGTGCAGTCAGTCTAGGCATCTATTCCAACCCCCAGGGAGGGAGTTTCAAGCAGGTGGAGTATCCTGTAAGGAATCCTGTCTTCAGGCCCTAAGCTTACTAAGCAGTTTTCCTGATGGTTCTGCACATGCATTCCCACTTTCTGTTTTGAGACATACATTAAGATGAAAGTTTTTTCAGTTCCCTGTTAAATCATGCGCAATAAAATACCATGCTACAGAATATCAGCACGATCATTGTACTGCCAGATTTTTTGTTGCTGTTTTTGTGGGTGTTACTGCCTTTCTATAAGCATGCCCTAAATAAAACATGCACCTTATTTTGAAAGGCAGAACGCAAAAAGAAAAAAGATTTTGTCCAGAGTCATGGCTGACTGTGTGGCATACAGTAAGTTCTTCTGGTAACACAGGGTGACCAGGAAGTATAGCATCAAGAAGGTCCTGATGCTAACCAGATCCCCAAACACATTCCCTGGACACGCTGGCTGCATCCCCACATGCAGACACATGCAATTTGTGGTGCCACAAACATCTTTTTGGCACCACAAACTGTATGCGTATAATGTTAAACTGCATACATACAATGTTAAAACATCCCTTGCACAGCAAATTTGCAGTTTAGGGGCAACATTTACCACTGACATTTCCTGGTAGCAAAAAATAACCACAGAAAAAACAGCAGCACAATGCACTCTACAGTAGTATGCACTGGAACAAACCAAGGCTTGGTCCTCCAGGGAGATGTTCTCACTAATGACCAAAGCATCTCCCTCCTCCATTTGTGCCACGGCTGCTCTAATACACTGGAAGAAGCTGGGCGAGGGCTATTTGTCCAAAGTAGGACACAGTGTCCCACAACAAAGTGCAGATGCAGGGACATGCACTGCAACAGAGAGTAATTTTTGCCACTATTTGTGCTGCTGCAGGCATATGTCCTTGCACATCTGGATGTGGCCTCTATGTTCTAAGGTGGACTTTATGTCACAAAAGTTTAGGCAAAACCACTGACAAGACTGTTAGTTTTTTTACTGGAAATAGTTCTTTATATAAGTTCTAATAATCAAGTGCTGTTTCTATATCACAAGGCTTATCAAGATATGACCAGGGGCTCACATGCTGCTCCAAGCACAAGCTGCAGTGGTTAGTCAACAGTTTTGGCCAAGAGTTAACATAGGACTCTGCCATCTTGGCAACTGTATGACATGCAGAGTGTTTCCAGGCTTGCTTCTTTTCCAGCAAAGAAAATCATTTTTGTCCTTAAACACACACCCAGTTTTGGGATGCTGATTTTGAGGGAAAGGTGTATGTTCTATGTGAGACAATATGGTATATATGATATTCTTGACACTTAGCTCAATGCAGCTTTCAGGTGGAACTGACTTACAAATGTTTGTGAATTTTATGAAAAATGGAGAGATGAAAAATATTTCCCCATTATACATTGTGATGAAATCAAGATGATTTGAGTGTTGGTGAAGAATGGGAAAAAGCACCCAATGCTAGAATTGTCTATTGGCTATGATACGCACCTGGAATGTAGAAAATGTAGATCACTGATGTCTGTGATTGACACAGGCCAAGGTCTAAAACTGAGGTTCCCTCCAAACCAGATGAATACCTTAACCAGTGGACTCCCTTACTCTGGTTTTGACCAGAAATACCATCCTAGCAATGAAACCATTCCCTAAGAAAAATAAATTGTTGCAACTGAGGAATGCTGGTGCAAAGTTTCAGCTTTGATTGATCATGATTTGATTAAAGAATGATTTTATTGGAAAACCCCTCATGAACCTTACATCCAAAATGCTAGCCTTACTTTGGAAGTTGCATATAAAAGTTGCTGCAAAAAAATAACCAGTAATTTTAGAGGCAGTTTTGTCCAAAAATGCTTGTTGTGTCTGTGCATACAAATGTGTATAGATCTGCCCACTTTAATTTACTACTGACATACACAGTTGTTGCAGCAGCTTGCAGTAATTCTATCATACTTTTGGTTTAGTCATAATGAATTAAGATGACCATGAAAGCACAGCATCATCTTGCATCATCTACTTTAAAGCTTCCTGTCTGGGAAAGCTGTTGCATATCAGCCACAGGCACACAATCTCTCTCTCCTTCCCTCCCTCCCTCTCTCTCTGGCATGACTCATTTGAGTTGCAACATAAGGATGAGAGACAGCTAAAATAACCAAAACTATCTTCAGGGCTATACCTTCCAATAAGCATGGTCCTCTCATGAATATCCAATTTGAAATCCATGAAACATAGTTATAGCCTGCTCTAAAATCGACTGAAGCAGGAACCTGTTCATTTCACTGAAATTTGCATCTGACCCTTAGAGCCCGGAAGAATTTGAGAAGAAACGTTTAGAAACTTAAACCACACCTGCTGTGAATTTCTCAACTATACAGCAGATCTCATGGAAAGAATCTGCCATTATAAATCACAGTTAAATGAAGGAACTGGATTTCATCCAGTGAATGAAAAGACCACAAAGCTTTTTCTTGTCACAGAGAAATTTGGTTCACAATCTCAAAGTATACCATGAAGTTGTCTCAGTGAGGCTCAGGTCTAAGAGTCCATCATGTTCAATAACTTTACACCCTTTCTTTCATCACTGCTATCTCTACATTTTATGAGTTGGCACAGAAAGAATCTGCCATGATTTTCATAGATTCATGGACGTTAGGGGCTAAAAGGGACCTCTTGAGATCATCAGGTCCAGTCCCCCTGTCCTTGGGCAGGAAAGACTGCTGGGGTCAGATGACCCCAATAAGGTGAGCTTCCAGGTGTTTTTTAAAGCTATCCAGAGTAGGTGATTGTACCACTGTCATAAATCATGCTGAATAACTGTCAATCGTTATCAATACAATCCAAATTTAAAGTAATACACACATCTTCATTTGTTTTATTTCTCCTTGAGATAGTATTAATGACTCTAGGACTTAGTGTGAATGGCAAAAGAACCGTCTCAAGATTATTATACTTGGGAAGAAAATACTTAGTAAAGCATCTGAAATATAATTTTCATTATGCAAAATAGCAATATTTCAGTATCTTTTCATTACAAAGATTACTTTTTATTGTTTCTTGCATGCAGAAAACCCTACAGCCCTCAGTTTATAATATACCACCCAGTGAGACATTAGGTTAACAGGTAAAAGAAGGCATATTACTCTATAAAGCAGTTGATTTATCACTTGTTTATATGTCAATATAATTAAATCTGAAAGGTGATAATAGCTTTTGAACATCTGTCTTTAGCTTTCATATTCTTCACAGTCTGTTGATTGGGTTATGTTTTGTATTATTTCAATGTCCACAACTGTCAAGTGAAATGGGAGAGTGCTCCTATGAAGTGGTGAGCTGAAGTCAGAAGCAGCACTTCATTTTTTTTCCAGTAATACAGTATGACAGCTCCAGCTCCGAACAAATTGTTTTCAGTTGTTTGATGGGTTTCGGCTGCTCCAGACTGGAAAGTGACCACATTTTCTTTAGCTGGAAAAGTAGGGACAGTTAAAATAAAGAAGCAGGCTTTTTACTTTTTATTAACTTGTTACTAAAAGTCCTTCCATTCTTTTGAAATTCCAAGCGTGGCATCTCACATAAGATTTGAGAATATAATTAAACAATATACAATCTTATACACGTGACATATTTTTATTGCATAGGACGTTCTCTTCTGTAGCATCTTGGTAACTTTCTCCCATTTTATGTGATTAATACTCAGATATAATAGCCACTAACTGGCAAATTGATCATTCATTTCCAATTTGTGTTAATTTTGGTAGTTGTTTACAGGAAGGTGTCACAGCACCTTTTAAATGCAGTTTAATCCAATCCAATACTTAATGCTTTATGTAACTCTAGTATTAGAATTACACATTTCCTGTTTACAGCTGAAAGTCCAACAAGCCAATAATAGCTTGTCTGAATTCGTAACATTATTATGAAATTGCTTGATATCTTGGAAGTCAAAATAAAGAATATTTTTGAGGTCCTGTTTTGTTGGAATTTAGTTTTATTGCATTTAATTTTCTTGGTGTTTTGAAAGACAGTATTTAGAGAATGAACTAAGATTGGATTCTCTATGCTTTAAAGCTTTCAAAAGCAGGTTACACAGACAGTTGGCTAGGTTGGTTTAGTCAGGGATGATTCTGATTTAAGTAGGGAGTAGATTAAGCAACTTTTTCAGGTCCTTCCCACCCTACTTTTCTCTGATCTTATGATCTTAAATTGTAGAAAATGAAACACAAAAGCAGACTTTCTTCAACAGGATAGAGCAATTAGAGATAGAGAGGAGGTTATGATTACAATGTGCCTAGAGTATTTATTAGTAATGGGCTCGTTTAGATATACACTTTAATATGCATTAGCCTATTTTAATGTGCATTAAAGCATCACAAGAAATGCTCTTTAGCTAGTTCACATTAAAATACACTAATGCACATTTTTGTAGTACCTCACAGTAGAGGTACTAGATTTACTGCACATTTCCTAAAGCGCATTAATTGAATGTATAGATGTGAGTGGCACTGCTGCTGTAGGATTTCTACCTAGATAGGTGTTAAACTGGAAAAAAGAAACTGCATAACTGAAAACCCACTCCAGTTCTCACTAGGGATGAAGTTACATGTTAGATTTAGACCATACTAAGGGGACTTAAAATGTGAGTGTCCATACATTAAACCTTGTTAGCTCATGCTAAGTGCTAGCTAAGCATCTCAAATTTCACTTCAGGCAAGAGTTAACTCTGGGCCATGCTACCTAGCTCATGTTAGAGTAACTGCAATATGCTCCACAAGCATAACATGAGAAATTTGTAGTCCTCCAGCATCCCAGCATACAAATCTTCCACCCCCTTCCCCAATTCAGACCTGAGACAGAGCCCAGGTGTCCTGCCTCCTGGCTTTGTCCCTGTTCACCAGCCCACTAGTGGCAAGTCAGAGTTGTACAGGCAAGAAACAGTATTAAACCTTAATATGAAACTGTTTATACCTCGTTTTAACTTTAACTATGCTTATCATTCCACTGGTTTCATATGGTCTAAGGGTAATGTGTAACATTCCCTAAGGCCTATAAAACTTGATCATGGTCCTGAACTAAGAAAGCCAAAGCAGAAAAGACATTTGGCCTATGTATTATAGAAGCAAATAAGCCACAATGTCTTTCTATCCATGTAAGTTGGTTATAAATTGTGTAGCTTCACTTGTTCTTTTTCTCTGCCCACATGTATCACATTTGTGTAGTTCAATACAGATTAGACAGAATATGCATAAAAAGAGACAGGATAGTGGCAGCCTTTTAAAGGTGTTGAGCTAGGTCTTATTTCAGTTATTCATTTGTTATTACAGTTATTATTCCAATGCTACTTAGTCAACTAATTGTGAACCTTGTCTACCCTGTCCAGGATCCTGAAAAAGCATTATTGTGTCTATTTTTGTAACACACTATCATCTGAACCTCAAGACAAAGTCAAAAAGAGCAGCAAGGAGGAAAAGGAGGTGACATTCATCACCTACCCAAGGGATTTCAGGGACTCAGGGTGGGTAGACTAGGACAATACTTGGGGAACCAAGTATTGCTCTTAGCCACTTAATAGGCAGAATAAGATTTGGCCCTTTATTATGCATGATATTTTTAACTTTTCCCCAAGGACTTTATATAGTGCCTCTTAATAACTAATGGGTAGCTTATTGAGCTTAGGAACAATAATGTTTACTGCTAGCCCTAATAACCTCATTTCTATGGCTGCCAGCCAAATTTATTTATTGAAATTTAAATTGCTGTAGCAGTTTTAAAACTCACCTCAAGGTAAAGTTATGTTAAAATATAATTAACCATTTTATTGCATATCATAATTGTGGGGTTTTTTTCCTTACAGGGGGAAATGTTTTGGTTTTCCATAATAATTATAGAATAGTAACCCCCTTTGCTAGATTCTAAAGTACATGGGTTTTCAATCAAATCTGAAGCACTTGCAGCCACAGCAGCAATCTAATTTTTACCTCTTTGCCATTTGAAACATTCAGCAACATCAAGAATTATTCCACAAGGACAAGAAAAATCAAATACTCAGCTGTGCCCATGAGAATATTTGTCATCCTACCCATATTTTTCTTTCTTTAAGCAAAGATTTTAAATTGATATTTTGGAAAGAGAAAAGGATAGTTGTTCATCATTAGTTACAAATCACTGTTTTATTTCATTTTCTTAATTTCCTTTATGGCTGTGCTTTATGAAACATATAATATAGACCCTAGAGATAGGAAAGACCTTCAAGTTATTTTTTCCATTCCCCTGCCAATGTTATTTGTTAGAGTTTTGGAAGTCTCTAAATTAGCCCAATAGACAGACAAGGGGGGAATTATCTGGTATAAATTAACTTCAGTGCAATTACCCCTGATCCAAACTAGCACATTATTGCCCCCACTACTTTAGCAGCCTCTGCTGGAATGTACAGTACATGGTCTCTAAGGGAAATCTAAATCTGCAAAGAGAAATCAACTTATCTGTTGTCTCATTATAGAGACAATGCCTTTATTGCCTTAGATGTCTTCAGGAAGGTCTTTGGGAGGTTTCTGGGATGTGGAAAAGTAGCTGTTGTGAGGGAAGACAAAACAATGGAAGCCAAATAGATAAAGGAATGATGGCTCGATTCCTAACTATGCAAATAAACCTAAACCAAGTCTCCAGTAAAAATGTTCTTCTTCTGATCATTTAGAAATCTGGTATAACCTATATCAGCAAAGGCTCCCTTCTCCATGTATAAGACGCATGTAGACTAGGAGGCTGGCCAAGATAGCTTTACTAGTGTAGTTTAGACTAGGCCTTAGCTTGTGTCAGCTGACATTTGGAAGTAAAAGTTGAGTTTCACAAACATATGATGTCAAACTGGAACTGAGATTGATTCTGAACACTTATTTGGCCTGACTTGTCTGCTTTATACTTCTTGGCATCAGATTAGCTGCCTCTAAGTCCTGCTTTTAAAGGACAAAAGTACTACATTGTCATCCAGAGTGGGACTCTCCAACTAGCAGTTCAGAGATTGCATGGGTTCTAGGAGGAGTTAAGGTGCAGCCTCCAGGCTCTTTCCTGGGGCCCACTCCCCAGATCATTCTGGCTACCCTCCTTCCTCCAGATTTTGCTGCCTGCCCCTGCCCCTATCCCAGGAGATGGGGTAGTGCAGCATAGTATGGCCTAAGGTAATGAAGTGAGCCACGCAGCTTGGTGGGGGCCAGTGTGTATGGCGCAGCCGAGGAAGAGGGGTCACAGGGTGGGGGAGATGTCAGTGCAGCATTCAGCCTGGGGGGCCTGTGGCTCACCCTGGTGTGACCATGGGGGTGCAGCCCTAGCCATCGCTGGTGCAGTACACTGGGGGGGGCTCGGCCCTTGCCCACTTAGAAAGTGAGCAGCCCTGATACAAGGGATCAAAGTAAAGCAAGAAACACACTATATTCCATATTGTATGATAAATCTTCAGGAAACAAATTTATGAAGCTTCTTTTTTGTCTTACTGTCATGTCTCTGCATACTTAATTGATCCAGTTTGAAAACTGCTGTAATTTCTTCCCTGTCCCTCAGTCACCTCTTCTCTAAATTAAACATTCAGCACTCATTACAGCCCCTTATCATCTTTGTCAAACACTTACGTATTCTTTCCAGTTTCTCTACATCCTCTTAAAATGCAGTGCCCTGAAGTGGACAGGGCATGCCAGGTGACAACTAACCAGACCAAGGACAATGGTACTATCACTTGCATAAAGGTTTCTGTTAACACACATGAAAACTGCCTTTGTGTTTGTCTGGTTTTTTTGCAGTAGCAACACACTGCTAATTCCTGTTGAGCGTGGGATCTAACTTTGCCTCTAGATCCTTCTTACCAGTGCTGCTGCCAAGCTAGTTTGTGCATTTGTTTCTATAGCTGTGCATTTGTTTGTTGTATCTCATATTTAATTTTGAAAATATTTATTTTATTGTCTATAGCCCATCCCTCCAAATTATCAAGATCTTTGGGAGATTTTTTAAATTTAGTCCTATCCTCCAAGTTATTTGCAACCCTTCCTAATTTTGTGTGTGCCTGCAAATTTGAACACTAAGCTCTCAACCTCTCCATCAAGTCACTAATAAACACGTGAAACAGCATTGGATGTGCTGTTTCACAAAACAGCACTGGATGTTTATTTTGGTATGAAATAGTTGATCTTCATAGCCATTTTCAGACTAGGCTGTTGGGGACTTTTGCAAAATTCACACTTTCCTAGATAGGGTATGAAAGCAAAAATAACATTAAAAAAATCACATGCTTTGGACCAGCTTGGATCACATCTGAACATTTGCAGTAGGCCAAGTTTGATCATTCAGGGAACTAAGGAGCATGTTTTAGGTTAAGGTATAGGTACCTAAGAGGAACATAAGGAATCTAGTGAATTTAACTTTGAATCTAAGCTCTTCTGCAGGGGGGGCTATAGACATGTTTAGTGACACGGTCACCTAAAAAAGCACCTTAGTGGAATCTTAAAGGAAAAATAGTACTGGGCAATTATGCTTTGTCCTATTTTTCTTCCATCGGATATAAAGGAAATTTTAAAAAGCAGTTATTACCTTCTATTTTTTAAGGCTATATTTATCTCCTTGGAGAATTTCATATTCATTTCATCTTTGTGGCTTGGTGGCCCATATGGGACCCCACCATAACATCATTACTTCACTACTTCATCTGTACCCAGATACACTTAACAGATCTTCCATTCACTTTTTAGACCTCTGAGCAAATAAATATATTTTTTACATATAGTTCAATTCCTTCTGTTTCCCTCATATCTATTTTTCCAGCATAAGCTTTACCTCTCATCCCCAAATCTGAATCCAGCCACTCCTCCTATCCTCAAATGTTGGACTTGTTCTTGAAAGTCAGTGTAGCTGATATCCACCTCTGAAACTTTTTTGTTTCATTTTGTTACTGATCCAGCGAATACCTTTCCTGATCCTTCCTATCAATATGTAGAGGAGTCTCAGAATTTGGTAGAAAAAGAGTTGTCTCAGTTGGGCGATGCATACCCTCCACTCCTATAAGAAGACTGGATGACCTGCTGTTTTCTTAATCATATTTGGAGAAAAGTTGCTTACCACTAGTGTGTTCGGTGATACAGAGACATTACTGAAAGTGTCTTAGACACTTTCTAGTATTTTGAGGCACACTATGGAAATGATTCACTGAACCCTTGAGCAGACTCAAGTTGTTCCATTTGTTTCAAGAGGTAAGCAAAAAATAATAAAAATAAAAAAATAAAACCCCACACGTCTTGGGTATTGGCATGCAAATGAACATCAAAATGTCCCACTTTGCTTCTAAGATTCTCGTATTCCATACAACAAGAACACATGGCGTTTTAAAATGAAGCAGAGCAACTATAAAAAATGTAATTATATATTTGGAAAGGGAGGAAAGGGACTGATGTGTAGAATGGAAAGCAGCATGCACTTAAAGCCAATACTACAGTTCTCAAATAACCGATCTTGTAGGAAATAATGAGCTATCTGCTATGAAAGAAGAAAACAGAGGAACTGGTAATAAACAAACTCCAGCTCCCGTGTGTGACCTACTACAGTACAATACAGTTTAATTTTATTACTTGTCATTCATACTGAAAACAAATTTGCAATTTTCTGCAAATATAATGGGAATGTTCCCAGAATGTGTAAGTGCAGAAAAGAGTGGATATTTCTGTCAAATGGGATGTTGCTGTGTTTTTCTCTGCATAGGAAACAGAATTATGAGATATTTTCCTCGAGAGATGCATGATTCATAGATTCAAAGATTATAAAGCCTGGAGGGACAATTGTGATCATCTAGTCTGTCTCTTTGCATAACACAGGCCATAGGGTTCACTGCTTCTGTTTTTACCTGGGCATATATGTACAAGATGAGTAGGAGGTGAGTAGTCAATTCTTTTGCATATCCACTTATGAAAAGATGAGGTAACCAGTCTAATTTTCAGAAAACAAAACATATTTTAGATATTAGTGAAAAGGATATAAGGATAATTAAATGCTGGAACAAGATATAGAAAGGTTGAAGAATATCCATCATTGGAGATTTTAAAGAATTATTTAAGATAAATTTCTGTCAGCAATGGTCTAGGTATGCTCGATCTCAGTGCAGGTGCATGGCTTAGATTGCTGCTTAGACTTTCTTTTCAACTATATATTTTTATGATTTCTGTATCTTTTTAAACATACATTCAGCTTTGATTGCTAATTTTTCACTAATGGAGAATCTGCCATAGCTCTTAACAAGTTGTCCCAGTGGCTAATCACTAGGCAGGAATTTGTTAGTGAATATATTCAAAACGTTTGGCAAAGGAGTGCTCATTTAAGAAAGTCTCCATATTCATGAAAAAAAAGTTTCTAGTTGTATTGCACACAAAACTATTTCCTGAAACTAAAGTTAGGTTTTACTGAGTATGGCCTTGTTCTTACTTTCTGAGAACTGATGCCTACACACATGCTTGGGGCGGGGGAGTGGAGATTTTAATTAGAGTGGTTCCTGGAAAGCTGCTCTAATTAAAACAGGTCACCATTATGTGAATTAAGCCCCCGAGGGCTTCACAATGACCAGGAGACACTTTATCTAATCCTCATGCAATGAGGTTTAGGTAAAGTGCCCCAAATTAATTGAGTCTAATTCTAATTAGAAGGTGAACCAGGACATGTGGAGGCACTGATAAATTTTGAAAGCTCAATTCATGTACACCTCTATTTTATCCCCTCTTATTCAGGTCTTCTTTTAAGAAGCAGCCCCAACTTCCAATGTTGAATATGCATTTTATTCAATGACTTCATAATGTAGGGAAGTCCCTTCCACAGCAGTGCCCACTCCACTGGGCAAAAAAGGACCGTTACATAGCTTTGTATGTGCCATTTGAGGCACATAAAATGAAATATTTTGCCCTAGGTATCTAAGTGCCACTCAGACACACAGCTGATGAACTAGGATGTTGCCAGGACTAACCAAAACTTACAGTAATATTGTAGGCAAGAGTATACCATTAGTTTATAGCAGAGGTGTTATAAATGTGGCCTGTGGGCCAGCACATGCTCACAAAATCATTTCACCCATCCTATGGGGCTCCCAGAGAAGCTAGGGACTTGAGGGATGGGTGAGCAGAGGCAGGCCCTGCCACTGAATTTACTACTGTGACTGAGCATGCATCAGCAGCTCTGGAGTGCAAAATGTCTGTATTAACGCCTACCCCACCACTTGCTCCACCATTGCTTGACCCCACCCACCATGGCCAGGTCTGCATCTGGCACAGGGGGTTCCTAATGGTATGGATCCAGCCCCCAGATCTGGTCCAGAGGTATAGGTGAGTTTGGAGAGCCTAGCATAGAGCAATGAAAATGTTTAGGGGTCTGGGGTGCATGATTTATGAGGCGAGCCTGAGGGAAGTGGGATTATTTAGTATGCAAAAGAAAAGAATGAGAGGGGATTTAATAGCAGTCTTCAGCTACCACAGGGGTTTCATAGTTTGATAATTTGTAGGGTCGGAAGGGACCTGAGCAGATTATCTAGTCCGACCCCCTGCCATGGCAGGAAAGAGCACTGGGGTCAAATGACCCCAGCAAGATGTTCATCTAACCTCCTCTTAAACACCCACAGGGTAGAAGCCTGCACCACTTCTCTTGGAAGCTGGTTCCAGACCCTAGCCACCCTGACTGTGAAGTAGCGCCTCCTGATATCTAGCCTAAACCTACCCTCTGCCAGCTTGTGACCGTTATTCCTGGTCACTCCTGCCAATGCTCGGGGGAACAGTGACTCCCCCAATGCCTGCTGATCCCCCCTGACTAGTTTAAAACAGGCCACAAGATTCCCCCTCAGCCTTCTCTTCTGGAGGCTGAACAGGTTCAGGTTCCACAGCCTGTCCTCATAGGGCCTGCCCTGTTGTCCCCTGATCATACGAGTGGCCCTCCTCTGGACACTCTCCATGCCGTCGACATCCCTCTTGAAGTGTGGCACCCAGAACTGGACGCAGTACTCCAGCTGCAGCCTGACCAGTGCCGCATAGAGAGGGAGGATCACCTCCTTGGACCTGCTCGAGATGCATCTGTGGATGCATGCCAAGGTGCGGTTGGCCTTCCTGACTGCCTCTCCACACTGCCGGCCCATGTTCATCTTGGAGTCAATGATCACTCCCAGATCCCTTTCCGCCTCCGTGCTGACAAGAGGGGAGTTCCCCAACCTGTAGGTCTGGTGCCGGTTCTTCCTCCCGAGGTGCATCACCTTGCACTTGTCTGTGGTGAAACCCATCCTATTCTCGTCCGCCCACCCCTGTAACCTGTCTAGGTCAGATTGTAGCCTGTTGCATCCTTCCAGTGTGCCCACGTCCCCCCACATCTTAGTGTCATCAGCAAATTTGAACAGGGTGCTTTTTACCTCCTCGTCCAAATTGCTGATGAAGATGTTGAACACTGGCGGGCCGAGGACCGAGCCCTGCAGAACCCCACTGCCCACGTCCTTCCAGGTTGAGAAGGACCCAGCCACTTCCACCCTCTGGGTGCGGCCCTCCAGCCAGTTGGTGACCCATTTGACTGTGTGGGGGTCTACACCATAGCCCCTCAGTTTCTTAATGAGAACAGGGTGAGAGACAGTGTCAAAAGCCTTCCAGAAGTCCAGGAAGACTATGTCCACTGCTACCCCTGCATCTAATGATCTGGTGATCTGATCGTAAAAGGCCACCAGATTGGTCTGACAGGACCTGCCACTGATGAACCCGTGTTGGTTGCCCCTAAGCATGCATCTCCTGCTGGCCCCTCCTGGATGTGTGCCAGCATAATTTTTTCGAACAGCTTGCCTAGGATCGAGGTGAGACTAACTGGCCTATAGTTTTCTGGGTCTTCCTTCCTGCCTTTGTTCCACAGAGGATGGAGATGAACTGTTCTCAGTGGTGGCAGATGACAGAACAAGGAGCAATTGCCTCAAGTTTTAACCAGGGAAGTTTAGGTTAGATATTAGGAAGAACTTTCTTGCTAAGAGAATAGAAGCATTGGGATGGGTTACCCAGAGAGGTGATTTAGTTTCCATTTTTGGAGGTTTTTAAAAAATGGCTAGACTTGGGATGATCTAGTTGGGGCTGGTCCTGGGGCTGCTTTGAACAGGGGTTGGACTAGATGACTTCCTGAGTTCCTTCCAACTCTAATTTGTCATGATTCTATGATGCGATGACATCATTATTTTTAGAATGGTATTGTAATATTATCAATACCATTTCCATTCTCTCCGTAGCATGACACTAATGTATTTCTAATGACCTGCCATGCCACATCACATCAGAAAATTATATTTGGTTTTAGCATGTACTGAACAAATCCTTTAATAGATCTAATCAGTCAGCGAAGTCTTATCCAAATTTGGACTCATTGTGGGTGGACACTATGGCAGGTGACTGTTTCACAGGGACCCCTATGGTCTGCAGGGAACAATGTAATCAGGCAGGGGAGCTCTCCCATGCCACAGGAGAGTGATTCAATCCTGGGAACTATAGAGTACAAGCCAAATACTCTCTCCTGCTCACAGCAGTATGTGTGGGTATGCTCCGAGCACAACCACTGGTTTGAGCTTCAGAAACCAGACAGCTACATTATGGATCCTTCTGTGGCCTAGGTTTTGGGTAAGTGTCAGTCAGTCTGTTCTCAGATAAGGCCATTAAACTGTCCAACTCAAAATGTAGTCATTTATACAATGCAAATACCATGAGCCTTGATAATTTATTATTCTAAAAGACTTTGAGATACATGGATGTAAGGTATGACAGAAGTACAAATATCGTAAAAATATCAGCTCACTTCATATTGTGATTTTTTAATAGTATGACGAGACATACCCAAGATCTGTTCAGGTATTCTGTCATCACTCTATCATTGTAAACCATTTTCTCATTCTTAATGATGAAAAAAATAACCATTCTTTCCACCAATAGGAACAAATGATTATGTTATAATGGAGGAGGGCAATTGTTTCTAGCATGTTATCATTGCAGTTTATTTTTTTTCACTCTCAGCACTTAAATTAGCTTTAAAAATGTATTTGCATTCTTATGGCAATAACCAATCATGCATATATTATTTGTGAGCAGAGCAAGGAGCTCAAGTCAAGATGAGATTGATGACTTTTCAATTATTGATGTAAATGAATTGCCAAGTATAGCTACTTGAAGGAATATATTGAAGAGCAAAAGTCAAATCACTGGCTCTGTACACAGACTGTCACATTAAATAAACTCATACTTCATTTGTGCAGTGAATGAAAAAAGCTAATTAAGTTGAATACAGTTTTGCCTGCTTCTCCTGGCACTGTTAATCAGTAAACAAATCCGAAAACTTCAGATAGGCAGGTGGGCTTCAAAGTCCAGTACATTTATAAAAAACAAAGTTAAGACCAGAAGAAGAAACTAAAAGCACTAAAAATAATACTGAATTTCAAACTGAAAAAAAAATGAAACTGCCCCATAAATTAGCAGGCATTTCATGCCCCTGGAAATGGATCTGTTGTTGCCTCTCATTAATCTCCTTTTCTAAACAACTGTTTAGTCATGAAGTAACATTTACGTGACTCCTGTGGAGGAAGTGTGTTACACAGATAAGCAGATGCAACCAAAATTAACAATTTTAGTTCAAATGAGTTTCATCAAATCTGTTCAATTGTTCCATTTTGTATGAACTAACCCTTCAGTTTTGCTTACAATTTTGGATTCAACCCAAGTTCAGACAATACCATTGAATTTTCACTAGTTTGGTCTAAAAAAAATTCCAGGATGTTGTTTCATTCAAAACCCCTTGGGACTATGTAGTGATTTATGCACATAAATTTAACAATGCACATGCAAACCCAATTAGTAGGAAACCTTCAGCAGTCTGCTTGCTAACATGGTAGCTGTTGTTCCAACTTATGCCAGTTTGGGGTTTCTGAAATTACAATATAATACATGCACATATCGTTATAAGTTATGATCATTAAATTATTCCCTCAATTCTCTAAAGAACTAATGAATATTAGAAATACTCAAAAAACAGAATCGATGAAAAAAAAAAAATCGATGAAAAATCCAGCTTTTGTTGTTGTTGATGTAAATCAAAATGAAAAGCCCATATTTTGAAATTTGTTTAAAAGTTCTGAAGATTCCAAAAAGAAACAAGAATCAGGATAAGAAAAAAAACCAACTTTTTTTAAATGTAATTTGGATTCATTTTATTTTGGCATGTGTATTATAGTAATTGCAACATGAAACAATATATTACAGGTACATAACCAAGTAAATTAAATTGAAACAAAATATTTTTAATATGTCAAAATGAAATATTTCAAGTTATTTTACATTGTATGTTTTTGGATTGTATATTTTTATGACACATTTCAATTTTGATTACATTGAATTTCCAAAGAAAGTCATTCTTCCTGAGTAGCTATAATAAATATATATCCCTTCAGCATTTTTTCCTCAGTCTTCCAAGATAAAGTACACGAAAACCAGTCAGCATTTATTTATTGAAACTTTTGTTCCAGAAAATAGTGAGGGGTGGTGGGTTTTTTGGTTTGGTTTTAGTTGTGTTAGAGTGTTTTTTAAAATTGAACAGGTATATTTGTGGGAAATAAATATTTGGTTTGATCTTAGTAAAGAAATTTGAGATGCTCCTAAAAAAAATGCAAACCTAAATGCTAATGGGTTCTAGTTTTGTGTTTGACAAAGACTCAAAATATCAAGGGAAATTTTCAGCAAAAATATGCTTTTTGTGTTCATGGAAACTTTTACTGGAAAAAATATTCTGCAGTTCACTCTACTTGAGACTTTAAACTTTCCTGTTTTCTACTTCTTTCCCTCCATATGTGATATGATTTTTCTCCCCTTTGATATGTGTACTTTAGCGACTAGGAAACCACTTTTGGTGAAAAAATACTTTAAAAAAAATATTCACACTTTTAGAGACAGTGGGCACATCTACTAGTGTAATTAGCATGCCTGAATAAACTCTGGTACAGTTGTGCTGAAGTTTATTGCTCCCAGGAGCATGGTTTACACATGCACCTAAAAACACAGCACATTGAGTTGGGGTAGCACATCCCTGGCTGGTGGGGAATCTGGCGGGTCAGCCTGCCAGCCCGAGGCTGCTGTGACCTGACTTAACATGCCGTGGAGAGGCTAGCAGGGACACAAGGGTGCTACAGTGCGGGGCTAGCCAACAGCCAGCCTCCACACCCCAGCCAGCTCTCATCACTACACGTGCATTGCAGCACATGTAATAACTCCACCTTAGGATAGTACTTGTGTAGGGAAGTGCTATCCTACAGTGGAATTAATTAATTTACTGCAGCTTATAGTGCTACAAGTGTAGATGGTGACTCTTTATTGCAGAGCTAATTAGTCAACTCTGCAATAAAGCACACATGTAGATGCACCCAGTTTAAAGTAAGGAAGAAAAATTACTACTTAAAAACTTTGCTTTTTCTTAATAAATTTAAAAAGCCTCCCTTGCTGCAACTTGAGACCATTGCTCCATGTTCTGTCACTTGCCATCACTGAGAACAGTCAATCTTCATCCTCTTTTGAACCCCACTTCAGTTAGCTGAAGGCTGCTATTATATTCCCTCTTAGTCTTTTCTTCTCTAAACTAAATAAGCCCAGTTCCCTCAGCCTGTCCTCATAAGCCATGTGTCCCAGCCCCCTCACTATTCCTGTTGCCATCTGCTAGACTGTCTTCAATTTGTCCACATCCTTTCTATATCAGGGGGCCGAAAAATGAACACAGTGTTCCAGATGTGGCCTCACCACTGCTGAGTTGAGGGAAATAATCATTTCCCTAGACCTACTGGCGACACACCTACCAATAAAGCCCTGTATGCCATTAGCCTTCTTGGCAACAATGGCACACTACTGGCTCCTATTCAGCTTATTGTCCCCTGTACCACCTAGCTCATTTTCTCCCCAGCCAGTAAGCCATCAGCCTGTTCTGGTGCATGGGATTTTCCATTCTAAGTGCAGGACTTTACACTTGTCCTTGTTGAACCTCATTGGATTTCCTTGGCCCAATCCTCTGATATGTCTAAGTTGAATCCTAGCCCTACCCTCCAGCATTATCTACTACTTGCTTGGTGTCATTTGCAAACTTGCTGAGGGTGCACTCCATCCCATCTTCCAGGTGATTGATGAAGACATTGAATAAAACCGACCCCAGGACTGACCTCTGGGGCACTCCACTTGATACTGGCTGCCAACTAGATATTGAACCATTGATTATTACCCTTGGAGCCCAATGGTCCAGCCAGTTTTCTATGCATCTTACTTTCATTCATCCAACCTGTACTTCTTTAGCTTGCCTATGAGAATGCTGTGAAAGACCATATAAAAACCTTGCTAAACATCAAGGTTTACCACATCTACTGGTCTCCCCACATCTACAGAGCCAGTCATCTCACCATAGAAGGCAATCAGGTTGGTCAGGCATGATTTGTCCTGGTGAATCCATACTGACTGTTCCTAATCACCTTATTTTTCTCCAAGTGCTTAGAAATAGATTCCTTGAGGATTTGCTCCATGATTTTTCTGGGGACTGAGGTGAGGCTGACTGGTCTGTAGTTCCCTGGATCCTCTTTTTTCCCTTTCTGAGAGATGGGCACTAAGTTTGCCCTTTTCCAATCATCCAGGACCTCTTCCAAGATGATGGCCAGTTGCTCTGCAATCACTTCAGCCAACTCTCTCAGTATCTTTGGGTGCATCATATCTGGCCCCATGGGCTTGTATATGTTTAACTTTTCTAAGTAGTCCCTAACCTGTTCTTTCACTAGTGTTGGCTGCTCATCTTCTCCCCAAACCGTGCTGCCTGGTGCAGTAGTCTGGGAGCTGACTTTGCTGTGAAGACTGAGATGAAAAAGGCATTGAGCGCTTCAGCCTTTTCTGCATCTTCTGTCACAAAGTTGCCCCCCCACTTTGGTAAAGGACTCACACTTTCCATGATCTTCCTCTTGATACTTGTAGAAACCCTTCTTGTTACCCTTCACATCCTTTGCTAGCTGCAATTCCAGTTGTGCTTTGGCTTTCCTGAGTTAACCCCTGCATGCCCAAACAATGCTCTTATATTTTTCTCTAGTTATTTTTCCAAGAGTCCACTTCTTATAAGCTTCCTTTTTGTGATTTAATTTACTGAAGAATTCCCTGCTAAGCCAAGCTAGTCTTCTGCCGTACTTGCTAGTCATCCTGCACATTGGGATTGTTTGTTCCTGCACTCTCAGTAAGATTTCTTTAAAGTACAGCCAGCTCTCCTGGATTCCTCTCCAACTCAGTCTGGCTTCCCAAGGGATCCTGCCCATGAGTTCCCTGAGTGAGTTGAAGTCTGCTTTTATGAAGTCCAGCTACTTACTCTGCTACTTTCCATCCTTCCTTTCATCAGGATCCTGAACGCTATCTTCTTGTGGTCACTGCTGCCCAAGTTGCCGTCCACTACTAATTCTTCCCTGATTGCGAGCAGCAGATCAAGAAGAGCATGGCCCCTATTTGGCCACTCTTGCACTTGCACAAGGCAGTTTCCCCCAGCACTCTCCAGAAACTTCCTGGATTGCCTGTTCACTGCTCTATTGGCCTCAGAGCAGATGTCAGGGTGACTGATGTCCTCCATGAGAACTAGGGCTTGCGATCAGGAAACTTCCATTAGCTTTTTGAAGAAAGCCTCATCCACTACTTCCTCCGGGTCTGCTTGTCCATAGCAGACCCCCATAATGTCACCACCCTTGTTGCAGTCCCCTCTGCCCCTAATCCCAAGACATTCAGCAGAACTGTCTCCAGTTTGATGCTGGAGCTCGGAGCAATCACATGGCTCTTTTATATAAATTGCAACTGCTCCTCTTCTCCCCTGCCTGTCCTCCCTGAACAGTTTGTACCCATCAATGACAGTGCTCCAGTGACGTGAGCTTCCACCAAGTCTCTGTTATTCCAGTCACGCCATAGTTCCAGGACTGTGCAAGGACTTCCAATTCTTCCTGCTCATTTTCCAGACTTTGTGCATGTGTGTACAGGGATCTAAGGTAATGAGTTGATTTCCCTGATTTTTCAGAAAGCATGAGAACATCTCCCCTATTGCTCCCTCCTGCTCGCTCTACCTCCAAGAAAACTGGAGACTCTAATCAAATCTAATCAAACCTAAATCTCCAGACTAAATAACCCTAGTTCTTTCAACCTTTCCTCATAAGTCTTGCTTCTCAGGCCCCTAATCATGTTGTTTCTCTGCACGGGATTCTTTTCAAACTGTCCACATTGTTCTTGAAGTGAAGTGAGGCCTCTTCAGTGCTGAATAGACTGGAAGAATCACTTTCCTTGATTTTCAGGTGACACTTCTGTTGATATAACCCAGAATCGGTTGGCTTTTATTTTTTTTTTTGCAACAAAAGCACGCTTTGACTCATACTCAGAGTTTATGGTTTAGTGTAACCCTCCAGTCCTTTTCAGCAGTACTGCAGCCTAAGCAGTCACTCCCCAGTCTCTATTCGTGCATGCAATAATTTTGTCCCAAATGCAGGACTTTGCACTTGTCCTTGCTGAATCTCATCTGACTGATTACAAACCATTTTGCCAATCTATTCAACTCTCTATTCAGGTGATATTCTAGTTAAACTAGACAGACTCTTCATGATTATTAATACATTTTTATTCTTATTTTATATTAAGAATAAGAGTAATGTGAAAATGTTTAATTTTAGATAAGTGGTTGCCAACCTGAAAAGGATAAAAATCACACTTTTAACTTCTCTTTTTGAAATTGTGGAATATTTTTTGTTGTCTGTGGATTTCTGTTCTGAACATTTTCTTTCTAACCAGTAATGGCTCAAAGTCCTGAGCCTGCCCTGTGACACACTCTTTCAGCTTTGTCACTTTGGCTTTTAGTTTCCTTTCCTTAAAGCGTCCGTTTTTGTGCATCCAGATTTGACACACACATCTCCACATGTTGGGGAAGCTGGCATCCCCTGGGAGGTCACTTCCTCTTCACATTCCATTGACCATCTCTCCAGTCTATTGCATATCATGTGTAATATTTTATTGGCAAGTCAGAAAAACCCTGATTCGGGAAAGCATATTTAGTAAGAAAAGCACTTAGGCACAGACATAAGTGCCTCTGGAGTCTTATAAGCTAATGTTAAGTTAAATACTTTCCAGTATAAAGGTCAAATATAGAAAAATCAAAGTGAAGAAGGAGGAAAAGGGTAGATAATGCAGCAAACTGAATGGGAGCATAACAATGTGGGCCCTACCACGAAATACAGTTGGTAATTACATCTCTTCAGAAAAAATGGACCAGCATTTTATGCTGCCACAGAGAGCAATTATGAGTATCAACTCTTTTGTATTTAGAGTAGTAGGCCTGAGAAAAACTACATATTAAGAGTGCTTTGAAAAGACAAGCTGCTTTGAATGCTGTCTCTTCTATGGAGATTCATAATATCATTTAAATGTTATTATTACTCTGTTTATTTTTGCATTGGTTCAATCACCTGTTTTTAGTATGAGGTTTCAATAATTAAGCAAGCAGAGCCTCAATAAATTAAGCTTACTGTCATTTTCTAAACCAAACAAGTGGGTCAACAACTATGATTAAGCTGTCGACATTAATGAATAGTTGTCTTTAGAATAACTGTAGTTTCTTTTAAAAATATATCTTTTTATGGATACAAAAAAATTCTTTAAATAGTTCCTGGTAATGAAGTATAAAATTATGATGATCCACATGGTAAAAATCAGACATATATTTAAAGATATAACATCAGTTTATTATCCCAACATATGACCTCTCTGTATTTCACCACCCTCACTGTTGTTAAAATGTTTGGGTAGGTTTACGTATTGTCTTATTTATCTTTCGGGGTTTTTTTCCTTTTTTTTTTTTTAAATATCCATTTCTTTGTTAGCAAGAATAACCCATGCTTGTGAATGGAAAAGCTAGGAAAGACAAAAATAACATGTGAGAAGATTTGATGAAGTAAACACACATAGAATTAAAAAAAAAAGACAGTGAAATGGTAGTTAATTTTAACCCATTACTAATTAGCATTCAAATAATACATCTTGGAACAAACAGTGGAACATTTTCAAATATAAGCATATGTGTTTAAAATTAAGTGCTGAACTCAGCTATGGTTGAATTAGTCGAGCATCACACAAACATTTTTCCAGTTCATCTCATACCACTTTTCTTCACTGTTTGCAATATTCCCAATACTGCCCTTTACTTAATGTAAGCATTTGCAAGGCATTGCCAGCAATTGTCATTAAAACTGAAACAGAACTTAGAACTCTACCATTAGTATGGGTCCAAAATTAAAATGGCTGATTTGTGAATACGTAAGGTGCCTATACGTGATCATGGAGGCTGCACCAATGTGCTGGAATTCCAGGGTATCAGGGAAGCTCAATATAGCAGGGGTCTCTCTCGGGGCCAGTCTGCCATTGGCCCAGCCACTTGTTCTGGGCCAATTGCCCAGGTCCTCTTCTGCCATGCCTTGTTGTTTCTTAATTGGTTTTAATAAGGCAGGATGCCCATTCTTGCCCTGATACCAGGGGGTGCTATCTGCTGCTCCATTCCTTCCCCTACACCACAGCCCACTACACTACACCTCACAATTGGCATCCAGATGACATAATGCTTCCGGCCTTCAGCCAAACCAAACTTAACCCTCATTGTCAGGCCTCAGATACACACACATTCATACCGCCCTCCTCTAACTAGGTCCTATCACACTCCACCCTCTCTCACAGTGTCTCTTTCTTGCATCAACAACTTGTACCATCTTGCTTCCTCCCAGAGTGGACCCCTTTGGCAATAGGCCTTATCAGGCTCATACCTTAGGTGGCAGACATACCATCTTTTGGGGCTCTCCTGCAACCATCACCAAGCTAGTGACCAGCCAATTACCTGACCGGGTCCAAGCTTGCCCTGACCCCTCCCGGGGCAACTCTATATCCTCACAAACACATACTGGGCTCCCAGCCCTCTGGTTTCACCCTCACTGGGGCTCCTCATCTCCGCCCCCTCACTGGAGCCTTGGGGCTTCCCTCCCAAGTAGGGTCTCAGGTGGCCATAGCTGTGCCTGGCCCCCTTGTACCCACAGTATTGTGGGGGCTAGGGCTTAAAGCACCCCAACCCACCTTTCACCAAGCTAGTAAGTGGCCTGGTATTTCCCATGCCACTGGGAGACCACCAGGCCACCCACTTCTAGCAGGGTGCAGTTTTAGGTAATGCCCAGGACCAGGAACCTCCAAACCATCCCCTTAAGCTCCTACCATTACCTCCAAAATATTGCATACTTCCTGACCTGCCAGCAGCAAGCTGCTCTGTTTATATAGGCAGCCAGAGATCTAAAATGGCCACTGTAATCAAGCACCTGCTGACTGTCTGACTCAGCCCTTAAAGTGGCAGGCACAAACAGTGCCCTGCCACACTCAATTAAATAAATTTGCTGGAGCATGGCAACTACCACATTCCGGCAGCCTCCTGCAGCTCATGTATCAGTGTCCCTGCTCTTTAAAATGGTGGAAGAGGCACTTGAATTAAAACTCATATAATGAGCTTTAGTTCAAGCACCCCTGCCACCATTTTTATGTGTGAGGATGTGGATATAGGAGACATGGGAGCACTTTAATTAGAGTGGCTTTATTGTAAAAGTTATGATCATCTATGCAAGGAGTAAAGCAATAGATATTGCTATGAGTGGATGATGGTTTGTTGCATAAACCCTTTTAAAATACCTGAATGGCAATTACAGAGAGGATGGATATCATCTTTCCATTGTAGCTAAAGAGGACAGAATTAGGAACAATGGTCTCAAGGTGCAGCAAAGGAAATTTAGGTTGGAGATTAGGAGAAACTTTCTGACTATGAGGATGGGAAAGCAATGGAGCAGGTTACCTAGAGAACTTGTGAAATCTCCATCCCTGGAAATGTTCATGAAGATATTTCATGAACACTTGACTGGAATGGCTTAGTCAGGGCTGATACTGCCTTGAGCAGGTGGCAGGACTAGATGGCCTTGTGAGGTCCCTTTCAGCCCTACTTTCCTATGATCCTATAAAAGTTAGTAGTCCAAGTAAACAGACAACACCTTGGGAAAAAAAAGCCAAAACATATTTCATTTGTATCATATGGCTGTGGAAGGCACAGTAATGCTATGACATTTGACAGAGACTGGCTTGTTTTTCATCTGCTTCCTACTTGAAAAGAACACCACCTTTGGAAACACAGGGTCTTACACAGTGGGCATGTCTACATGTGCAGATTAATGCACAGTATCCTATTTTACTGCTCATTAAAATGTCACTTTAAAAGTGTTATTATGTTAATATGGGGTCAAATAGGCTACTGCGCATTAAGGATGACCTAAAATCCATGCACAATCATTTCTGTGCATTAAGGCAGGATTAGGAGCATTTGTTAGTACTGGAGGTACTAAATTTAATGCACATTAGGAAAAGCACCCTAATACATGTGTAGATGTGCCCAGTGTGAGTAAGCCTCCACAGGGTTCCCTCTGAGACCACCCCACAAGCACCAGCTTTTCCTAACCCTCTGTACAGTTTTTGTTTCACTCTTCTTGACTTCACTACTTTCCTTTGAACTGCCAGGGACATAATTCCAAAATATGGCATATAACTAGACATGACCAGATTAAGACAACATTAAAAATTTGAAAGAAATCAGGAAGCTCTGATAACAATTCCCAGCTCTGCCACAGGCTTCCTGTGTGGCCTTGGGCAGAGTCAGTCAGGAGTAAATTCCATGTTTATTTAAAATGAGTGAAACAACCTGGTGTCACTTTTTTGAGGCCAGTAAGAGCAAAGGAACTCAGGTCTGAGTCTCAAATCCTTATCTGCTCAGTAAGAGCAACATTACCTTTCTTCTGCATTTTATCTGTCTTTTCCATTTTGATTGTAAATCCTGGGGGGTCAAGGACTGTTTATCCTGTACCCCTAAAAAGTTACTACCACCATGAATTCATGATCTCAAAGGGAGACTCCAGTTGTTACTGCAGTAGAAATAATAATAAACAAACAATACTGGCAGCTTTGGATGCTATCAGTTGAGCAAAATTCTTTAGATTCATCACTCTTATATCTGGCTTTGCATGTGGGTATACATTTGTATTCTGACAGTCTCATTTTTTTAATAGACCACTATCCAAATGTAACAGTTCATTCACTTTGGCAGTCAGTTCACTAATGTCAACTGTCATGAAATCATCTGAAACAAGCATCATTTGTGGCTGCTGTTTCTCAAAGTCTGCAACTCTTCTGCCAAGTTCATCCAACATTGTTAAAGTTGCCTGCATGACCCTTTGCAAGGAATGCATCTGAGCCTTTCCTATCTTCATACTAGAGTAAAAAACAACAGTTAATATTAATAAATTATATTTTATAGCATCCAGGAATTTGAAGTGCACCTCACAGAGTGAGCTCAAATCATTTGGCCTAGCACATATGAAATTTACTTTTAAATGTAATGTTATAAAGGAGCAATAAAAAAGTGGAAATGAAGATCAGAGATCATTATAATAAAATTAAAAAGTTGGATGGTCTTCTATGTACAAGAGTACATTGTGACTAGAAGATGTGGCCCTACTGCAGCTGTTTGGCAAGCCAATTAATTTCTCTGTGTTTCTGTTCCCCATCTGCAAATGCTTCTTTTGTCTGTCTCATTTAACTAGCTTGAAAATCCTGAGAACAGTCTAGTTAGATAGATAGATAGATAGATAGATAGATAGATAGTAGGCCTGTCTGAAGAAGCAAGTATTCACTTTTGATTCAGAGGGACATTGATTCAATTTGATTTGATTCAATATGATTTGGTGACATCTCCCCCCTCCGCCCCTGGCCACCGACACCACCACAACTGGCTGCGGACAGCTCCTGCTTGGCCCACCCTCACCACCAATGCTTGCGCTGCAGCCTATAGGTGGTCACCATGCCCCCCAGCCTCAGGAGGCAGCATCACCCATGTGGAGTGTACTGGACTGCAATGAATCCAGCCATTTTTTGATGCCCTCTTTCAGCTACTTCACCAGTCCCTGCACCTCTGGTGAAAGCGGCTTGCCCCAGCCAGGAATATCAATCCCCTCGAACTTCTCTGTTTCATTCGCAAGCTCCTTCAGTACAGGGATCACCTGGATAAGGAGGTCATCACCAGTGCTGAGGCTCTTGGTGGCCTTGGGGCTTGAGAACCCCCAAGATCTGGGAGTTGGTATCCCACTCCATTTTGTTAAGGGAGCCACTGATCCCAGCCCTCCCTAGAAAGGCCATCTCACGGGTGGCCTTCTGTTGCTCCACCAGCCTTTCCAGCATTAGGTATGTGGCATTCCACTGACTTTTCACTTCCTGCATGATTTTGTGTTGTGGGATACTCAGGTCTAACTGTTTCTCCTGCAGCATCTTGCCCCACTCGATGCTCCAGTGGAAGTAGCCTGCCCCCTTTCTGCATTTTGAAATGAGCTGGCTGGTAGTGATGGCACTGTCAGTGGGAATCCTGTCCCCCTCCAAGGTGTCCCTGACTATGATGTGGAACTTGTGTGCCACACAGTGCATGCCAAAAAAATTGGCATCTCGCACTGCCTTGCCCTTAATGACCCCATTATCAGTGACCATGAACCCACAGGTGAGCTCGTCCTGCCCAACAAGCCACCCTTGTACCATGCAGTTCATGGCCAACATGATATCCCTTGCCATGTGTGATTCATCCATCACCTTTGCTTGAAGGAGAGCCCACTGATACACTGACTGATCACACCAGTGCCCTGTAAGAGAGAGGTAGGCCTGATCTCCACCCTGGCTGCTCCAGATATCTAAGGTGAAGTGCAAGGCTACCTATGGACCTGCCTTCCAAAGCTCCTCCCTCAAATACTCCCTGAATGCTTCATACAAGGCAGGCACCACTGTTCTGCTAAATGTGGTGTGGGTGGGTACTTGATAGGATGGGGCCATGAGTGCCATGAGCTGTCTAAACCCTGGACGCTTAACAAAGGAGAAGGGCTGGCCGTGCAGAGCAAGCATCTGCCCAATGCTCTGGGTGACCTTGCTCACCTTTGGAATGCACCCACCTTTGTCTTCGCCTTTCCCCCAGTGGTTCAGAGTGGCCTGCTTCCACTTCTTGGGCCTAGGGGCTTTGGAGCGAGATGGAGACTTCTTTTTAGGTACACTCCCACCAGTGCCAGGCTGACAAGGTCAAGGGTGTGCTGCCTCCTGAGATGCTGTAGCATCGCCATAGTGGTGAAGTGTTTCACGTTCTTACCTCGGCTGATGTGCCTTCAGCAGTGCTGGCAGATAGCATACCTGGGAACATCTGCCACCTCAAAATGATCCCACACTACACTACCCATCTGCTTCTGGGTTGAGGGTGGGGATCCTGCTTTATCCCCCTTGACACCAGGCAGAGGCACAACAACAGGAGGAACTGAGCCACCTGCTCCCACAACCTCCTCCAAAGTGCCTTACAGAGAAGGAAACCTGCCTCTAGGGGAACTTTGAGGGGTGTGGAGCACAAACTCAGGTTCCCCCTCTTTCCACATAATTTCCTTTGCTATGGCCCACAGCTTCTCTGCTTCCAGATCCAGCTTCTCCTCTGACACTGGAAGGCTCATGCTGGGAACTGAACTTGGGGTGGAGAATGTTATACTGCTGCTGGTTAGTGGTGGTGGTGCAGGTACAGGCACTGCTACCACCTCCTTGCTCTCACTAGCAGCAAAAGACTCATCACTGCCAGGAAAGAGGGTGCATCTATGTTTGGGGCAGGGGGGAACTTGCAGCTCTCCCTCTGTCTCCTCTTCCTCCCTTGCCATAAGATCTGGCACCTACCTTTACAGCATGCTTCATAATGTTAGCTGTGCTGCAAAATGTGTGTGTGTGTGTGTAATATATGTTGTGTTTTCCTGCACAGTTATGACACACTGTCAGGGAAAACACATATTTATTTTTGTGCGGGGAAATAATCAAGACAGACAACAAGAACAAATAAGAAGATTTGGGGGGAAGAATAAGTTGAAAGGAATGGATAGGGATAACAATAGGAATTGTAGGCAGGGGTAAGTAGGAAAAGATTGGATACAACTTACAAGAAGAGAGGCCAGCTAGCAAGAAACTAGCTGGCAAGCCAGAGCCTTTCAGATGCTGCTGCTCCAAGAAAGAGACAGCTCACAAAAGGCACAGATCACTTCAAACACTAAAGTTTCTCCCCAGTGCTCTGGGTGAACTAACTGGCCCTTATAATGCACACTCCCCACCCCTTTCTGTCCACTTTTCCTCCACTGTTCCAGGGTGGCTTGCCTCTGCTGTGGGGGGATGGGGGCTTTGAAGTGAGAGGGAGATTTCCCTTTGGGCACACTCCTGCTGGCTCCAAGCTGAGGAGGAGCAAGGGCAAGGGAGTGGTGCCTGTGGAGATGCATCAGCATCTTTGTGGTGCTCATTTGTTTTGTTCCCTTGATCCGGCTGGTTTAGGTCAGCAGTGCAGGCAGATAGTGTATGTGAGATCATCTGCCAGCTCAAAATGATATCAGACCACACTACCTGCTCACTTCTAGAGTGCGGGTGCATGTGTGGATGCTGCAATTTCCCTCTCCTCAGCAGACAGAGGCACAGCAACAGGAGGAGAGGAGTCAGCTGAGTTTTTTGCTTCTGCAACCTCTACTTCAGCCTCCTCAGAAGTGCTTTCTGGGGAAGGAGACCTGGCTCTATGGGGAAACTTAAGATTTGTGGAGCACAAACTCAGATGATTCTCCCTCCTTCCCAAGAATTTTCTTTGTTAGGGAACTCAGATCCAGCCCTTCCTCTGTCTCTGAAAGAGAAATGGGGGTGAAGAAGGCTGTCATGCTGCTGCTAGTGCTGCTGCTTGTTGTCATGGTGGTAGGGGTTATGGCTGGTGGTCTTGGAGAGAATTCAGACTCAAGCACAGGCACAGGCAGTGGCACTGGCACTGCTCCCCTCTCCTTGCTGCTTCTGAAAGCCGCATCCTTGATAGTTGTAGGAAAGAGGCTGCATCTCAGTTTTTTGGGGGGGAACTTACACCCCTCCCTCTACCCCCTCTTCTGCCCCTCCCTGAAGGCTTGCCAGCTGCTTTCCAACATGCTTCATGGTGTGTTTTATAGTGTATTGTCTTTATCAAAATATATCAATGTATATGTACCTTCCTATATAAATTCTATATTATAATATCCAAGATATAAATGTATAAAAATACAAATATATAAATGTATATGTGCCTTCCTATATAAATTCTATAGTATAATATCCAATATAATGATGAAATTGAAAAGTATAAATCAATTAATATAATAATAAAATAAAAGGGCCTAGAAAGAAAGCAAATGGTATTGCAGAATCGCACTTGATAAGAAATAAGAAATTAAATCAATGTTAGTAGTAGTTTGTTGTCTAATGCTCCCAAGCTGCTGGAAGATAGCTCAGTAACTGTCAGACCCCAAGGCAGAAAGCAGGCCGGTTCAAACAATGCTGCTTTTTATGCTGTTTTTTCATCCCTCCCTCAGGCTGCTGGCATTGGAAGGGACCTCAGAGAAGGAACACAGTCATTGGCCAGCTACACAGTCAATAAGAGAGCAGTCCTTCCACTCTCTTCCCCCCCTCTTCCCACTCTCTCTCCTTACTTCTGTTTCTCTGCAGGCAACCCCAGCTTCAGCTTCAAAACCGAAATGTTTCAAAACTTTTGAAATGCTTTGACTGCCCTAGTTTCATTTTGAGACTGTTTCAACAGCATTGAAACTAAACAGCCGGCAAAATTTCACACAGCCCTAATATCTATATCTATAAATATAAATATATATTAGGGGTATGAGAATGGGTTGTATTTGATTTGGATTCGGATTCACCCCAAATTAGGGACACTGATTTGATTCGTTGATTCGTATCACTGTCCCGATTTGCTTAGTCCAAATCCTGATCTGAAGATTTGATGCTGATTTGGAGAATCACCTATTTGGCCATAGACACACCTTTAAATGTTTTTTCTACATACCTGATGATGGACCAGAGGGAGCATCCCACAGGTGGTTGGTGGGGCCTCCCGTGTGCTCGCTGGTGGACTCAAAAGTGGACCAGAAGTACTTCTGGTAGCATATTACATCTACAAAGTAACTGTCATCAGCCAAACGTGTAAGCACCTCAAAAAGTGAAATTGGGTGTGTTTAACAAAGCCTACTTTTTATAAAACCATGTTGAATGTCATTAAATGTTCCCATCTTCTAATTCTTTATTAATTGAAACCCATATCAGCATTTTCATTATTTTATCCAGGATGGATATATTACTATACAATTTCTCTACTGACTGAGTTGAAGACTATATTTTTGCGAACTGGGCAAGATTAAGTTCCTTGGTGTAATCCAGAATATGGACCTCTGCCTAAGGGCTGGCAAAGATTATTGTTTCTTTAGATTTTTAAGTTAATTTATCCCAATACTATTTCAAAATGAATCAGGTACTGAGGGGAAAGGGTACAGGGGGGAAAGGGTTTTATAAAAGGGTGGTGGGGAGAATATATGTAGACTGATATTGCATTTAATCTTTGCACACTGTGTTACAAAAATGGGAAGGGAAACAAGTACTTTATAGAACTAGCCTTTATTTTCATAATTCTTATATCTAAAGCAAATAGAGTAGTGGAAGGAATACAAAAGGAAGCATCAGGTTAACAAGTAAATCATCTGCTATGAACATATGTCTATATTGCAACTTACATAAAAGCTCCAACTTAAATTTCTTTTCAAAAGTACATCATAAGAGTTATATAACATGGGGATATTTTCTAAGATATGTATCAGTGAAGGGAGGTCATAAAAGATTTATACATCTCTGATCTGGAAGTTACTCCAGAGAACCTTTTGTTCAGATTCCAAAACCAGAAGCCAGGCAGTACAGAGTTCTGAAGTTTCTTTTTTCCTTCCTCTTTCTTTCTCCCTCCACTCATCCACATATCTAAGAACTTCTTCTTCACTACCATGGCCCATATATTTATGGGTCAGAAGGTAACATCAGCTAAAACTTAACCAAATGGCATCTAGCCCACACCAAAGCAATATAATTCAAAGCTGCATTTTGTACAGGTTAAATATATATATATATATATACACACACCATCAGAAGTTCTCTGAGAGAAATAATGGATCACACAAGTATTTTACTTCTGGTGTTCTTCTAGATTTCATCTGGTCATTCTCTACAGCCTAAGGCTGATCATTCTATAACCTAAGAAATGTGTTTGTTTCTGGAATAGATTGTTATTAAACATACTGTAGTGAGATGCCATGCCATTGATCTTTTATAACCAAATTCTGTCACCCTTTACTCACTGATTCATACTGTAATAGACCTGCCTTAATTTTCATAAGAATGTTATTAATATTTATTATTTCAATTTGCATTCAAATACTGCCTAGGGACCCCAACCATGCTGTAGGCATCATTTTGCTTGCCTATATACTTTAGACAAAATAAGTGAGAGCACCTCTCCCTAAGAAATTACAATAATAATAGATAAGACAGAAAACTGTAGTAAAGGAAGCAGGCTCAGCTAATTGAAATGACTTACCAAGGGTCACACACAGAGGACAGAATCTTATTTCACCTCATGCACCCAAATGGCAGGTTTCCAACAGCATAAGCACCATTTTTGCCACTTGCACAGAATTTGTAATCTTAGTCCCTGAGCAGTGCAGATACATAAAGTGTTCACAAAGCTACTGAATGTTCACAGGAGGCCACATGCTGGCGGGCAGGTACACAGTACCCTATGCACATATACTGGGTAAGAATAAGCCACAAAATTTCAGCTAGCAAAACCCCATGAGTAATGGGGGTTAGACAGAGCTGGGGTTAGGAACACACTTCCATGTTTTAGCTCCCATACTTCAGTAATTAGAGAATTTGCCAAGGAAGCAGGACATACAAGTTCTAGGCCCTCCCCACCCAGAGGAGATTTCAACTTGAATGTGTCCAGCTTCCTAGTATAGGCTCCATGGTTTAGGTTAGTAGTGGCCAACCTTTTGGCCTTAGAGGTCCTATGAATGGTCCAAAGCCAGTTCATGAGCCAGATGGAGTCCTGTGCACCCAGATAAGGCACTGGGTGCCTGATACTACCCCCTCCTGGCTCCCCAACTTGGATTGGGCCCTGACACCCGATGCTGCCCTTCCTATTGCTTTGTACTAGAATATAGTACCTAATGCAGTGCAGAAGGCCCAGGGCTCCCCATGCATCTGGAAATTTGGCAGCAGAGAAGCAATGCCATTGCTCTCCTATCACCAAATATCTGGACCCATGGGGAGCCCCGCAAGCCAGATAATACAGCATCATGGTCCCCTTTCAGTTGTCCTTGTTTTGCAACTGGTTTACTGGACAGCCATGAGGGAGAGGTGGAGTTGGGGGAGACAGGAATCAAGGAATCAAGGCAAGAGACATGTCCATACTTGAACATCTTTGTCCATACTTGAACATACTTGGATCTTTGCTCCTAATCGGAGCATTGCAAGTCACTATTTTTTCTCCATTTTATCAAATGAAGAGTAAATGCAAAGCACAGGGGCTCAGCCATAAATGAAAGGCTGGAGTGAGACCTGGGTAATAATGCCTAACCTACTGCTTCATGATAACACCAATGTATTGAGCATTTGGAGATAGACAAGTTCAAATCAGTTCTATATGCAGGAGGACCAAGCACTTATACCTCTGACTTCTTGCATGTCCTCGCTCACTTAGGACTAAAATGTTAGAGTGTTTGTCTCCTGGTTATTGGTGGGACAGTATTTCAGGACTTGTGCTTAGGCACGTGCATACCGAGCCAAGTAACTGTTTGTTCCAAGTGCAGCTTCCTGTCCATGTTAAGCAACCATGTGGATGCTTACGCATCCATGCTGCACATGAAGCAGGATTATAGAATGGAACTAAGTAACAAAAATAGCTGGAAAACTAAGCCAGAGGGAATGTAGTGGTTCCCTCAGAGGGAGAGAGGATTTGGCAAAAAGGCCAAAACTATCCCATAGCCTGGTAAGAAGGCACTTCTCCTAGCAAGTAGAAAATGCAATTTCAATTCTCGTTCAGTGGGAAGAGCCTAGAATCTGGGTCTTCTGCTTCCATAGCAAATGTACTAAGCACTAGGCTCCTAGCCTAAAAGCTGAGAGGGCCCTTCTCTTCCAAACAGTCACAAGATCTGGCTTTTCTCTGACCACACTTCCATAGACTCATAGACAGTTACATGCCTACCAGTACAATTCTGTTCCTCCCACAGGCAGAAACAAAATATAAAATATGCACAAGTGACAACATTGCCATCTCTCCAAGGGTTGAACATGGGATTATAAGCACACAATGCATAAGCATCAATTTCTTACATCAGAAGAGAAACTGTATTAATTGTTGCTAGCTGTTCTCTTTTGCAAACATGACATTAGAGGGGTAATACTGTGCTAGTGTGAGTTCCTCTTATAAAGTAGAATTATTTCATATATCATTTTGAAAGAAAAAATATGGGTCTATTATGAGGTGGAGAAGTAATATTCAATTTGCTTAGTGAGCAAATCTAAGTCACATTGTCTTATGTTTTATTTATTTTTCAGTTCCCAACCAACACTATTTCATACCCAGGAAAGCTGAGGAAAGTAGGTCACAGTATATTTAATATTAATCATCATATTGTTCTACACTTACTTCAAAAGTCCAAAACACATCATTTTAAATAAAAAACTTAATATCTAGAACATATTTTTAAAAGAAATGAAGTCATATGAGAGCTTGAAAGTGAATCTTCTATCACTTACTGAGATCTACAAATCTCCAGGCTCTGTATTTGGCAATATGCTTAAAAGATCCAGGAGGTTTTGCAGATTTGTCAAATTGCATCCAAAATCTTAACTATTTACTCAAGAGTAGCCATTTTTAATCCATTTCCTATTAGAAAAATAAACAAGCAAATATGTGTGTATGTCTGAGCTTATCAAGAGGGTGCACTTTTTGAGACCCTTAATCTCAGGCTCTACAAGCATGACATTTTCTCTTGGCCTTTATAAATACATAATAATATAAGAATTGCCATGGGTGGATCCAGAATTTTGAAAAGGGGGGAGCAGATGGTGATGTGCATCATCACATATAACACAACACATATTTTCCCTCAGATAAACTAGATGCTTTACTAATATGTTAGAGGCCTTGGGCTGTATTATTCAGTTTAAGATGGAAGCCAAAACAAATATTGCTTCATTGGAATGAGATTTTAAAAATTTGGAAGGCTGTGAAATAGGAGCTGCATTACCAGGAACAGCTAACAGACAGCAGCATGCAGAAGAAAGGATAGCTGGATTGGTGAAATATAAAGACCATTAAAATGAGAACGCGCTGTTAACACCTGTGGAATGAAGAGTTTAGAAGGGATCAGGTAGATGAGAATGAGTTCTGACATCAGTTGGCTCCCTCAGCACTGCCTGAGTAGATATGCTGCTCCCACTGCCAGGCAGTTGGTTTTAAACTTTGGATGGAGCAGGAATCAAAGGGGGGTGCAAGTGTACCAGTACACTCCCCTTGGATCAGCCCCTGACAACTGCCATTCTACTGTATATCTGTCTAGCCCAGTTTTCTGTCTCATACAGTAGTTGAGTGTTTCATTCCCGTGTGTCTCACATGTGAAAACTGACCATTGATAGCCACTCTTTGTTTTCTATCCTTAATACAATTTGTGATCCATTAAAGTGTACCTTCCCTGTAAACTTTTGCAGTAACAGTAAGGTCACCTCACATTTTGGATATAGTAGACCAAATGGTGCAGTACTTTAGGTGCCTCTACACATGCCTTAATGCACTTTAGTTAATGCTCATTAAAATCTAGTACTTCAATTGTGAGTTACTAGGAAAATGCACATTGGCCTGACTTGATATGCAATAAATAAAGAGCACGCTCTTTAAGTAATGCTTATTGTGCATTAGCCTAATTTAATGAGTATTAAGTAAAAAGCATTTTTGCATGACTCTTTAATGCACAGTAAACTAGGCTAACACTCATGAAAGTGCATGTGCTTGGCTACATGACATAGCAGGTGTAGACAGCTCAGTACTATTGTGGCCCCAACTCACACAAAGAAGTGATGGAATGAGCCCCTTAATCATCTGCACTATCCACTATCTATTCAACAGCTACATGAGATGAGCCCTCCACTGCTAAGTGGCAGACGGTCACCTCCCGTGCCAGGGCTGCTCAAGACACAGCAGCACCAGTTCCTACAGTCCGGCTGGAGAACAGGTACGAAGCTCTGACAGCCCTGGAGGAGAAGGACGGAGAGGACGAAACCGGGGAGGAGGCAACTCCACGCACACTGCGTCCCATGCAAGCCGAAGGAGGCAAGAAGGCCAGGAGGAAGAAGCGTCACGTGATCATCATTGGTGACTCCATCCTGAGAGGTACGGAGGGCCCTATCTGTCGCCGGGACCCCTCGGCACACGAGGTATACTGCCTACCTGGAGCGAGGATTCAGGACGTGAAAGGGGTGCTCCAGACCATAATCCAGCCCACCGATTATTACCCTCTGCTCCTAGTCCTGACGATGCGGCCAGGAGGAGCCCTGATTGCCTGATGGAGGACTACCACGCTCTGGGGTGCGTGCTGAAGGACATGGGCGCACAGGTGGTTTTCTCTTCTATCCTGCCAGTGAGTGGACGAGGCAGACGGCATGAAACATGCATCACAGAGACCAACTGGCGGCTACAGGAATGGTGCTTCAAGGAGGGCTTTGGCTTCCTCAGCCACGACCGACACATCACGACAAGAGACATGCTGGGGTGGGACGGGCTCCACCTTTCCCCTAAAGGTAAGCATGTATTCTCTTCTAGGTTGGCGGACCTCCTCCAGCGGGCTTTAAACTAGGCTCGTCGGGGGAAGGGGAAGATGAGGGCGGAGGAAATATCAGACTGCCAGACCAAACAGCTCCCACAACTACAGCCCAGCCCAGACCGACAAGCGAAGCAATCAAACAGGTAAGAAAGAGGGGCCAGGGTAATGTTGGGACTTGGGAGTCAGTACACACACCCACAGGAGGCCTCAAATGCCTCTACACAAATGCTTGTAGTATGGGCAACAAGCAGAAGGAACTCACCCTCCTGCTGGCTGACACCAGCCCGGACATAGCGGGGATTACAGAAACGTGATGGGACGAAACGCATGATTGGGTGGTCAATGTCAAGGGCTACAGGCTGTACAGGAGGGACAGGATAGGAAAGAGGGGTGGGGGCGTGACGCTCTATATTAAGGAGGAATACACCTCCTCGTTAATTAGCAAGGAGCCAGGGGAGGGGCACTCTGAAGTGCTTTGGGTTAGAGTACAAGGCAGTCAAAGGAAAAGGGACTTAATGGTGGGAGTCTACTACAGACCTCCCAACCAGGGAGAAGAGTTTGACCAGGAATTCTTGGGTCAGCTCACAGAGGTAGTGAAGGCTAAGGATGTGGTAGACATGGGGGACCTGAATTTCCCGGACATCTGCTGGGAAGAGCAGTCAGCCAGGTCTGAACGCTCACGTAGGTTCTTGGCCAGAGTGCAGGACCTCCATCTAACCCAGGAGGTGCACAGCCCCACCAGGGGGGACGCCTTTTTGGACCTAGTGCTAGCCACGGGTGATGACCTGGTGAGGGGGCTGCAAGTGCTCGACCTCCTGGTCGACAGCGATCATCGCCTGCTGGAATTCACCATCCAGCACAAGGTGGCAAAGGCATGCAGTAAGACAGAGGCTCTAGATTTTAGGAGGGCAGACTTCAACTCACTAAGGAGGATAGTTGGAGAAGCGCTGAGGTCCTGGGGGGGAGGGGAGCCAGGTGTCCAAGGAGAGTGGTTGCTTCTTAAGGAGACGATCCTCCAAGCCCAAAGGAAGGTAATCCCAACGAGGATCAAAGGTAGCAGGAGAGCACACAAGCCTTTGTGGCTCACCAAAAGAATCCGGGAATGTCTCCTTGCTAAAAAGGAGGCTTATACCCAGCGGAAAGAAGGGTTCAACACCAGGGAGGGCTATTCTGTAGTTGCTCGGGGATATAGGGGGACAGTTAGGAAGGCCAAGGCAGAGATGGAACTGGGACTGGCTTCCCAGATTAAGGACAATAATCAGTCCTTTTTTAAATACGTAGGGGGTAAAAAGAAGGTCCCGGGTAATGTGGGGCCCTTGCAGGACAACATGGGTAACTTGTTCGTCACACCAAAGCTAACATGTTTAATGATTTCTTTGCCTCCGTCTTCTTAAGTAGGGACCAGAACAGCCACCTCCCTGCTGGGCCCCACTTGGGCCCCGGGGGAGGCACACCTGGGCCATGTGTTAGCGAGGATTTAGTTAGGGAGCTTCTGGAGGGGTTGGATGTATTCAAGTCAGCTGGCCCGGAGGATCTCCACCCTAGAGTTCTAAAGGAACTGGCCGAGGTCATTCCAAGTCCCCTGGCACAACTTTATGAGCACTTGTGGTGCTCTGGTGAGGTACCGGAGGACTGGAAGAGGGCCAACGTGGTCCCCATCTTCAAAAAAGGCAGGAAGGAGGACCCGGGAAACTATAGGCCGGTTAGTCTCACCTCGATCCTAGGCAAGCTGTTTGAGAAAATTATGCTGGCATACATCCAGAAGGGGCCAGCAGGAGACTGCATGCTTAGGGACAACCAACATGGGTTCATCAGTGGCAGGTCCTGTCAGACCAACCTGGTGGCCTGTTATGATCAGATCACCAGATCATTAGATGCAGGGGTAGCAGTGGATATAATCTTCCTGGACTTCCGGAAGGCTTTTGACACTGTCTCTCACCCTGTTCTCATTAAGAAACTGGGGGGCTGTGGTGTAGACACCCACACAGTCAAATGGGTTGCCAACTGGCTGGTGGGCTGCACCCAGAGGGTGGTAGTGGATGGGTCCTTCTCAACCTGGAAGGACATGGGCAGTGGGGTTCTGCAGGGCTTGGTCCTCGGGCCCGCACTGTTCAACATCTTCATCAGCGATTTGGACGAGGAGGTAAAAAGCACCCTGTTCAAATTTGCTGATGACACTAAGATGTGGGGGGATGTGGGCACATTGGAAGGATGCAACAGGCTACAATCAGACCTAGACAGGTTACAAGGGTGGGCAGACCAGAATAGGATGGGTTTCAACACAGACAAGTGCAAGGTGATGCACCTCAGGAGGAAGAACCGGCACCATACCTACAGGTTGGGGAACTCCCCTCTTGTCAGCACAGAGGCGGAAAGGGATCTGGGAGTCATCATTGACTCCAAGATGAACATGTGCCGGCACTGTTCAGAGGCAATAAGGAAGGCCAACCACACCTTGGCATGCATCCACAGATGCATCTCGAGCAGGTCCAAGGAGGTGATCCTCCCCCTCTATGCGGCACTGGTCAGGCCGCAGCAGGAGTACTGCATCCAGTTCTGAGTGCCACACTTCAAGAGGGATGTCGACAGCATGGAGAGGGTCCAGAGGGCCACTCGTATGATCAGGGGACAACAGGGCAGGCCCTATGAGGACAGGCTGTGGAACCTGAACCTGTTCAGCCTCCAGAAGAGAAGGCTGAGGGGGAATCTTGTGGCCTGTTATAAACTAGTCAGGGGGGATCAGCAGGCATTGGGGAAGTCACTGTTTCCCCGAGCACTGGCAGGAGTGACCAGGAATAACGGTCACAAGCTGGCAGAGGGTAGGTTTAGGTTAGATATCAGGAGGTGCTACTTCACAGTCAGGGCGGCTAGGGTCTAGCATCAGCTTCCAAGAGAAGTGGTGCAGGCTCCTACCCTAGGGTTGTTTAAGAGGAGGTTAGATGAACATCTAGCTGGGGTCATTTGACCCCAGTATTCTTTCCTGCCATGGCAGGGGGTCGGACTAGATGATCTGTTCAGGTCCCTTCCGACCCTACAAACTATGAAACAATGAAACTATGAGATCATTGGGAGAAAAGGTAAAATGACAGACTCATGTACTCAGCTGTACATCTAATTTACCACTGCTGCTACTCCTATGTCAGAATGGCCACTAGAGACAAGTTTGTCCATGAAAACTTGCTGACTGGCTGATGCCTTCCAAGACCCAAATAATGCTAGCCAGACGGGGGAAATGTTATGAAGAAGCTGAGACACCACCTGCAAATTTGTTTCATCTCAGTAGTATTAGGTTTCTGAATTTGGTTTGGCCCCATATTAAGTTTGGATGATGGTATGTAAGTATGCTTCTTTGCATCTGCCAGTCACAAGGCAATCTAGCAGTTTTCATGCATGCAGACACCTGGCTGTACGTATTCATGCATTCCCAGGTTAGTTTGTTATGATTCACTTAATCTGAAGCTGAAGGTACTGTAGACATTACAGCTAATATAAAACAGGCTACCAGCTGTTTCCCTGGTATACACTACTTTTCTACTCCAGCAAGTAGACATTCACAATATTGACATTCCCAAACACCCTTGAAATTAAAAAAAAATCTGAAACAAAAAATCAATCATCCAAACATAACAAACAAAAAAACCAAAAAGCATCTACCCACCAGCAGGGAATTTACTCTGGAAACAGAAAAGTACCAGTGCCTTTAAAAAGCCTACTAGGGGATTCACTGTTGATATAGATTTTACGTTGTGGATACTTAAATGCATTGGCAATGGGAAACAGCATAAAACCTAGAGAGATAGACAGATAACCAGATAAAAGTTTCCCAAGCATCAACCAATAAAAATGAAGTGAAACTATGAGCATATGACTTTCTGAAGATGTGTACTGTCTTCAGACTAAGGGCTAAATCCAAAAACAGCTCATGACTAAGCCCTTTCAGACATCTCTTAGTTCAAGCCCATCTCAACTGTCAGGCCCACTCTAGTAGGTGTCCTCAGAGCAAACTTTCACTGGCACAAAAGGCAGTCAGGGATAGGTATGTCTGTTGTTAAAGTCAACAGTTTTTGACAGGTAGATGGCTCTCTCATTTTTTGCATGACTATGAGTGGAGAAGGTTCAGAAGATGTCTACCTCAGAAGAGAGCTCATGGTTGATGATCCCAGACATATGCACATCCCTACCAGCCACAAATTAGACTGCTTTTGATAGGATGGATTTAGGATAAGCATTGCATTGCTTAAGTCTTTTGTGGATTTAGCCTTAAGAACAGGAAAGACTGGATTCTTAATATAATGGGGTCATATAACTACATAAGGATAGAGGTCAGGTAGAAGGCAGGCCTGGGTATTATCTTAAAGACTAATTGATTCAGAGAGGCAAAAGCTTTTCTAGACAACAGTTCATTCCATCAGATGCTATGAATTATACTTCTATATCATACTTCAATAAAGATAAAAGTATAATTGGAAGATTATTTTAATGCAGTAGACTTGAACACTGAAGTAGAAACAATTTGGTAAAGTTAATAAACTGATTAACACCTATGATAAGATAACAGGGGCTGCATCTACACAAGACATTGCCTCCACAAATGTTATGGCACAGCCATTTAGTACTTGTATAAGCATGTACTAAATGACTGTTCAGTAACTGGAATTACTGAGCAGTCACATCACTGAAAAGCTTTATCATGACACTGACAGAACAGTAGCCCGAGATTAGTGCACAGTAGCATCGTGTCATGATTTCTGCCATGTGCCGCCACTGTGCAGTAACAGCCCAGTGTATTTTAATCAGTGAGAGCCATATTTCTGCATGAATAGAACAGAAGTTACAGTAATTGTATTTAAAAAAAAAAAACCCCATAAAGACTACAACAGTGATTTTAGCAACAAGTGGGGAGGCAAATAGACATATCTACACATCCACTTAAGTGCACATTAAAATAAGGTGCAGTTTTGTGCCTAGGAATGCATCTACATGTATGCCCACATGGGGAGCAAATTTGCTCCTAATGGGAGCCATTGAGTCCAGGCCTGCCTCTGCCCCCCTCCACTGCTCTGACCCCTTGCAGCAGGCAGGGGGAGTTCCAGGCTTCCTTGGTGCAAGCTCTGGGCTGGCAGCAGACACAGGAGTCAGGTCTGGGCTCCAGGGAGCAGGGGAGAGCTGTCCCAGTTGCATGGAGCTTGGGATCGCAATACAGCTTGATTATACTGGCTTAGGACAATTTGCCATGGCTGCATGGCAGCAGCTCCCTAAGCTCTCTGCTTACTTTGCTTGCTGAAGGAATGGGGGAGCTCTCTATCCCTGCAGTGCCAGATTGGGGACAGAGAGTTTCCCCATCCCCTCAACTCTGCAACTGCCCACACAGTGCATGCCCCAGTCAGCTCCTGCTCCCTACCCATGCCTGGAGGGACTGGTCAGCACCAGGACCTGGAGGAGATGTGAGTAGGAAGCACTGGAATCAGGGCGAAATGCAGGGGGTAAGCAATACTGGGACCAGTAGGAAGATGCGTCTCCCCACCAGTCCCAGTGCTGCATACCCCACTGCATTTCTCCACCAGGTCTTGGTGCTGCTGAACTCCCAGGCTCCCCCCAGGCAGGGGCATGAAGCAGGAGCTGACTGGGGTGTATGCTGAACAGGCACAATTGAGGAGAAAAGGAAATTCTCTTTCCCTAGCCTGGCACTGTGGGGACAGATAGTTCCCCCGTTCCCTCAGCAATCAAAGTGAAGTGAGAAGTCAGTTCATTCCTGGTTCATTCCTGTGCCCTGCAGGCTGTACAGCACTTGCCTCTCCTCTAGCCCCAGCCCCAGCCCCAGTCCCATTCCCTCTGTCACTGCTGCACCCACTTTTCTTTCCACCCCTGCTGCATCTGCCAGAAGCTGCATTTGGGGGTGCCAAGGCCTGTTAGCCCCCCACCCCTTCCACCACCTGTGATAGAGGTCTACATAAACTGAAAGATACTTTGAAATCTGTTTCTCTCAAATTCATTATACTGTACATTGTACAGTTTCTCCTGTAAATGAGCTAGTCATTTCCTTCAAGAAGGATGTATCATAGTTTCACTCAAAAGGGGGTTGATTTTGGGGGCTGTCATATGTCATGCATATTTTTTTTCTGAGATTAGTTCTCCTTCTGTCATGTTTGGTGTCTGTTTACAGCATATAAGTCACAATTGGGTGTGAATGTATTTTTGTAATATTAAAAAATGACTTATACCAGCACTCCAATCAAACAGTGAAGAGGCCAATCTCTGGAAGGTGCACCTACAATGGATACACAGGAGTGAAAAGTGATAACCTCAAAAAGTGGCAAGTACATGTAAAAGTGAAAACCATTGCCAGAGCAAAACCAGATACGCAAGCACCTGGAAGGAAGGATTTTCAAATCAAGAAAGCAGGTAGTCTTTGGTTTAGAATACATTTTTCACAACTTAAAAGACAATAGAAAAAAATATATAAAACAATGGGTTTGATGGTACAGGCGACTGGCAGGAAGGCATGGGGGGACAAGTGCCCCCTGTGAGATTGGCCCCTGACTCGGCACCACTCGGAATGGGGCAGATTTTTTCCTACATAGACCAGTGCCATGTTGTGGGGAGGGAGCAATAAGCTGCAGCACAGAAGTATAGGAGTGGATATGGGGCTTTTGGCCTGCCCCTGGGCCCACACACAAATTGTGCCCCCCCCCCCCCGACTTAGGAGGCACCAGTCACTCCTGTCTGATTGTCATGTGTTTTGACTGGCATCACAACAGGCTTGGGACAGTTGTCTACACATAGATGTTGAATACCAATTAACTTAAATTCCCTCTCTGGACCCCAGTTGTCCCAGGGAAAAGTGTTGTCTCAGAGTCTTCACAGGTACGTAAAGTTGGACAATCAGCTCAGAATAAAAGGCTTTCTACTGGCAGAAATACAGTGTCTGTTTTTTAACCTGTGATTGGCACCCAAAATAGTGAGTACATGAATCAGCCAGGAATGGGAAGTATTAACTTTACAAAAAAGCAACTGCTTCCAAGGGGAATAGCCATAAATGATATCCTTGCTATTACTCTTATACCCTCCCATGTAAAATAAAATTTTATTTGGTATTTGAGCTACTGCTAAAACACCTCTAAAATTCAGTCCTGCGTGAAACATTCAGTTTAACATCATAGTTAATGAATAAACAAAATAAAATTGTGTTCTCTGCATGAATTTTGATCCATTAAGGCTAACGATGAAAATGTCCTCTTAATTTTCAATGATGTAAGATGTATACAAAAACATGACAAATCTTATGGACTGTAGGACACATGAATATAGCTCAGAGGCGAGCAATTATTTCAGGTGGGGGGGCACTTGCTGAGTTTTGCTAAGCTGTTGAGGGCCACATGGATGGCCCCAACCCTTGACAGGTGCTCCACCTCCTGGCCACTACCTTGTGACCAGAAGTCCCACCCCCTAAACCCTGACACCTACCAGAAGTCCCTCCCCTTGCCTGTGGAAGTACTCCTTTCAGCAAGGGGTTTTCCGATCTTGGAACCAGAAGAATACCAAATTATATTCTAAAAAGCGAACATCTACAACATTCATTCATTTAATTTCAAAAAATATTTTTGTCCATATTTCCATGTTTTTGTACAGTGTACACACAGGTAATTGCACAATAGTTTAAAATTATGTCTTACTCTTGTATGTTGTGTGGGGGGTATAGGTTTGTGGGGAGCTGTGGGGGTGGGGTGCCTGTGGGGTGTGGATAGGTGTGAGTGTGGGATGAGGAAGAATGTGGGTGTATGTGTGGATATGTGGGGTATGGGGGGGTATGAGCTTTGTGGGGGCTGTGTGTAAGGGAGAGGGTGCCTGGGGCGTGTGAGGGGGTGTGGGTGTGGGGGTCTGTGTGTATGGCAGTGCAAGAGTGTATGGATACATGTGTATGGTGGGGTGTGCATGTAGGACTCACCGTATGACCACACACACACACATTCTTTGCCCCCCCCAGAACACACACACACACACTCTGTCCCTCCCTACAGACACACCCTTACATTCTGCTAAACATTGTAAAGACTAAGGTCCTCCACTAACAACCTCCTAATGAACAGATCCTAGCTCCAATAATCCATATCCACAGTGAGACTCTGGGGAATACTGAGCATTTTCTGTACCTTGGAAGCCATCCCTTGCAGAAGGCTGACATTGATAAAGAAATCCAACATCACTTTATATGTGCAAGTGCAGTCTTTGGATGCCTGAAGAAATGAGTATTTAAAGATTGCAACATCAGATCTGGCTTGGGACTCTTCAGCCGGGAGAAGTGAAGGCTCGGGGTGATTTAGTGGCAGCCTATAAGTATATAAGGAATGTGGATCAGGAACTGGGAGAATGTCTGTTCATCAGTGCACCCCAAGGGAAGACAAGGTCTAATGGTCAAAAACTGCTGGAAAGCCATTTTAGACTGGGCATAAGGAAAAACTTCTTTTCTGTCTGAGTCTCCAGAGTCTGGAATAGACTTCCCACAGAAGTGGTACAATCACCTATTCTGGATGCCTTTAAGAAATGCTTGGATGCTTATCTTGGTGGGGTGATATGACTCCAGCTGACTTCCTGCCCCTTAGGTGGGTGGCTGGACCCAGTAATCTCACAATGTCCCTTCCAGCCCTAACATCTATGAAATCTATGAAATCTGAAAGCAAGCTCATGGTTTACCAAGCAGTCATGATCTCCACCTTGCTGTATGGACCTGAGACCTGGACAATGTACAAGAGAAATGTTAGCATCCTACTGCGAGCAAACACCATGAGTATTGAAGTGATGATCATTCAACATCAACTTTGTTGGGCTAGCCATGTCATCTGGATGTCCAACTCCAGAGTCCCAAAGCAAGTTTTATTTTTTCATCTCAGCCAAGGTGCATGCTCAAGCAAAGAAAGTGCTTTAGGGACATCCTCAAGGCCAAACTGAAAAAACGCAACTTCTATGTCAACTCATAGGAGACTATCGCCCAAGACTGCCCCAAATGGAGGAAGTCTGCTGCAGCGATCTCAGTACTTTGAAACCTCAACAACAGAAGATGGAAAAGTGACAGGGGCAGAAACAGTATGTTGTGGATCAAATCAAGAATCAACAATCCAGAACCACAGAAACACATGTTCAAGCTGCAGAAGAATCTGTTGATCCTGGATAGGCCTCATCAGCCATATTCAGACACACAGATATGGCTGTCATAGAAGACAATCATCCTCAACTGTGAGGGACTGCCGAAGAAGAAGACCAGTAACAGGAAATACCTAATGCTCATTTGAAATCATTTTCCTTCCCAAGTCATATGAAATAGCTTTAAAACAGCACAATTAACTTTGATTTAAGTCACCTCATTCTACTGTAGAAGAAGGGATGGACATTCATTTTCATTCCTCCTCACCTTTTCCCCCCTCATAACCTTTTAATCAAACAGATCTAGCTAAAAAGCATATTTTAATAACTTTTAAAAATGATTACTATTCTGGCCTGCCTCGATAAACTTGTCCTTTTGACACATGATTCAGGGCATGTCTTTTTCTTTTTCTTTTTCCTTTGCCTTTTCCTTTTCCTTTATCTTACTCATATTTCCAAAAAACATCTTTTCAAAAGAGCAATCCTTTTTAAGAGCTTGCTTTCATTAGCTGATACAAGTTTAACAACTCCCACAGTAAGCAGAGAGAGGAGGAGAGAAATTATGGATTAAGAACAGGGAAGGAGATATAGTCATCTATAGGGAAACAAAGTGGGGGAAAAAGCAGCCTCTCCTGTACTAATATGGATTACTACTGAAGTTCTCATGGCCGTTGTGCTTTTGTATGTGAATTAAGAAAGAAAATGGATCGGATTCCTGCCTATGGAATCTTACTAAGGCCAAATTATGCACTCCAGTACGTGTTCTGGCCTTCAGCTGAATGGAAAGGAAGGGTGATCTAGTCATTCAAAGCATTAGACTAGCACTTCAGAAACCAAGGGTCAATTTCCTGTTCTGCTAGGAAAATCAGCAAAGTCTAGACTCACAAAGATGTTTAGACCCCTGGCCCTTCTAGTGAAAAAGTATCCCTTTATTGGAACAGGCTATCTACAGAGGTCATGGGATATCCATGCCTGGAAATTTTCAAGAGCAAGTTGGACACTGACTAGGATGGTTTGGCTAGGAATGATCCTGCCTTGAGCTGGACTGGTGACCTACAGGAGTCCCCTCAAGCCCAATTTTTCCTAATTTCCTATTGTAGTGATAAAAGTTATAATTTATTGGTGCTCCCTAACAGGAGACTGAGAAAACTGAGAATTGGGAGATGGTCCCTGACTTAGGGAGTAGCTAGTTAGAGAGAGATAAAGGGTCTACAAGAGTTGTTTACTGCTCCACAACTAAAGTTTGTGTTTAGTTCTCATTCATGTATGCCAATGTTTATTGAGCCTGATGATCACCTATGATCCTATTAGATGGCTCAGCTTCATATAAAATATATTTAAAACATGATGATTTACAACAAGTAGAATATTAAGTGAAGCATTGCCAAAAGTAGCCAGTAGGAAGTGCTGCAGAGAAGGGCGATTCTTAATTCCCACACATCTTTGATACCGAGGTACTCCCTGGTTGCTGCAGTAAGGAATATCACTTCAAATGGGTTTTATAACATAATTCTGTCCTAGAGCTATATCCATAAGATCTTGCTTTCAAAAACAGCTCCAGTTGCAATTAAAAATAATTATAATTTAATATATTTATATTTTGGGGTGAACAGAAACTTGAACCAATGTCATTTTGCTTCACTCTGACATTTCCAAAGTTGGATTAGCATTTTAAAAATCATGGCGTGAAAAGAGAGAGAAAGGGAGAAAGTAAAAGGAAGAAAAACTGCACATTATTCATGTTATTGCACTACATTTTAAAGCAAACTGAATGGGAGGGAAGAAGCAGAGAGAAAAAACAAACAGTCTGAAAATGCTGACATTCTGAGAATATTGTCTACATTTGCAAAATTTCAAAGCTTAAAATTTTTCAAACATACTTTGTAAAAAAAAACTAACTGTGGGGAGGAATGTCCATTTCAGACTTCAAAATGGAGAAAAACCCTGGACAATTAGAACTTTTTTAATTAATTTTTTTTTTTTTTATTTCTCAGTCACTCTAAATTACCTTTTGAGCTCTAACAGAATCACAAGGGACAATGGGGTGCCTTGTTTAGCATGAGCATCCAGTGTCTTTTAGATAAAAGAAAGACCTTCATCACTTAATCTTGGATAACAATTGAAGAGCCAAGTCCTATCTCTTCTCTCCACTTTATCTCCATCTTCTCCAAGATTATAACTTCTTAAGTGTACTTTTGCCAAAATGTTGTACTTTCCACAATTTCTATGAATAGTGTTAGGTAAACTTTCTCTGCTGGATGGACTGTGTAATTACCAATTAGTACATCCACAGTCACCTTCCTAAGTCCAATCAATAAAAAAAATTAATAGCCCAGCAATGCAGCAATGTGCTAAATTATCTGTAAAGAAGCCAAAGTTGAAAGCCAATGAAGAGAATATATATATAACTGGCTCAAGGAGATACAACATACGGGCCAACTTCACTTTGTACGTCATGACATATTATGTTCTAAATCTTCAGAAATTAGCTCATGCTCTGGTGCCTCTTTTTTTGTTTTAAGTGGAATGATCTTGACTATGAATACACTTCCCATTCAGGCTGAGGTCAGTACTCTACTTTTCTGTGCAAGCACAGAACAGAAACAAGACTGCCTGACCTGTGTCATTCTTCCTTGATTTAATCCTCAAAAGCTCTAGAGTGGTTTCTGTTAAGCTTGTGCAGTCTCACAGACATCAGAAACGACAGATTGGAAAGGGAAAATATAGCCTTGTGGTTAACCCACAGAAGTGTAACAGAAAAGATCTGGATTGTTTTCTGCATGAGTTTAGGCACCTCAATCTTCCAGAATAAGATACAGGGAGGCACTTTAAATTCAGTCAGATTTTAGGCTCATGAGTCCAAAAATATTGATCTAGGAAACCTCCTACTCAGAAGCCTAACCATGGAATAGTCCAAATTGATTCAGTGCCTGCCCACTGGAACACGAAGTTCTCATGGCACCTAATGTTAGGTTCCTTCCCATGGGCAGGGTGAACCTCATCTGAGCAGCTAACTTCTGGATTTAATAGCTGCATTCAAGTACTTGAAGGGTGGTCCAAAGACAATGGAGTTGGACTGTTCTCAGCTGTGGCAGATGACAGAACAAGGAGCAATCATGTCAAGTTGCAGCAAGGGAAGTCTAGGCTAGATATTAGGGGAAAAGTTCCTCACTAGGAGTGTAGTAAAACACTGGAACAGGTTGCCCAGAGAGGCTGTGTACCGTTCATCTTTGGAGGTTTTTAAGAACTGGCTAAACAAAGTTTTGGCTGAGATGATATACTTTATGGTCCTGCTTTTAGCAGGGGGTTGGACTAAGTTTCCTGCTGAAGTCTCTTCCAACCCTCATTTTCTATGATTCTCTGATTCTATGGTTGGAACACTCACCCAGGAAGTGAGAGGCCAATAACCTCCTGGATTCCCCTCCCCTCAAAGTGACTGCCCAGGGGATCCTGCCTATGAGTTCCTTAAGTGAATCGCCTGTGCACTGCTGTATTGCTCTCCCAGTAGATGTCAGAGTTATTGAATTCTCCCATGAGAGCCAGGGCCTGTGACTGAAAAACATCCCCTAGCTTTTTGAAGAATTCCCTATCTACCACTTCCTCCTGGTCTGTAGGTGACACATAGAGGAGTACGGAAGGAATGTTCCTCCCAAGAGTACTGCCAACCCCCTGACATTGAGCACTCTGGCTCATAGTGGGCCATGGAGAGTGCTAGTGCCCCCCAGAAATTGGCTCCACCAGTGGCACATCAGAGGCAGAAGTGCTGTGCCACATGCAGAAGTGCTGGGACTTCCACCACCACCATCTGGCCACTAGGGAAAATGACTCAGGAGGCACCGGTCCCCCTTGTCCTGGTCTGGTGGTCCATAGTACACCACCACCACTACATCACCTTTGTTGCTTTCCCCTGTGTCCCTAACCCAGTAAAAACACTTGACTTCTTACACTAATAATACACAGTGGCACCACCATCACCACTTTCTTAATCAAAGGAAGCCTTGCCTTCAGAAGAGGATATGAGTTAACATTATATTCACTTCCTGGTCACCCAAGTGTTCAGTTTTGGTCAGGACTGGGAGACAGCTGCCACTGTGGAACGTTCCTGGTCCCATACACATGGGGACAAGTTCTGTTCCCAGCAGTGCTTCCTCATGCAGCTCGGGATTGGCCAAGAGCTGTTCCACTTCTGGGACAGCTCCCAGCCAGTCCTGGGCCACTCAAGGAAATCCCTCCTCAGCCAAGGCCTGGCTGGAAGCTGCCTCAGAAGTGGAACAGCTCCCAGTCAATCTGTGGCTAAGCAGAGATCTCCCCAGCCCCTTAACTCCTAGCTCCTGGGAGCCAGGACCTGAGCAGGACTGGAACAGGAGGACATAAATCTACCCCATCCTAGTACTACTCAGCTCCCCTGTCCTGAGAGACATCTAAGCAGTACCAGGACTGGGGAGTTCCCCATCCCCTGTGGTCCCTCGGTATTTGGGCTGACAGGAAGCAAGTGTTCCTAGTCAGAGCCTACACATGCACTATTACACAGTATCTACTGTGTTTAGTTTACTACCTGTATTTGCAGGTAGTAGCTAATTGTGCAGTAGACTTATTTACTGCTCAGTAAATGGTATACACATGTAGATGGTGATGCTTTACTGTTCTCTAGATTAGTCTATTGCATAGTAAAGTGTCTTGGGTAGACATGACCTAAGAGTTGCTCAATCATTCTGAAGATTAATACAAAAACCCCATGAAGATAGAGATTCTGACTTGAGTTTTCGGTCTTTGACCTACACTGGATGCAATCAATTTTCCTCTTCCCATGTATACAGTGTTAAGCTAGCAAAAGAGGAAAGGAGATCTCAAAACAAAGCCCTACACCATGTCAAGTTATTAGAAGAAAGCTGTCCAAGTGCAATGTGACCTTTTTTTGGAAGGTCATATAGACCTCAGGCATCAAGCACACATTACTTTAATAAAATATAGTTCTTTTTTTTTTCCCACAAATCAAACAGATTAAGAACTATGTAGCTTCCTAGAGATTATCACCAGAGCAGTTCTGAACTTAAGGCTGGTAACCAAGATAGAGAACAGATTCTTAAACATTTCTCAAAGAATCTCCTTCAGCTGTACAGTCTTTTGAACAGTTTTGATTACAGAAGAGATGTGGGTTCAAGCCCCAGATCAGTTAATGACCTGGCGGATAACCTTCATCAAGTCACTTTACCTCCTTATTCCTCAATTTCCTCTCCTGTACAATGGAGATAATGACACTGGCCTCTCTCCTTAAATTAAAAAAAAACAACCTTTGAGATCAATTCACCAAACATGTGATACAGGAAGGAGCTCTTATGGGATGCTCCTTCATGAAAACAATGTCAACATGTTGTTTTCTATATTTTTATAGTTTTGAGTTAAAGTGGTTCCATGCTACTAATGTTCAAAAAAGACTAAACCAGTTTTTCATTAAAATCTATGATGAATAATTGGGATAAGTCTTTTACGAATGATCAAGTTGTGTACAGACCAGGCAGCTGGGAAAAGTATATCATCTGTAAGGGTGGTGGAATGAAAGTCTTCAAAAAGTCTATGATTTTTATTCAAGTACAATGATTCTGGGTCCTTTCTTTAGACACTCCTCAAGGTGCTCTGGAGTCCAAGCCTGTTATGTATGGCTGACAGAAGGTGCATGGAAAGAATGCACTCTAAATCATGTTTTCCCTGCCATCTAGTTTGTTTTTTTTTCCAAATAAATCAGGCAGTATATTTGGAGCTTATGGCTTATAAAATGAGCATTACAACTAGTACCAGTGCTGTGCCTTTCACTGAGGGTGTGGTGCCAGGGTGCAATAAAATTTAACTAGAGAGACAGGGGGCACATCTACACGTTCAATTAGTGCACATGAATAAACTCTGGAGCATATTGCTTACTGCTCCAGAGTCTTTTGCTCCCAGACACACAGTTTAAATGTTCATCCAGGAGCAAATAACTCCAGAACAATTAGCTCCAGAGTTTATTTATGTGCAACATGTGTAGCCTTGTAGGAGCCCCAAGATCTGCATGGTGTGAGGTGAGGTGCAGCTGTGGGGTGGAGCCAGAACTGGCACTGGTGCTGAATGGGGCTCCTCTAGTGGGAGATGGGCTTGGAGTGGGCTCTGGCAGCACTGCGAGGAGGCTGGAGCCACCTCAAAATTTGCTGCAGCTCTGCTCCCAGCTCCGCTCCACTGCCTTCCATAGCCACAGTTTTTCCCAATGCTTGGGTGGAGGAGGACATTGAGCTACGGCTATGCCAGGTGCTGGGTGGGGGTGAAGGGCTGGGAACGGAGCTGAGGTGAAATCTGGGGTGGCTGCAACCTCCTCCCAGTGCTGCCAGAACCCTCTCCGAACCCAGCACTTGCTGAGAAGAGCCCCACACAGTGCCGGCTCTGGCTGCATCCGGCTGCGCAGTTCCAGGGGCACACCCAGGGCACAAGACCCTCTGCCCCTGTCCTCCCAGGGTGCAAGCTGTGGTGGGAGCTGCCCCCCACCACAAACCAGGTCTCCATCCTGTGTGCCCCCTTTGCTCCAGCTGGGCAGTGCCTGCCTCTGCCCCCTCCCTCACCACAGGATGTGTTGATCTGCACCCCCCCATGCCCCTTTCCTCCCTCCTCTCCTTCTACCACAATGGACTAACCAACTAATGGCAGCTGTATCAGATATTGGATTGGTATCGACCAATATGCCTCCTTAAATATCAGCTATCGGTATCAGTTGCCAAAATTTCTATTGGTGCTCCCCTACTTTTAAAATCTGAGTGGACTCAATCCTACTATTACTGCTTTGCAATAAAGCAGAACTGAAAAGATTATTTATTTAATAAATATGACCTTTTTTTCAGTGTGCAGAATATTAATGGGGAGGTCATGTTTGTTTTGAACTTGTTCACTGTTTTCCATTGTAGCATGATTACTTTGTTTAGCTTTTCCAAGTGTATAACAACAGTCACTTTCCTGCAAAGATTCAATTTAATAATATCTGCAATGCAAGATGTGCTGGTGAGTAGTGACTGGTGATATATGATACTAGATCTCTTTGCTCACGGGATGGCTGCACAAATATTTCAGGCACATAACTTGTTACTTTGGAATTCACTTTTCCCAAATATTTTTTGCCAATAAATCAGGAACCCACAAAAGTTCTTGGAGACTGAATTTAAAAAAAATACAAACCTAGTCAAAGTGAATTCTGCTAAAAAATCAAATGAATATTTATGGAATATATTTTCCATTATTTATCAACCTCTAACTAAACATGTTACCAAAAGTTTATTAAATAATCCTAACATTGTTTCTATGAAATGGGCCTCCGTTAAAGAAAAGCTAGAAAGCTTTAACCTAGAGACTTATTTTTACTAAAAGCCTTCAAAACATACTGTGATAGATCTTGACAAACCTTTTAGTGCAGTCAAATTTCTATTGCCAGTGCATGAAAGGTGACACATTTTCAGCTAATGTTCCTTCATTTCCTGTTTTCTAAATGGAACGGTCAGCTTTACCACCTGAAATGCTCTTCCAGGTAGGAGCATCTCAATTAACGAGAATAATAAAGTTGGTTGGTCATCTTTCAGTGAGCACAGTCCATTCAAAAGACCTACAGCCAGCTCGCTGCCTATTAAAGAGCCATCTTAGCTGTCTACTGAACATTGATCACTTCCAGGCATACATAAACTTATTTGCTAATTGCTTATTGTGTGGGAAATGCCATCAGGCAGAATCATTTTCTTTTAATACCTGGGTCCTTTTACTGCTTGAAAATACAATCTCTAGGAAATATGCAGGATTCAGAATGTATATCATTCATCTCAACCTGAGAGCAGTTGCAAAATGGAACACCCACAGTGTGAATAAATTTACATGTCCACCCACACTTAATATGTTTTAATTGTCTTTCTAGTAGATAATGCATATTATCTCCTGTCATCTTGTTGCTCCCTGACAATTGAAAAGTCAATAGGCAGCAATGTCAGCTTTGGCATTTTCAGGTTTACCACTTGCATGCTGGCTGGAATTTGAAGGCAGTATAGTATGCCAGTCAGGATGCTCCTTTCAGCTTGAAGTGTACTAAACCATCAGGCTACAAATGTTGTGCAATTCACAAAAGTAGCTGAGTGTTAATCTTCAGAGGACTACCCGGAAACTGACTTTGCTGATCAGAATTTCTTGCAACATTTCTACTGCATCGCTGATGAGCTGTAATGAGCAGACAATCTGACAATAGCCCCTTTCTTCACACTTTTCATAACACCAGGTGCATCTACACAAGACACCCACTGTGCAGTTATTATTATGCAGTCATTTTGTACTTGCATAACTAAATGCTAAATGACTGCACCATAACTGGTGTTACTGTACAGTAGCATCTCAGCATGTTTGCCTACTGTTGCTTACTGCACAGTAGCTCATTACTACTGTGCAGTAGCATCGTGTCACAGTCCATGCCCAGCAACGCTACTGTGTAGTAGCAATGAACTACAGCACACTAAGTGTCTCATGTAGACATGGACACACACACAGGGAACTGAAGGATTTACATGTCACAAATTTGATGATGCTCCCTTTGTCTGGACAATAATGAGGGATCACATCAACATGAGATACTGACTGTGCATTAGCCTGATACTACAGTGCAGTAGCATTATGTGGCAGCAAACTTTACTCAGTGCTACCTTGCAGTAACTGGGTTAAGGCACAGTCATTTAGTACTTGTTTATAAAGTACAATATTTGTTTAGTACTTGTTTATACATGCTAAAAAAAGACAAAAAGGATTTTTTTGTGTGATTTCTTAGTTGGTCTAATAAAAAGTATCATCTCTGAACCAAGAGTTCTAGAGATCTGCATTTATTTTTGTTTCAAACCAATACGGCTGCCAAATATACCCCTTTCATCTGAGCTAATGCGCAAGAGCATCAATTATGGTGCATTAAGTTAGTACCTGTCATTACAAATACTAAACTTAATGCACCATAATTACGGTGCATAAATGAACGAGTAGACGTGCCCTTGGGTTTATAATTTACGCCTTAGAGAAACATCATAGTTTAAAACAAATCAGCACACAATCATGAGAGCATTAATTTGTTCCTCTCTGGCTCAAGCTTTCTGTGTCTGTAATTTTCCTTCCTACCCTCTTATTCACATTGGGCATGTCTACACATGTGCTTTAATGAACAGTAGAATATTTGACCTCACATTACAGTGTTTTGTAAAAAACTGTGACATTATATGAATACTCAGTAAATAGTCTACTGTGCATTAAGTATCGCTAAAAATGTATGTAAATGCACTACTATGCATTAGTGAAGCCTAATGTACATTAATTTAGTACCTCAAATTGGAGGTACTAAATTTTATGTGCATTAGAAAAGGCACATTAATACACATGTAAATGCACCCAGGTTTAAAAGGCTGTACCAACACAGGTTTAAGGAGCTGTACCAATATTGACATTCTTGGTTTTGCCTCAAAGAAAATTTCACTCTTCTAGACTGGCAAAAATTGGAGCAAACAGGTATCTCCAGCTACCTCGTTTGCTCATGGTGTCTCCATTTGAATGGCAGCCATTCAAGATAATGACTTTCCATTGCCAGGTCTTTGTCATATGTATCTTCATTTCAAAGCAAAGTGGAGGTAAAATGACAACAGAGTAGGCAGTTAGCTCCATATTTACTTGGAGTTTACCATCTGACACAAAAAATCATATAAAGTCCCCTGTATCAAACAGAATGTATACACTGTACATAAATAGACTCCCAAATCTTCCCACATTTCCTCGTGAAGGTATAGCGTACTCTAACACAATACCAAAGAAACCCAGCATGCCGTAAATCACTTTGTTGTCAAGTAACGAGAAGGGTGGCATAACATTCCTCTTAGGGATGGCAGTATTGCTGAGAATGCTATTACCCAGACCAGAGAGCTGGCAAGTATGTATGAATATCAATCTGGCCTGGATAATTAAATGCTCACGCATCATTATTGCATATAAATCATCTTTACTTGAAAAATGCTGTTCAGCCCCTTATATATAACATCAAACTAATGTGCTGTTGTACATTCTTGATTATTTGGCACCTCTATGAAAAAGGTCTATGCAATTTAACAATAAAAATAAATTTAATAAAAATCAGTATTATTCTTTGGAGTTATGAAATGACATCAACAGAGGTGCATACTTGAATGAAAAATGAAATATTCCCAGAAAATAATTAAACATAGACACTACCATCCCATACTTCATAAAAATACTGATACATAGGCATAAAAAGTTTGGGTGAGGACTGTAGAAGGGGCTCCCTCTTAAAGCAACTACTTCTCCCTCACTGCTATTAGTGGGTACATCTACATGCGTTGCTCACTGCGCATTAGCCTAATAACACTGTGCAGTGGTGTGACAGTTAAAAACTATGTTAATAGCCTACTGTGCAGTGTTATTTGGCTAATGCACAGTAAGCATCACAAAAAAACAAACATGCACTGGTTCTACTGCTCAGTAACTGTAGTTAGTCTGAATTTAGTTAGTACTTCATTAAACAAGTACTAAATTTAATGCAGAGTAATTAGAGCACATTAATGAATGTGTAGATTTGCTGAGTGAGGAGTTGATTAATTAGCTCTGCAGTAAATCATTACAGTTTATACATTCACTGGATTTAGGGTGCAGTAAATTAATAACTTCACTAAAATGCACATGTAGATGGTGATAGGGGCTAGCTGGGGTACAAGGGTGCCAGAGTGTGGGGGCTGCCTGCAGTCTAGGCATGTGGCTCCACAGGTTCTGCTCCCTTCTGCCCTAGTCATCCCTGACACTGTCTGACTGCCACCTGAAGCCCAGGTCTGACACCCCAAGCCTACTCCCAACCTGGGGCTGCTCCACCCTCAGCTCAAACTACTGCTGTCCCAGGTGCACAAGTAAATGCTGCACCTGGGAGCAGTTGACTGGCTAAAAGCGCTCCCGGGTTTATTGCATCACATTAACTGAAAATGTAGATGCATCCAGTACACATACTGTTCTGTAGGTAGTCCTTCAATAATTCAAGGATGCTTCCATCATCCACCTGTACAAGAGGAAGGGAAATCACAAAGTCTGTGACAACCACAGGGGCATCTCCCTCCTCTCAACTGCCAGCAAGATATTTGTGAGAGTCCTCCTCAACTAGCTGACCAACCATCTAAACGACCTACTGACTGGGAGTCATAGCAAATGCTCTAATCCCTTTCCAGTCACAAATGGCATCAAGAAGGGCTGTGTACACGCACCTACCCTCTTCAGCATGGTATTCTCTGCCATGCTTTCAGATACCTTCCAAAATGATGACCTTGGTATGTGGATCAGGTATGTTTAGATGGAGACATCTTCAACCTGTGTAGGCTCTGAGTGAGCTCCAAAGTCCAGACAACCATGATTTGTGACTTCCTCTTCTCTGATGACTGTGCATTATGCTCAGGCTCACAGGCTGACATGCAACAGTCCATGGATCTATTCTCATCAGCCTGCAACAACAATAGTCTCACTACCAACAGAAAGAAGACCAAAGTGATGTTTCAACCTGTGCCTGGCACAACACCCCAGGAATCACACATCTCAGTTAAAGACCAATAGCTGTCAATGGTCAACAAATTTGCTTGTCTAGGCAGCACACTCTTCCATACTGTCCACATTGATGATGAAGTCAAAGCAAGGCTAGCAAAAGCTATCATGGCCTTCAGCAGACTCAGTAAGTTAGTCTGGGACTGCAGAGGCATTGGAATGTTGACAAAACTGAAGGTTTACATAGCTATATTTCTCCCAACCCTCCTTTTTGCCTGAGAAACCTGGACTGTCTACCAGTGTCATGCCAAGAAACTAAACCACTTCCCTGTGGTGCCTGTGAAAGATACTAAAGATCAAGTGGCAGGACAAGATTATGGACACTGAGGTACTCAGAAGATCAGCTCTCCCCAGTAACCACACCCTACTGGAACTGGTGCAGCTAAGATGGGCTGGCCACCTTTCAAGAATGTCCAACACTCCCCTGACAAAGAAAATATTTTAAGGCGAGCTGTCAAATGGAGTACACTTTCATGGAACACCAAAGTAGTGGTACAAGGACACCCTAACGGTGTCCCTAAAGAGTTTTGGTATTGACCTGGAGTCATGGGAGCAAATCACTCGTGACTGTCGATCCGGGAGGTCATAGGTCCAGAGTGGAGCATTGGCCTTCGAGCAGGGGCGCATGGCAGAGGCAGTGAAGAAGAGTGTGGCCAGGAAACGAGAACCTCTCATGTCCAGTCCTCATCACTTTCCTGTCCTTGATGCAGCAGATTGTTGAGGGCAAAGATTGGTCTTATAAGTCAACTCATGTACCCACAGGACCTAGCCTCCACCCTGCTCTTCTCTCTTTCCTCTCTCTTCTTTCTCTTTTTTCCTCTCTTTCGCCTGTCCTTTGTCTTTTCTTCCTCCCTTTTTCTTTCCTGCTTCCTTTCTCTTCCCCCTCCCCCTTTACCCCATTCAGGATGTGGTCATCTTCACTTCCAAAGGAAGAACAACGCATGCACCCAATATGTAGGGAAAAGTAAGGTGTAAGCAGAAACGTAGCACTTACTTTCTTCAAGCTGAGTTTATATTAGAAGAGCTTTCTATACATTAATCAGTTTTAAGGTTAAATGAAACTTTGGTGATCCTGTAGCCTGATCCCCTACATAATACAAGCCAATTAACTTTTCCCAGTAACTTTTGCATCAAGCCCATAACTTCTGCTTTTAGTTCTCAGTTTATTTTCAACAGGTAACCAGTTGTAATGATTTAATGGGTTTTTAAGAGTTGAGATATCTATGCCAAACCTAAGTCAATCATTCCAATGGTTTGTTATATTTATTGTTAAAAGTTTGCATCTTATTTCAAAGTCTGAAATTATCAGGTTTCGGTATTCAAATATTGCAGCCTCGTATGACATTTTCTGTTATACTAAAGAGCCATATACTGTGAAAAATCTCTTCCCTATCTGCACACTCTGACCAATCCACATCTTTACTCCCTGCTGGAAAAAAATGAAATTGAACTTTACAAGCCTCTCACCATAAACCTGGTCTCTGGTCTTATATCAGCTCATGAATTCTCTTGCACTAGCCCTTTTCTGAAACCTCCTTATTTTTCAGCACCATCTCTCAAAACTGTACATCAGAACAGGGCATGATAATCAAGTAAATGGTCTCACTTATATTATATACATAGATAAAACTACCACAGTACTCCTACCTGATGTTCCTCTGTTTACACAGTCAAGGACTGAGCTTACCATTAGCTACAACTTCTCTGCCAGAGCTTTTGTTCAGCTAGTCTTTTCCCATAATTCCTAAGTCATATATGCCAGGTAATACTCCACCATTTTATAAGAATGGCCTACATTTGTTCCTAGTGGCATATCATATTATTCTTGTATATAACAAAAACCTATTGGTCAAATAAATTCAGACTTTATGTCTGGCCTTTCTTTATTGTTTATCATATGCCCAAATCTGTACCATCCACAAAGCTTAAAGTAATACTTGTATATTTTCTTCCAGATCACTAAAGTGTATATAAAATAGGACTCAGCCCAGAAAAAATCCCTAAGGAACCTCACTAACCACCCCCGCCCCAAAAAATCCCATAGTCCAAGTCTTCCCTATTTGCAATCATTTTTGACTCATTTATTTAACCAGTTTTGAATATGCTTACATTGTGCATCACTGATTTTTATGATATTATCTTTTATCAAGTTTTCACATCAGCGATGTTAAATGCCCAAGCATATATTGTCTTAAAAGGCTTAATTATATTGAATCACCCAACTTCTACTTTCACTCAAAACAATACCACATTTGTTGACAAGACCAATATTCAATAAAACCATGTTGATTGACGTTAATAGTGTCATTGTTCTTTTTGATCTTTTTTGACTGAATCCCAAGCCAGCCTTTCAGGATCAATGTAAAACAACCTGTGTGTGCTTCCTGGGTCATCCTATTTACTCTTTCCAGTGCTACTATAATATGCTTTTTTCCAGTCAGAACTTCCCCGGTGTTCTAAGATTTGATAAAATTCAACATTAAGGCAACATTAGTGGTGCAAAGTGCTGCTCTGCTAATTCTTTTTATACTATAATCCATTCCCACTAATTTTAAAATGTTTAACTTTAATAATTGCTGTTTAACATTCTCTCTCATTACTGTTGGAAAAAGTATGTCATTATCATTGCAAGAAATAAATACATCATCTTTCTTCTTGCAAAATGCAGAGCAAAAATAATAGAAATCATAGGAAAGTAGGACTGAAAGGGACCTTAAAGAGGCATCTAGTCCTTCCGTCTACTCAAGGCAGCATCATCCCTAACTAAACCATCCCAGGCAATTGCCTGGCTGTCTAATCTGATTTTGAAAGCTTCCAGGGATGAAGAATGCACTCTGTCTTGTCCACTGTCCTAGTCAGAAATTTCCTTCTAATCTTCAGTCTAAATTTCCCATGCTGCAACTTGAGAGCATTTCTCCTAACCCTGGCCCATTCAGACATTCATAAAGTCTGAGGTGGAATTGATTTAAGTTCTGTGGTTTTCTGTCAGCAGTGAAGGTTAGATCAGTAGTGAAGAGAACACACATTTATCCTTCAGTGGTGAGGTGGAGCAAATCTTAGACCAGGTTCTGCCATTTTTAAACCAATCTATGTGTGCTGAACTTCTGTTCTATTATTATCAGATTTCTGATGACTTATACTAGTAAAAATGTAATGTCTGCACCTGGCCTCAGAGTTATAAAGAAAGCCCATCTCCATCCTCTCCATAATCACCCCTCAGTTATTCGAAGACTCCCTCAGTTCTCTATTCTCCAGACTAAATAACCCTAGTTCCTTTAGCCTTTCCTCATAAGTCCTGCTTCCTAGGTGCCTAATCATTTTTGTTGCTTTCCACTGGACTCTTTCCAATCTGTCTGCATCTTTCCTGAAGTGATGGACCCAAAACTTCAGGTGAGGCCTCAGTAGTGCTGGCTAGAGTGGAAGAATCATTTCCGTTGATATGAAAGGGACGGTCCTCTTAATACATCCCAGTATGCTGTTGGGTTTTTTGGCAAAGAGAATGATTCATCCAGCTTTCTATAACCTCCATATCCTTTTCAGCAGTATTTCAGCTTAGCCAGCTATTCCCTAGTCTGCATTTGTGCATTTAATTATTCTGTCTCAAATGCAGGACTTTGTACTTGTCCTTGTTGAATATCCTCTGATCATTTCTTTAGTTTATCAAGGTCATTCTGGATCCTAGCCCTTTTGTCCGGATCATCTGTATATTCACCAAATTTGGTGTTGTCCACAAATTTACTAATCATACAGCCATAAGTGACTGGTGCCTCTTGAGTCAGTGACCTGGGGGGGGGGTCCTCCAGTGGCTGATCACACTGACTGTGGGGGGGAGATGCCCTGGACACCAATTGGGCTGACCGGGGGGCGGGGAAGGGGTGCCCTGTCAGCTGACTGTGCTGCCTTCTGACTCACTAAAGAGCAGCTGCACCACTTCCAGAACTCCTGTGGCCACTTGCAGCAGCAGCGTGGCCACTTTTGCATGTGGCCCAGCTCCCTGGCCCGCACTTGTGGGGGGCGGGCACTAGTGCTCCTGCCTGCACTCCTACCCATTGCCTAAACACAGAGCACAGCCTGACAGGGGGTGCACTGGTCCTCTCAGGGGGTGCACGTGCACCCCTGTGGACCTCCTATGCCTTGCCACTAAATACACCACTTGATCCCATCATTCAAATCATTAAGGAAGATATTAAACAATACCAGACCCAAAACATACCCATACTGGACCCAGGACAGACTTATATTTATTGTATGCTTCAGTAGAAGGACTGGCAATTTTACCATATTATCTAAGAATAGATTTATACTGTAGAAAAGTTTTCATGAGTTCCTGATAAACTTAAATCATTCCTACTTATTCTCCTTCCTCCTATTGACTATACATTTTTCATTGCTATCTCAAAATAACTTTATCCATTACCTTCATTTTCTAACTGCTGGTTTGTACTCAATATCCTCACCTTCTCTATTCTTTTGTTTGTAAGTTATTGATATACTGGGGAATTGGGGCAAATCTAATAATTTAAGATTTTTTTAAACATCTAATAAAGCATTATTAAATCATTCCCATTTATCATGCACAGTCACCCAATAGATTTAGAAGCATACTGTAGAATTCAGCAGCTTTACAGCCCTCTGCAAATTCTAGAATATGGTTAAAAACATTGTGAAACAAAATAATCCAGTATTGACTTTTATAGATTTTAATATTTTCCAGAATACCCAATTGTTTCTATTTCTTTACCCCTATTATTTTGGAAAGACTGTGCTATGGAATCCAAGTTTCGTTTTGTTTTTTTTTTTATGCTTTCACGTGTTATCTTTTTTTATGTTTGCACAATCACTGTGAAGCTTTCTCAAATCATTTGCCAGCAACCCTCTTAGACTACTGCAACAGCTGGAGACCATGCTACTGCCACTGATACATCCTCTGTGCTTGTTGCTGGGAGAGGGATTGTGGAGCTTCTACACTGGCCGACAGAGTAGCACTTGTGCATGGAGACTTGAGGTCTTTGAATCAACAACAGTATTAAGTTGATGTCCCAAAAGATTCTCTCATACAAACGTATCCTCTGCTATATTGCAGAAGTTGGAAAGAGACACATGATATTCTCAACAGACAAAATGAGGAACTCGAGATATGATGCCAGTGGGTAGAAATGATGCCAAGAAATCACAGGCCAATTTTCTTCTTCATGTTTGAACGAAATGCACAAGTATGAAGTATAGCTGTCTTGCTTCAAATTTTCTGCCTCTTGGTCTTTTTTTTTTTTGTTTTGTTTTCCCTAAAGCATTTCTGAGGCTGTACCACTAAGATAGTAGTGTTATTCAGCTGTATTTTTGGAATGTTCATGAGATTACTGGAGGAACAAGTATAACCTCCCCCTGAATTACGTTATACTCTGTAATATTACCTTTATATTAAAAATGAACTATTAACAGTAAATAAAACACTATCATTTTCTCATCCTCTTTCATTGAGGGAATAATACATTTTAGAGGGTTCAAGTTGACTAAATTTTAGATCTTCAAATAAAAAAAACCCCTAGCATTTATTTCTTGCTACTGATTCAGAGAAATCTAGCACACATTTTCCACTTAAACTGTAAGAACAACTGGGATAATGTATCATTTTTATACAGTTTGCACTAGCGTGTTTAACATTTAATATGAAAAGTGATATACTGTAATTTTTCATATTGGTCAAACTTCCCTCAATTTTCTTCAACACTGTCCACATGTAATGCTCATTTGGCTGCAATCAGTTTCTTCAATGGTTCATTAGCTGCATCAAGATCCCTAAACAAGTATATTTTATTACCTGTCATAATTCAGTTTAGATGGAAACAGAATTGAGGTTTCTACACCTTGCACGGCATAATTGTCTTGTAAGTACTTTGGGATCCTGGCTCCATGCCTGAGTTGTATGAATCAGATTTAAAAAGTAAGGGAGGGGAATCTTTTCTCTTTATGATGGATAACTCACTCTTGGCTCTTGCCTCTAAAGTTATGGGGCAAATTCAAGGTAAAATGGAAAGTGTTATAAGTTATATGTCAGAAATTTGGATGTAGTCCACGTAAGTACTTACCCATAAAATTACCATCTATCAAGTTAGGTGCTATTTGCTTTGATGGAACCATGTCAGGTTCTGCTTTTTCATACTGGTGAAACCAATAGGACATAATTTCTCCATGGGTATGTCTACATGTGCATTTAGTTACCATTTTTGGCAGGTGTCTACATGTGCAGGGACTTGGCATTAGATCTAGTGCCAAGTCCCTCCAGCCCTGCTATGTGCTTCTGCGGCCACTGGGGGGAGCTCCAGTCTCCGGCAACATGGTTGCCAGCACTTCACAGACATCTTGGAAATACAGCCCTGCCCTCTGATCCCTGGCCTGCCCCTTTCCTGCCAAAGAGCTGTATTCCCAGCACAAGGAAAGCACATAGCAGCTCCCTTCTGCCCATCCTGCCTCTCAAAACCAGGGTTCCTTCAGTCTCTGCCAGTGATGTCCAGTGCCCTGCTGCTCCAGCCCTGCCCTCGATGACCAGTGCCCCATGCTCCTGCTGGCCATGGTGCTGAGCCTGATGGCCCCAGCAGCCCCACCTTCCCCTCTGCCCAGGCTCCAGGAGAGCCACACACACCTGCCAGCAGGTGCCAGGGCACCAGATGTGGCAAGCCCTAGCTAAACCCCTCCTCCTGCACTCCCCACTCCAGCCCACATACACTACCACTCACACCCCGCCATCCCCCGCCCACCCCCAACACCAGTCGCAGGACATGTACATGGTTGAAACAAAAAACTTTATTACCCTCACAACACTCACCTGATCCATCTCAGTTCAACCAACAGAGCCGCTCCACCACCCTCCCCACCTACCAACATAAAAAATCCCTGTTCCCAAAGTGCAAACTATTTACAATAGTCTCAGTCTCTATCTGAGTCCCAAAGTGGGGGTCCATGGAGTGGGCACACCTAGGGGGCAGAGCCCAGGGACAGGTGCCCAACAACCCAGCCTCAGACTGTTTTCCTGTAGGTGCAAACACTGCGGCACATGTGCTGAAAGCAGGGCTGGTGTGGGGTCCTGTCCCCACTGCTAATTGGTCTGGCACCATGCCATGTAAATTTGGGTGGATGCTGGGCCAGTGTCCATGCAGGGGGTTGGGTGGTGGGAGACTGGAGCCAGGGGCTGGGCCAGAGGCTCCAGTGGGCAGGAGGCGTTGCGGGATCTCCTCCCAGGCCCTTCTGTGGGACAGCAGGCAGGACCTAGTGACCCTGCAGAGCCTTGAATGAGGGCCAGGCAATGGGGGGCATGGATGAGACCACCGGCCCAGGAGGGTGCCCAAGGATGAGACCACCAGCCCAGTGCAGCACTTGGCATCCACAGCCTGCACTACCTGGATCTGGAGGCCCACCTGCTGTTAGAGCAGGTCAATATGCTCCCACTCCTGAGCCTCCATCTACAACCTGTTCTCCCACTGGACCCAGTTCCATGCCCCTCCTGAAAGGTCTCTTGGGTGATGTCCTTCACCCACCAAGCCTGCTCCTGGACCTTCTGCACCTGCTCCCACACCCGCCGTTCATCTGCCACCACCAGCATCCACTTGAGCAGGAGTATCTGGTCTTATGTATATCGCGGTCACATACAGTGCATGGAAAGGGCTCCAGGGCTGGGTGGCGACAATCCAATCTGTATCCCCCCTGGGGCTGATGGGCTCTCCCCTTCATCCAGATGTTGACCCTGCAGAGGGAAGAGACAGAAGCCTTTTGTGAGACTTGGCAACATTTCAGACATAAGATGCTCTGCACCTGGGGCCATGTACTGCCCAGCCTCATTTTGGGGGTGGGATGTGCACAGGTGCCCAGAGTCCATGGTAAACTGGCTGGGCAGGCCCGTGTTCTGTCACCTGATGCCCAAGCCCCCTGTCCCCCATCGAACAGGCATCCTGCCTCTCCCACCCCCTTCCCAGGGCAGGACAAGCCAGGCTGCTGGTAGCACCTGCTGCTGCAGCTCCAGACCACACTCCCACACCCCTTTTCCTGCAGATCTGCTCCAACTGATCTGCTGCACTGCTACCCAGGCCATGGCACCTGGGTTCAGGGAATGTGGGGCTCCCAGACAACTGGGTCTAGGGACTGGCTGGGGGCCTTTCTTGGGAGGCAGCCCAGGGCCTTCCCCCCATAGATTCATAGATTGTAGAGTCAGAAAGGGACCATAGTGGATCATTGTGTCTGAACCCCTGCCCCGCTAGGAAAGAGGACCGAGGTCAGATGACTCCAGCCAGGCAACTGGCAAACCTCCTTTTCAAGACCTCCAAGTTAAGTGAATAGAACTACCTCTCTTGGAAGCCCGTTCCAGATTCTGGCCACTATTACTGTAAAAAATTTCTTCCTAATGTCTAACCTAAATCTAGTCTCCACTAGTTTGCATCCATTATTCCTAGTTACTCCTGGGGTTATCTGCTAAATAGCGCATCACCAATAGTGCATCAACCTCCCCTCATAGGGTCTTTCACAGAGGCCACTAATCATGTGAGTAGCCCTCCTCTGAACCCTCTCCAGATTCTCCATGTCCCTCTTGAAGTGCGGCGCCCAAAACTGGACACAGTACTCCAACTGTGGCCTGACCAATGCCTTCATACAGGGGGAGCATCACCTCCCTCAATCTGTTGATCATGCATCTGCTAATGCACGACAAGGTGTGATTGGCTTTGTTGATGGCCTCATTACACTGCTGGCTCATGTTCATCTTGGAGTCAACTATGACTCCAAGATCTCTCTCAGACTCTAAACTGCTGAGGTCATCCCCCAACCTGTAGGTAAGCTGGACATTCCTCCTTCCTAGGTGGAGTACCTTACATTTATCTTTGTTGAATTGTTTCCTATTTCATTCCACCCATTGATCCAACCTGTCCAGGTCATCCTGTATCTGCTCCCTGCCCTCCAGTGTGTTAACTTTGCCCCATAATATGGTATCATCTGCAAACTTGGAGAGGGTGTTCTCCACACTCTTGTCCAAATCGCTGATGAAGATATTAAATAACACACCAGTCCGAAGACTTAACTGTGCAGGACCCCACTGCCCACCTCCTTCTAGGCTGAGAATGACCCGTCCACCACCACTCTCTGGGTGCTGTCCCTAAGCCAGTTGGGCACCCACCTGACTGTGTAGGTGTCTACTCCACAGTGCATTAGCTTTCCTATGAGAATATGATGTGAAGCTGTGTCGAAGGCCTTCCTAAAATCCAGGTAGATGACATGAGCCTCCGCTCCTGTGTCAAGGTAACATGTGACCTGGTCATGAAAGGCTATATGGTTTGTCAGGCATGATCTGCCTGTGACGAACCTGTACTTGTTTCATTTCAGCATTGTTTCCCCTGCTGGGCCTTCATGAACATGCTCTTTGATGATTTTTTCCAGTATTTTCCAAGGGATAGAGGTAAGACTGACTGGCCTAAAGTTACCTGACTCATCCCTTCTCCCCTTCTTAAAAATGGGCACCACATTGGCCCTTTTCCAGTCCTCAGAGACCTGGCTGGAGCACCATGAGTGCTCAAACAGCTGAGTCAGTGGTTCAGCTATAACACTGGCCAATTCTTTCAGCATCCATGGATGGCGGTAATCTGGGCCAGCTGACTTGTACCCATCCAGCCCTTCCAAGTGCTCTTTAACTAAGTCAGCACAAACCATTGGTGGTCTGATGCCTTTTGGACATCTGGCTATGCTCAAGGTGGGGGAATTGTCTTGGTCAGTACTTAGGAATACTGAAGGAAAGAACTCATTGAAGATCTTGGCCTTTTTCCCTGTGTCAACCACCAGCTGACCTGATTTGTTCTGCAGGGGCCCTATGTTACTTTGCACTTTCCTTTTGCTTGCTATGTATCTGTAGAAGGACTTTTTATTGTCCTTAATTGTTGAAGCCAACCTAAGCTCCAGTCCTGCCTTGGCCTGCCTAACTGACTCCCTGCCAGGGAGGTCTATGCCTGCTTGGTGGCTGCCCCCTGCTTCCACTCCCTATAAATCTCTTTCTTTGCCCCCAGTCTTTCCTGGAGCTCCTTGTTCAGCCAAGGGTTTTTTTTTTTTTTTTTGTATCTCCTTAGCCCCTTTCCTGCATAAGGGGATAGACTCCTTTTGTGCCCCAAGGATCACACCCTTGAGAAACCTCCAATCCTCCTGGACCCCCATTTGCTCAATGCTCTTGAGTTCCACCACCTCATTAACTACTTTTCTAAGTTTACTTAGTTGGCCCTTCAGAAGTCTAATGCTTTAGTCTCACTGGATATTTTTCTTACCCTTTGCTAAATAGTGTACTCTACCGCATGCCACCACTGTTCCCTAAGCATGTCCCTACTGTGTATTCCCTAGGCAGTGAACAATAAGCTGTTTGTTCAGGTGGAAGGGTGCCTGAGCCACTATGCCCTGCTACTGATGATCCTCCTGGTGCCCCCAGTATACCTGCACTCCTGTTTTGGTGCCCTAAGCTACGATGGTACAGGGGACAAACTCCATTTGCCCTTCAACCTCCACCACTGCCTGTAGGGCCATCTGTGGCAGCGCTACATGTTACTGCCTCCCAGTGCTAAGGAGGACATTGCTGTTGGCATCAACTCCTTCCTCAGAGTGTGAGGCCCATGCAGCACAGTTGCAGGGACACAGGCTGCTCAGTATTATTTTGAAATGTGTTCTGCATCTCTGCATACTGTGGGTGGGTAACCTGTGCAAGAGGAGTGCAGGCAGGCTGGGTAGAGATGGGGGGCAGGGGCAGGGGCAGGGGCTGGGGCCAGGGACAGAAGTAGGGACAGAGACTGGGGACTCGGAAGGACTGGGAGGGCCCATGCCTTTGTTCGGTGCCTTACCATGTGTCCGGGCCTGGTGAGGCTAGCACCTCAGTTCAGGCCTCTCCATCAGTGATGGCATCCAACTATAGACTCAGTGTATGGCAGGCTAGCGCCTGGCCAGAGCCCCCCCGGGATGGGACTGGTGCTGCTGGTAGCCATTATGGTGGTTTTATGATTGGCCACTCCTTATGGTGGGGCCAGGGAGTGCTGCAGCTGGGGGAAGTGAGAAGAGTGGGGCACTGAACACCTGAAGGCCCCTCCTCTGGGGAGGTGTTACCACTGGAGCAGTCAGGGTAGGGTGAGAGTTCATCCAGGCCACCTCTGCTGGTGAACACTGCAGGTTTGCACCCTGGGTCCTGAGGCACCAAAATGTTGGTCAGCTCCTGCATAAAGGGCATGGTCTTGGGGACACAACCAGACTGATGATTATGGCTGCTCACAGCCACCCACTCTGCCTGCAAGGTCTTGATCTTTACGTGGCACTGCTGCATTGTCCAGGAGTGCCTTCCCTCATGCATCCCACCTGGCAGGGTCTCATAAATATGGATATTCGAGTGTTCACCATGCATGAACTGTCTCTGGACCTCTGCATCCCCCCCAAAAGGCCACAAGGTCACCAACCTCCTCCTGGCTCTGATTGGAGCATGCACACATGGGCGGGGCTGGTCCTGGAAGGGGAGGATGGAAAGGACATGGTGGTGCATCTCATGCTGGCTCTCTGGACCCCCACACAGCTATCTCTGTGTTGCCATCCTTGCACATCAGCCAGCAATGCTCAGCAGAGAGGCACAGCCAGGTACTAGGAGCTGTATGGCAGAGGCATTTCACCATAGGACCTGCAAAGACAGGAGACAGTACTGGGAGTGAGCAGAAACAAGGAACAGGTGCTGGCCCTGGTGTTAGAGGCAGCCAGGCAGCAGCCCTGGGGATATGTCAGGGCTTTGCAGGGGGTACAGCAGGCTGCAGCCCTTTGCAACGCTCACCAGGGGAATACACAGGGCCTGAATTGCTCTAAGGTCCTTGTGTGTTTGTCCCAGGGTACAAAATGGTTGGAGTCTTTTATAGCCTTCAGGTAGGGCCTGCTGCAGAGTGCCCAGCCCTGGGAAGGAGAGGTGGCCAGCCAGGAGACCTGGGGCTGGGTGCAGGGCAGCCTCCTGTCATGGAAAAAATCTTAAATGTATGCTGCCAACACAGAAGAGCTGGAATTGACATGCGCAAAGAAGACAGGCAAAGCTATGGAAATTTCCACAATGTGCCCAGCACATGCCCCCTGGGCGACCTCAGGTGCTGTCAATCAGCATTGACCTACTTTTCAGTCTTACGCATGCGCAGTTACTTCACAGAGCTAGATCTAACACATGCTCAGTTTAAAACTCAATGAGGTAACCGCTCTGGAAGTTTCTAAGAGAATAGCAGGTTGATTGGCCACTGGCTGCTATATAGGGTTTGTGAGCCCCACCCAGGGGGGGCGTTCAGAGAGTTGGTGGGTGTTTGGAGTTGGAGTTAGTGAGTTTTGTTAGTGATCATTGGTGTAGGAGTTTGGAGAGACCATGCTCCGTCTGCAAGCAGAGGCTCCCTAGGCAGGGACTTTGAGGCAGATTGAGAGGCTGGGATCCGATCTCCCGGTTCTTTTCATACTTCATACAGTGATTTACTTCTTCGTTACGTTTCCTCGGACTGATTCCTTTTGTTACTGGACTGTTTACGGCTTTCACCTTGACTTCAATTCTGGATCCTCCTCACCACTTTGACTTTGGCTTCGTCTTTCGCTTACCTGGCTTTCGACTTCAGTTTCCTGCTTCGACCACCCCGTTGTCCATCACTGGACTGGCGTCACACCCTACTGTTCTCCGTTCTTCGTTTCACCACATTACAGTTTTCGTTGTGTTGTATTTCCCTATATGAGCTGTTGACCAGCCCTGGGACTAGCAGTGGGCAGCCGCATCTATCCCTCAGGGGGTAGAAAGCAAGGGCTTACTGTGAACCTCGTGGGCCAACAGACCCCTTTGTTGTTCGTGTTAATAACTGCAACTGAAGAATGAATTGTGCCTCCGCCTCAAAGCATGAGTAAATAAACCCATCTTATTTTGAAACCATATGCTTCCATGCTACTCAGACTCCGCTGCCACTAATCCCACCTGTTCGTGTTCCAATCGCCACCCCGGCCCACCGTGACCTTGGGGCGCGATTCGTTTGGTTACCCCGACACCTCCTAGTGGCTAGGCAGACCCAACACTAAATTTCGTGCCAAGTTACATCTACACATTCATTAACTAACTGCACCTAAATTTGATACCTGCATTTGCAGATACAAAATTTAGACATGATTAGCCATTTTTACTGTGCAGTAAAGGCATGCATATACCTCCACTGCACAGTAAATTAAGCTAATGCACATTAACATATCTTGTGTAGATGCAGCACATGAAATCTAAAATCATGTACTATTTGCCTACCTTAGAGAAAGTAAATGAGAGGAAGACTTCTGGTGCCAGGAACAGAATTCATAAGTCTTAGTTAGGCACTTAATTATCTACAGAATGAATGGTGGGAACCAGATGCATAAGAATCGCAATACCCAGCTGGTTGAGAAGGTCACAAGTGCCATCTCTATAGTCAAATCATCGAAGCATATGTCTGACTTCTGCAACTCTGTATAAATCCTGAAGTTTTCATCTGTGGAGAGAAAGAGGAGGGTCCATCTGCCTTTTCGCCCAATACACTACTGATTATGACATTTGCCCTGAAAGAGAGAAATACAGGTTCTGGTCTCCCCCACAAAAAAACTGGTCTTGAACCTACATCTCCCACTTCTTAGCAAAGTGCCACAGCTACCTCACAATGGTACTATTATTACACTTGATTTTGATCAAGGGGTGATGCAAATGGAATGAAATGATTGGAGATACCATTCCAGTCTCATATCCAAATTTATTGAACACATAAACAATACTACTACCCAAGCAAAATCCCAAACAGTCTGTAAAAGTCTTATGCAGGGCTTTCAAACAATGCACGATGACTCAGCTAGCTAGGCAGCATCATGGCACTGGTGGTCACGGTACTGACCAGTGTGGTCTCCTTTAGCTCAGTGACAGCTTCCCAAACTGAAGCATTTTTCCTTAGGTTTTAATACCCTTTTACAGCCCTCTTCTGTACAAGGGGTGGCAGAATGAGAAAAGTGTAGCCCTCAAGGAAAAGGATCTCTTGCCTCAGGCAGTGTATGGCAGTAATTACTCCATTATATTTATGCAAAAGACAAAAAATGCAAGATGCAAAGCAACTATTAGGGACTGGGCCCAGAATAAAAGGGTTTCTTCTTTCCAGGGCAGTATTATGGTTAGGGTTAAGGTTATTTTGATTCTCAGTAATTTGGAGAATAAACCATGCACAAAAGAAATTAAACGTTTAGTTTGGATACTATAGGAAATCAGCTCCATGTTTTCTGATGTCAAATTTCCTTTGGAAAGGGCCCCAGAAATTTTATTTGGCACCCCAATTTCTCTTTCCATCCACTTTTCAATTATGGCAATTCTTCCTTCAAGTACTGAGATTTCAGCAAAATTAACTTTGATTTTACCATCCACTATCATCAAGTTGCTTTGAAAGCTGTCTGGGTTTATTTCATTAATTTTTCCAGCATGTCCTAAATAGCTGCATTATCAGAGGAGAATAAATAAAAAATGACAGGGTCCATTTATTGCAAAGTTCTTTCATTTTAGAAAGACTTTCAATGTTATTTTTCAGCTGAGAGTTGTTCTTTGACTGGCTCTTCACCATTGGATGTTGCCAAACTCAGTGTTAAATCATAGCTTATCTTTTGTAGTCTTTTCCCTTTAGGGCAAGACAGTTTTTTTTGTTTTTTTTGTTTTGTTTTTTTCAGTTAGAGAAGGATAGGAGATTATATTGTGTGTCTATACTACTGCAAGATCATGCTAGGATGTACGACACTGGTTCTGTGTGGTGTGTTTGCTATGCATGCTAACCCCTGAAAAAGTGTAAGATTTGGGCACAATGTGGGGCTCCCTGAGTAGCAATAGTGCTAGTTTCCCCACTTGCCTTTGAGCATGCCACCCACCTAACTCACCTGCCATGCCTTGTTCTTAATTAATTACAATGTTTATTAAGGCAGGAGGCTGCCCATTCTTGCCCTGATGCCAGGGGGTGCATCTGCAGCTCTGATCCTCCCCTACACCACAGCCCAAGCCTTGCAGATGGCATCCACTGATATTAATCACACCAGCCCCACACTGGGCCCGAGAATCCTCATATCAGGACCCCTCTAAGATTCCTCCATTCAGGCAGCCTACCCCATCCTCATTCAGGGATGCCTTGCTCCCTGAAACTATTTCCCCTGTTGGGCATGGTCCCCCAGTTGAGACCCCAGGCCTTCAGCTCAGGGCATCTCTCGTGGTGGGCCCCTGGCCCTTTTGACCATTCTGGTCCTAGCCCCAGCATTCACCAGTTGAGGGTACCCTAAATCAGGCCTCTGAGTCTCTAGCCCCTCTCTCGCTCCTGGGTCCACCTTACGGCCCTACTAGGGGTTGATCCACCTGGTTGTGGGAGCTGGGGTAACTTACACCACAACTGGTGTTTCAGGGTCTCATGGGACTCTCACTGCCCCCCGCAGAAGCATGTCATTGTGCTTTCTCTATATAAAAATACTTGGCTCTCAGTCCTCTGGTTTTCCCTGCCCTTCACTGGGGTTTCATAATTTCATAGTCTCTAGGATCAGAAGGGACCTGAGTAGATCATCTAGTCTGACCCCCTGCCATGGCAGGAAAGATTACTGGGGTCAAACGACCCCAGCACGGTGTACATCTAGTCTCCTCTTAAAGACCCCCAGGGTAGGAGCCAGCACCACTTCTCTTGGAAGTAGTTTCCAGATCCTAGCCAACCTGACCATGAAGTAGCGCCTCCTGATATCTAGTCTAAATCTACCCTCTGCCAGCTTGTGACCGTTATTCCTGGTCACTCCTGACAATGCTCAGGAGAACAGGGACTTCCCCAGTGCTTGCTGGTCCCCTCTCGTAATCCGTGTTGGGATTACCTCCCTTTGGGCTTGGAGGATCATCTCCTTAAGGAGCAACCACTCTCCTTGAACACCTGGCTCCCCTCCCCTCCGAGACCTCAGTGTTTCCCTGACTATTCTCCTTAGCTCATTGAAGTCTGCCCTCCTGAAATCTAGGGCTGCTGCCTTGCTGCAGGCCTTTGCTACCTTGCACTGGATGGTGAATTCCAGCAGGCGATGATCACTGTCACCCAGGTGTTTGAGCACCCACAGCCCCCTCACCAGGTCATCTCCCGTGGCCAGCACCAGGTCGAACAAGGCGTCTCCCCTGGTCGAGCTGTGCATCTCCTGGGTTAGATGGAGGTCCTTCATTCTGGCTAGGAACCTATGTGAGTGGTCAGACGTGGCTGACTGCTCTTCCCAGCAGATGTCCGGAAAGTTCAGGTCCCCCATGATGACCACATCCTTTGACTTCACTACCTCCATGAGCTGACTTAAGAATTCCTGGTCAAGCTCTTCCACGTGGTTGGGAGGCCTGTAGTAGACCCCCACTGTTAAGTCTCTTTCCCTTTGACTGCCTTGCATTCTAACCCAAAGCACTTCAGATTGCCCCTCCTTTGATTCTTTGTTAATTGACCAGGATGTGTATTCCTCCTTAATATAGAGTACCATGCCCCCACCTTTCCTTCCTATCCTGTCCATCCTGTACAGCCTTGACATTCACCGCCCAATCATGCATTGAGTCCCACCATGTTTCAGTGATCCCCACTATGTCCGGGTTGGTTTCGGCTAGCAGGAGGGTAAGTTCCTCAGCCCTCATCTGTGCCCCCTCACTGGGGCTCCACACAGCCTTCTCACTAGGGCTACTCATCTGTGCCTCCTCACTTGGGGCTCCACACCACCCCCACACTTGGGGCCACAGGGCTTCCCTCCCTGGTGGGATCAGGTAGCCATAGCTTTGCCTGGCCCCAACTACCTTTCCTCAGGGTCTTGCACCCCACAGAGCTCAGGTGGCCTCAGCTGTGCCTGGCTCCCGCTCTGCCTTCTTGAAGTCTTGCACCCCACAGGGCTCAGGTGGCTGCAGCCATGCCTGGCCCCCACTACCTCTGATGTTACCAGTCCCACCCTGACAGAGGTAAGGTGAGGGCTAGAGTTAAGGTGCCCCTACCCACTTTTCACTGGGGTGATAACTGGCCTAGCATTTCCTGGGGACTCCCATACCACTGAGAGCTTCACCAGGTCACCAACCCCTGGCATGGTGCAGTTTTAGGTCATACCCAGGACCAGGAGACTCCAAACCATCCCCAACAGCTCCTGCCCTTACCTCCAGGATGATACATAAAGCCTTGCAGCCAGGCAATGTTGCTGCCTGGCCTGCCAGCAGGGAACTGATCTGTTTATACATGCAGCCAGGAATCTAAAATGGCTGCTGCAATCAAGCACCTGCTGGCTGCTTGGATCAGGTCTTAAAGTGGCAGGCACCAGCCCTGCCACACACCTTCCCCCATAAAATGGTACCTAGGGGCGGTTTCCCCTGCTGCTCCTCCAAAGCAGACTCCCCCCAGAGCCTGTGTGAGCCCTCTAGTGGTGAGCAACCCCCAAAGGTGCTCCACCACACACCTTCCCCCTTAGAATAACATTCAGGGGGCTTCTCTTGGCTGCCTTCCCTGCTGGCTTTGTCTCAGCCTACTGTATCCCCTGCCCGTGGTAAGCACCCCAAAGGTGCTCCGCCACATAGACACTTTAGATAGGTGCTAGGCATCAGCTAATAAGCACACTTGAGATAGATGTATGCCCAAGTCTACTTTAAGAGTTCAATTTCTTTACCTCTTTCCTGGTAGCATTTCTATTCAGACATCAATGAGGGAGTTAATTGACTTTATGGCTTATTATATTCTATCAGATTCATGATAATCTCTCTTCATTCCAGAGGTATTAATGACACACTCCTTTTAAATGGTCTTGATGTTCCACTATTTAAACCATCCTTTCTTCTGCATTTTTCTGTCTCTTAGCCACACGTGGTAATGACACTTTTCTGTTTCACAGACCAGCAGACTGTTTTTGGCTCTAGCTAAATTCAGGTGTAGTAACGTTACACTTGTAGTAGTCTCAGGTATAGAAATTTGTCACAAGTGGGTGTCAAAAGGCCTTGCCCCCTGTCTGGCTAACATCTTCCCTATGTGCACCATTCAGTAAAAGAGGCATTGATCTTACCTTACCCAGCTTCTCTCTGCTGTTAGTTTTGTCACCCACCAGGACTTTTATTTTGTTCTGTTCAGGATTTGGTTCCCCTAGAAGACTGTTTCAGTCCAGGATAGGTAATTTCTTTGTGGGGCTCCACCTTCCCTACAACCAAGTCTTACCACACCCTTGATGTTACTTCTGCTAAAAGTTTTCAGGAGACAGGCTCACTTTTAGCCACTTCACCCTTTCAGCAGTGGCTACAAGGAAGAGTTTGTATTCCAGAAGTCCCACAACCAGAAACCTGAGTCAGTTTCAGGGATTACAGTTCTTTTGGGGTACTCTGCCCTATTTGCCCTTTTAAATAAAGATTTTTTACTGTCCCCACCATCAATTTGCAATCCAATTAAATTCCACAATCGGGGTCAGGAAAAAAGAATGGAAAAAGCCAACCAAAAAAAACCCCATAGCGCCTTCAGGGCTACAGAGCCCCTCCCTGGGCTCCTCTGGAGATCAACCTTCTGAAGCCCTGACACCTTTCCCAGCACCTACTTGGCAGTGGCTCTGTCATCTTCAGGCAAATTATCCCTGTTCTCCAACAGTGGTGGCCCTCTGACTACCAGTGCCTCTTGCCAAACTCATCTGTGCTGTGGAAGGTTGCAGATCAGTGCTGTCAGGAGAGTCCCACAGCATCTCTGCTCCTTGGACACCGTGGTCTCTGCCAGGCTGCCTCTCTCTAGGGCTAGAAGCACCCTTCTGTGTCTGCTGGCTGCCAGTCCTAAGGGACCATTCACTCTGACAATGCAGCTCCACAATCCCTTGGAAAACCTTCCCTCTCCTGAGGTAGGTACAGGGGAATTATTTCCCTCTTTGGTGTCCCCTTCAGCCCCAGAGCCTTCCTCCTTGCACAATGACTTAGTTATATTTGTTTTTGCTTGGATCTTGAGATGAATAATAAAGTGCTAGGTCCCTAACATATTAGTAAATCTTCTAGTTTCCCTTTAACTGGAGAAAAATGTGCTGTGCTATATGTGATGATGCATCCCACCACTTGCACCCCCTTTTCAAAATCATAAAACCATCCATGGATTCTTGTTATTGATGTTGATGAAGATGAAGTTAATAATAAAATATTTGCAGATATAAAGGACCAGCACCATATTGTGCTAGCCACTGTACAAACACAGGACAAAAAGATGATCTCCTCCCTGCAAGGCTTATGGGTCTGGCAAAGTTTAACGGTGTGATAAACAGTAATCTAGAATTTCTCCAAATACAGGTCTTGGTTAGAATGCACTTGAACTCTTACCCTTACTTACCTTGGAAGCTACATAGCTGCATATACTGGCCTGACTGAAAAAACACTGAATGATTCATTCACTTCAGAGTTTTTGAGTCAGGCCTTTTTTTCTCCAAATTCTGCAAGCTGCAAATTCCTTAGTAACAAACTGTCAATATATAGGGCCAATAGTCAGCTTCTGTGGTGCAATAGAACTCTCTAAATCATCAGCAGAAGTCACTGTAAGAAATCTGAAGTTCTTTGAATGGAACCTTTTTTATTACCTCCTTGAAAGAGCCCGTACTTTGATGCCTTGATTCCTGATTCTATTTTATCTGATTGTTCCAACTATTATTCTCTTAGAAGATGTAGCTGGGTATTAATACTGAAGTTTCTTCTTTAGGGACCTGAAGATGATAAATGGCCAGCATCTCAGAAGCATCTGAAATCTTAACCCAAGTTGTTCTGGGTGTTAAACATCACATATTAGAATCATGTTGCTTCAAATCATTTCTGAATTAAGGCATATATCTCCTGAACTGGGTTGTATTTGATTCTAAGTGAACTAGAAAAGAAATGTTGATTCTAACTGAAACAGACATGATAATCTTCTGGCATAAATTCTTTTTGAAAATACTGGGCTCTTGGCAGGTATGGTGGTTGCCTGCCTATTGCATTTGGCCTGAGGATATCCGTGTTAGGCAGGGAGTTTGCAATGAAACCCAGGATTCAATAAACACAGGGGGTGAGATGGGTCACTCTTCAGTTCAGGGCACAGTAATTGCATCCCACAGGACAGTAAAAATTCTGGTCACTCCCCTCCCCCAGGGGAAATTTAGGAGCTATACTTGTCTTATTAGCTATTGCAGATTTTGTCCAATGCCTTTTCACTATCATATACCATACGCGGCATTAGTACAGAGATGGACAATAACAGCTGCAGAGTTCCCTCAATATGAGATACTAGAAAACTGGGTGAAAGGGTGATTTTTCACATTATATGCTTATTAGAGAAGCACTACATGAAAGACAGTACTAAAAAATCAATGTGTGTACTGATGTTAGACTACATTTATGATAGAGACAATAGTATGTAATATTATACCATTCTTTTATCTGTATCTCAGGGAAACTACTATCCTAAATGGAGTTTGGAGATATCTTTGGCCAGCATGGTAGCCAAAAAAGGTGCAGGGGAATTTTGATAGCTGTGTAGCTATATCACCTAAAAACCAAGGTGCAAGCATGTCCTAGATTATTTGGAGATGGCAGTGAGTCTTTTGCAAAAATCTCTCTCTCGTGTGTGCGCCTGTTACCATATTGTCTCACAAATAATCGTTAACTTATACATAGAGCTGGCAGATCAAGTTCATTTCTTTACCAAGCCACAGTTCCACAAAGTCCTTAAGCCTGTGTGTAGCTTGAAGTACATGAGAATCCCTGCTAAAACTGAGTTAAAGCATATATTAAGGTATTGATTTACATTGATTGCATTACCGTTCCAAGCATTAGCCTGCTACTATCACCCATATTAACACAACTATACTGAAGCCATTTTTCATGTTTCTAATTGCATTTTTTGTGTTTCTAATTACTATATATATGGTAATTCAGCAGCTATTTTTCCTCTGTGCTGGAGAATAATGGATACTTTTTAAATCATGTCAACTTTCAATAATTTCAGTACTTTTATCCTACTTACAACTGGTGTTTCTTATTTTCTGACATAATTGTATTTAAAAAAAAATTAAAAGGGGAGGCATTTATATAGCTTAAAATTTCTGGATGCATTTGTTCAATTTTTGGAAAAAAATGCTATCTTCTGAGATTTTGTTTTCTTGTTCTACCCTGCTGAATAGTCTTACTTTTGGAAAGGGAGTTAAATATCTTGCATATAATAGTATCATGGTTGCAGCCAAATGACTTAAGTGTGCAAGCATGGTAGAGAAGATTTTTTGATGAGGGAAGCATATCAGAAATCACCAGAGCTACTAATGCAAATCTACCATCAACACATGTTCAGTCCTAGATTAAATAAAATGTCCTCCTCTGGCTAATCTACCATAATATAAGGAATACTGTGAGGATTTTTCAGAACCCCATCCCAAATCAGATTAGTGCCCCATGGAAATATTTTATGGACATTTTTAAGTAGGGGAAACAATGTCTTTAAATTTAAGTTAGCTAGTGAATGTTAAATAACATGTTTACAATGTTGGTGTAGCTTAAACTCACATTAGCTGGTCAACATGCATTACCTAAGGTGATCCTCCATCAGATAAAATATGTTAGGATTTTTAATATCTGTTAGATAGTATTTTAGTTAGAAAGACTATGTGAAATCAGCTGTTCTGAAATGGACCTGGAATCCCAGAAAGACCTTCCCAGAAAGGCTGGTCTAGATCTGCCAACTCAACAATGATTGAATTGCCTCTGCTTGCAAACCGGAAGATCAAAAACATGATCAAATGTGGCTACTCTAATGACATGAATATATGCAAGTACAATGAAGTGCAAACTATGAAGCACCCGCTTATTTGCTGACTCCTTGGTGAGACCAGTATGAAGGAAGACCTCACTGCAGCAATAAAAAAAGCCATTGCTTGAGCACAGTTCTGGAAAAACATCTATTTAATGACAAGGACACAAGAAGAGCAATTTCATATTTGTTAGAAATACTTTTTTTTTCTTTGTGTAGGTAGAGGTATGAATAAAATCAAAGAGAACCATTCATTTAAAAAACAGTATAATTATTGAATGTCATATTGTCATGTCACCTAGAACAGGAATTTTAAGCCTTTTCTGATTGGTGGCTATTTTCTAGAAGTCAAAAGTATCTTATGATTTGGCCATTACATTTACTACAAATTTAACAATAAAAAAGGATAGTTAATTACCATGATACATGTTTAAAAATGCCTGCATAAGCAACCTGAACTTAAACGGTGAGTGTGGCCGAATAGTATGGAACCTTTTTTTTTTCAGTTTGTAATTCATTTTTCAGTGCCTAGTGACCCTCTGATCAACTTTCATGATCTCTCCTGGCAGTTGGAAGCTATTGATCATCTGTGTCTACACAAGATGCTACACTGCACATGCTTTACTGTACATTTATTTAGTACTTGTATAAACAAATACTAAGTAAATGTCCAATAACCCAAGTTACTGCACAGTAGTGCCAGTGAAAGCCTTTTTTGTGATGCTTCTGTGCAGTATCCTAATACCACTGCACAGTAGTGTCGTGTCATGGTTTTTGCCATGTGATGCTACTGCACAGCAGTATCAGGCTACTGTGCAGCCAATGTCTTGTGTAGACGTGCCTGGTGAGAAGCTAGTTAAGGCATTAAAGAAGCAATTGGTGTCCTTGGTCTCAGTAGACTAATCTACTGCACACTAAAGCATCACCATCTACACATGTGCAGCGTTTACTGTGCAGTAAATTAGTCTACAACACCATGGGCTACTACCTGCAGTTACAGGTCCTAGATTTACAGTGCAGTAGCTACTGTGCAGTGTTGGCACTGGATTTATGACTAAGAAACCTTGTTCCAGGTGGACCCAAACCCTTAGACCAATGACAACTTCTTCCATTTGATAATAGTAAAATTTTATTGATATACAGTGATAGCAGATAAGAATAACGTAGGCAAGGCAAACAAAATCTGTGTTCCCTCCCCTGATTCTACTATAACCATTCCCAGGACTGTACCAAAGGGAAGGTATGTCTGGCTAGTATGTGAGCTTCACCCTGTGGTTCTTTCTTAAATGTCAGATGCCTGGAGGTTGAGAACCAACCCCCTCTCCTCGCCCCCCGTAGGGTGGGTGAGATGGGCTTGTGGTATTTCTTCTGTCTGGTGGAAGCATTGGGTTCCCTGCTTGGAGACCCTTTGTTGCTCTGAAATCTCTCCTTTTGTATTCTTTCTCCTCCAGGTGACTCTTTATCTCCAGGTACCATTGATTGGTTTCCCTGTGGTTGTCATACTGTTCACACTCTGTCCTGTCAGAATATTTCTTTGTTTCAACAGACCCATAACATGAATATATCTTAATTTGGGCATAACCTGGACTCCTAATTTCGTCCATTCCCCAAACCTGGAAATCCCAGGCACTCTGCAGCTGGTTACTGTGACCTAGCCACCTTATCTCTGTTCTGGGTACACTGTTCAACTTTCCCAGCCTGTTTATAACTGCTTCTCCATTGACTTCAGATACAGAGTATACTTTTAAGGGAACTTTGTTACAAACAGGCTTTTAGAACCCAATTAACCCTTGCCTTTATGTTGTATCATTGTTCTAATCCAATATCTACTTTATGTACAAGCCAATTCCTAAAAGCAAATCTCTAAATATAATTTTCTAGCCATCATGCAGTAGTTTACATGTAGGAAACTGCTTCTGGTCAGGTCAGGCAGCAGAGGGTGAGGGAACTATTCCCTCCCCCAGGCAGCTGCCTACCATCCCTAAGCCCTGATAAGTTGGGGCGGGGGCCTGGGACGCAGCCGCCTATGACAGGAGACTGCTTTCCAGCCCTCACCCCAATCTGCTAATTGGGGAGCAGGGCTGGGAGGCAGCTGCCCTGGAGGCAGGACAGCTCCACCCACTCCCCGTAGCCCAGGGCTGACCCCAATGCCTCCTGCCAGCCTGGAGCCCTGTTGCTCCCTCTGCCTGATGTAGGTAAGTAGAGTATGGTAGGAGTTGCCCTACACTGAGATGCTCCCATTGGGAGCAAATTTGCTCCCAACAGGCATGCATTTATATGCACTTCTGAGGAAAACTTTCTGCACCTTATTTTACTGCACAGTAAGCTTAAACATCTATTAACAGCATGTGTAGATGCACCCACTGAATAGTAGTTTTAAGAGTATAGACACATGTACATTTGGAGCCATTACAAAGGGAAACATTTTAAAAGGGCAGCAGCAATTACATTCTAGTTGTTACATGTGGACAAGCCTAAAGCAATGTTAAGTTAAAGCTGGGGTGTTTTTACTACATTTATATCATTCTCAGCTTATCCACACTGAACAGTTAATACATAAAAGTCACTGTCCTTTTCAAGCATTCCCCTTTTGCACCAGCCTCAAATGTGTGTTGGTCTATACCCTATGTTGAATTCTTTTCCCATTCTTTTATTTTGACATCTGCAGAAGTGCAGTGACAGCGTACTATTAAAAACCCTAAGTAGAGAGACAGAGAACTAGAAAGAAAGAAAAAGGCCTCCATGAAAAAAAAAGTTTGTAAATTACTTCTCTACTTTTTATTTGTCCCAGCCATGGTGTGTGTGGTGAAACTCACAATAATAAACAGTTTTAACATAACTGGACTCCATTAACAGATAAAACTGTAAAATCCTTAGGATGTAGTTGCTGATAATGTAACTCAATATGGAATTTCATCAGAAGGCTCACATGCTACCTCATGTCAAGTTAATTGAACAACTCATGAACATCTATAATGTACTTGCAGGAAAACAAAAATTCTAAATTGAAACTTTCATGCAAACATACACATGCACTCACGCACGCATGCAAACACGCACACACCCCTCTACTTTAACTACATCTGAAAACCTCCCTTACAGTTACTAAGTAACATGTCTGTATCAAGCAAAGTTAGAATTTTATAATGGGATATTGGCAAATCACAATTGAAAGGAAGTCTACCTACTTGTTTAGCAGTGGTTAAAATATTATCTGCTAATAATTTAATTGCCCCCAAATATCGTCTTTATTTAATATCAAACTCAAGCCTGTAGTTCATTCTAGACAGTGCTGCCTATCAAAATTACATATAGGCAATGCATCAAACAATGGTTTCTTATCCCATTGCATCTCTGCATTGTTTAGTTGAATTCTTCTGCATGCAGTGATCTTTGCTCTTATACTGGCCGCTCAGTATTTTGGGCTGTGTTACTGCATCTTTATGCATGTACTAACATTATAACAGGTGAAACCATAGCACTGCTGAAACATGTTGATCCCAGTGAGGCCAAGTTTTCACCTAATAAGTGGGTGAATGTGCTGCTGCTTCTTCCTTTGCTCAAGGAACAAAACAGGGGTCCAATTCTCTGTTACTTTGACTTAGGCTCAACAAAGCTCTTCAAGTCTGCATCAGCTGAAGATCTGGCCCAAGTGTTTCCATGCACTTAGCCAACAGAGATACATTTAGTCTGACCCATAATTTTAATGGTATCTAATTCAGGAAGGAGACAAAAACTGAGTCATATCTTGGGCACTGACTGATATTTTTGTTTTATGATTAAGGCCATTAAAATAGGTTGTTTTTTTCATTATTCTGTATTTTTGGAAAGATAGTCACAGAATATCTGGGGATGATACTGCATTGCCGTAGGACATCATTAGTGCTCACTGCATTAGTCGTCCAATGCTATGCAGTTATTCCAAGACACAAAATGTACTGGAACATTGTGAAAAATAAGCTAAATCCAATCAAATTATTCTGACAACCTCTCAATTGCCTAACTAGAAGATGACCCTGTTATCTTTATATTCTATTATAATGAAGCATAGAGCAGCAAAGTACAAACAGGCATGAATTCATCACTACAACATCTGTAACAAACTGAAATGTGTGGGTGCACATATTTGTGCACTTGTGTGTGTGTGTGTGTGTGTGTGTGTGTGTGTGTGTCCCTTTGCATAATGTATGTATTAGAGTTCTTGGAAAAGGCAACTTCCACTAATTATTATTGAGACCTGCTTAATAAAACACTATAAGCCAAATCTGTTTTGATTCTAACTCTGTCAACTTTAGTGCAGTTATACTAGGCATAAACACAGGCTACTGTCACAGTGATTGATGATTTGGTGAGGTCAGGACAGACTACAGCTATTGCCATAGTGTCACTTTTGATAAATCTTTTTTCCTGATTTTTTTTCTGTGGCCATCTACTCAAAAGAATATAACAGTCTTTGCAAGAAACAATTTGCTTTTGAAAAAGAAGGAAGTGGTCAAAATAAAATTAAGCTCAGTTATCTACTTGCAACCGAAAGAGACTGTTCGCTCATTTCACCAATAGGGGGAGTTGTTGATTTCAACATGCAAGTTCCACATTCCATTAGCATTAATGAGAGCTTTTATGCAAACTCCCATGAGTATCAATGGAAGAATAGATCATTAGGAGTCTGATAACTCTATTTGTTACTGCATATGAACTTTCCCTAGCACCTGACTTTAAGCTGTAAATGATTGGAGGTAGCTGCAACCTCTTGTACTCAGAAACCATTAAGATTTTGAGACTAATATAATTCACACTAGTGTAAGTATTTTTTCTACAGAAACTCTAGGGAAAATATTATTCACTGGCCCCATATTTTACTATGGCATTGTGATCACATAAAATAGATGGGTTATAATTGTGGCCTCTAGCATTCTGCTGTTCTCAAATACATTGCCAGCTGTAGATATTTCAGATATTATAACTGTCCATTGATCCTGGTATAAGTGTCTAATCTTGTCTAAAAATGATGACAGTTATGTTTGACATACTTTTTTTTTTTCTTGTGGAACTTTGGAACTTTTCTCCTGTGGAACTTTACTGATCCATTTCTAAGCACTTGGAGGAGAAAAGGACATTTTGGAAGAGTCCGCATGGATTCACTAAGGGCAAATCATACCTAACCAACCTGATTGCCTTCTATTATGAGATAACTTGCTTTGTAGATGCAGGGAGACCAATGGATGTGATAAACCTTGATTTTAGGAAGGTTTTTGATATGGTATCTCACAACATTCTTGCAGGCAAGCTAAGAAAATATGCGCTGGATGAATAGATTGTAAACTGGCTGGAGCTCTGGATTCAGAGGATAGTAATCAATAGCTTGTTGTGTAGTTGGCAGCCAGTATCAAGTGCCCCAGGGTCATTCCTTGGGTCAGTTTTGTTCAATGTCTTCATCAGTGACCTGGAAGATGGCATGGAGTGTGCCCTCAGCAACTTTGCAGATGACAAAGCTGCAGGGAGTAGTAGATATGCTGGAAAATAGGGCTAGGAGTTAGAGTGACCTAGACAAATTGGAGGATTGGGCCAAAAAAAATCTCATGAGGTACAATAAGTACAAGTGCAAAATCCTGCACTTCAGATGGAAGAATCCCATGCACTGGTAGAGTTTGGGGGTTGACTGGACGGGCAGCAGTTCTGCAAAAAAGGACCTGGAGGTTATAGCGGACAATAAGCTGAATATGAGCCAATAGTGTACCCTTGTTGCAAAGAAGGCTAATGGCATACTGGGATGAACTGGTAGATTTGTTTCCAGCAGGTCAAGGGAAGTAATTGTTCCCCTCTATTCAGCACTGGTGAGTCCACATTACTGTCTTCAGTTTTGGGCCCTCCACTGCAGAAAGGATATGGAAAAATTGGAGAGAGTTCAGCAGAGGGCAACAGAGATGATTAGAGGGTCCGAGGGACATGACTTCTGAGGAGAGGCTGAGGGAACTGGACTTATTTAGTCTACAGAAGAGAAGACTGAAAGGGGATTTACTAGAAGTCTTCAACTACCTGCAGGGAGGTTTGAACGAGGATGGAGCTGAACTGTTCTCAGTGATGGCAGATGACAGAACAAGGAGCAACAGTCTCAAGTTGCAGCAAAGGAAGTTTATGTTAAATACTAGGAATAATTTTCTCACTAGGAGGGTAGTAAAACACTGGAACACGTTACCAAGAGATATTTGAAGGTTTTTAAGATCCAGCTAGACAAAGCTTTGGCTGAGGCATCTAGTTAGGGATGGTCTTGTTTTGCCAGGGGATTGGACTAGATGACCCCCTGAGGTCCCTTCCAACCCTAATTTTCTATGATTCTATGATTATAATTCATTATATTTCGATCCTTTAATTATTCACTGATTAATTCATGTATCAACTACTCCACTTTTTTGCCCAGGTTCAGTTTCAAGCTGACCACAGTATAATTACATAATTCAGCCTATTTATAATTTTAAAATATTGGAACAACACTGATTTTAATCCAACCCTCTGGGCCTTCTACTACCTTGCAAGACTTATTAAAAATTAATATCTATCATCTGTGGAGCTCTGTTGGGTCAAGACACATGTATTATTAAGCTAAAAAAGGTATACCTCTAGTTCTTGTTGTGCTGAATGTTTTTCACCCACTCACAGGAGCACTGTGCTTGCCTTCTACCTATGTCTGGCCCTGATTAGCTGTTGCTCTCAGAGAGCTTGTGACCAAAACAGAGTAATTGGCCCCGCTGTTTCCATCCCCCTTTCCCAAGATGATACTTGCAGATTTCATTCTAAATCCTCCTTGGAAAGGGGAGAGAGGTAGGATGTTAAGTTCTAGTCCTAAAGATTATTTCTTGTTGTGTCCTATGGCTGTCTGGTGTGCAACATGTAAAACACTTGGGGGTGAAGGGCTGAGAACCCAGATTCTACTCATCCTAGCTGAGTGCTGTAACAGCTAGGTTTTGAAGTCACCCTCCTTCCTTCTTGCTGGCCCTGACTCCTACATTCCTAGCTACACCATGGCACAGCCCTTATAGGAAGGATGTCAGGTTTCCTTTCCTACTTTAAGCTATTCTGTAGCACAAGGATGGGCAGAAAACAGCCTGCAGACCAGACCCAATTGACCAAGGGATTTTATCTGGCCTGCAGTGGGTCCCTCATGCCTCCCTGGCTCAAGGAAAGGGGCAGCCCAGGCCATTGCATGTGCGCAGCAGGGTTGGAGTGGTATGGCAAACACATTTGGCTTTCTAGTAGCAGCAGCTCCTTCCGGCTTCCACTAACAGTGCTGCTGCTGCTGCTTTGCCTCCCTCCCCTCCCCCCTGCCACTACCTGGGTATCCTGGCCTGTCTGCCCTACACCTACCACCAGGGATGTCAGATGGAGCAAGCTAACAGACTCTCGATGGAGACTGGCCCAGGACCTGAATGGACAGAGCATACTTGACTGGGTGGATGGGATGGAGCTATGGGTGGGCATGAAGCAGCGTCCAGGATTGGGACAGGCAGACAGGGCCAGAACTGGGGCTAGGATTGTAGGGCAGTGACAGCACAAAACCAGAGGCTAGGGCAGAGACATGAGCCACTGCATGCACATCACTGCAACAGTGCAACTGGAGGTACCAGTTCCATGGGCAGAGGCATTCCAGGAGCAGATCATGGCTTTACCCTGAGCCCCATGCTGTCTCTGTCCCACAATGCTGGCCCCCCATAATCCTGGTCCCAGACCCATCTGCCAATCCCTCTCCCAGATACCACTTCCTGCCCACCTGCAGACCTATCTCACCCACCCAGCCAAGCGCTGTTGCAGGCAGAAAGGCAATGCTGACCTGTCCCACAATAGCTCACCAAAACTCCCTAAGTGTCCCTCCAGCCTAGATAATTGCCCACCCTTGCTGTAGCATGATGGTTAGGCATGTGATGGGAGATGTGAATTTGAATCCCCTCAGCCTGAGTTAGATCTGTCCCCAGGTCTTCTACTTCTTGAATGAGAGGTGTAATAGAAGGCACCCTCTACAGGAGAGACCATGTTGAGAAGACAGGTGGGGGTGTAGTTCTCTACATCAAGGAGCAATACACCTCGCTACAAACCTTGTTCACTAACCAAGAAGGGCACCTCTAGACCCCCTGAATTAAAATACAGGGAGAGCATGGGGAAGGGGATACAACTGTAGCAGTCTATTACAGACCTCCCAACCAAGAAGAAGAACTGGATTGAGAATTCAATAGGGAACTGCCTGAGGTCACACACTCCCGATGCATGATTGTTATGGGGGACTTCAACTTTCCCGACATCCTCTGAGAACAGCACAGAGCCAAATCTGACCAGCTGTGTAGCTTTTTCTCCTGCGTTGATGACTTATACCTAACACAGGAGGTCTACAGGCTGACTAGGGGAGAGGCACTGCTGGACCTGGTTCTGGCCAAAGGGGATGATCTAGTGAGCAATCTGAGGATTGAGGGGAAGCTTCGTGACAGTGATAATGAACTGATCACCTTCTCCATTCAACTCAGGGAGGGCAAATTCCTTAGGAAAACAGAAATCCTCAACTTTGGGAAGGCAGACTTTCACAAACTCGGGAGACTGGTCAATCAGGCACTAATAGACTATGGCTCCTTGGGAAGAGAAGTCCATGAGGAATGGTTATTCCATAAAAACTGAATCCTAGAAGTGCCAGGGAAGTCCATCCGATCCTGCAGAAAATGCAGTCAGCAAGCAGGAAAGTCCTCTTGGCTAAACAGGGAACTCTTGGACCTCCTGAAACTTAAAAGAGAAGCCTACACCAAATGGAAAATGGGAATCATTACCAAGGAGGACTACTCAGCACTTGCCTGCATTTGTAGAAAGCAGTTCAGAAAATCCAATGCAGAAACTCAACTCAGACTAGCCATTAGAATCAAGGACAATAAAAAGTCCTTCTTCAGATATGTGGGAAGTTGAAAAAAGAACAAAGGCAATATTGGGCCCCTGCAAGACAAAATGGGGCAGCTGATATCTGATGCCCAAGAAAAGGCCAGTCTCCTAAACGAATACTTTGCATCAGTTTTCCACCTGTCCAAGGGGGTCAATACTGTCAGACAGAATGCAAAAGTTCCAGGGAGTGGGAGAGGGGCCCATAATTGACGTTGATCAGGTGGGGGAACACCTTGAAAGACTAGGCATCCATAAGTCTGCAGTCCTGGATGGAATGCACCCGAAAGTCTTGAAGGATCCCTATATAGCATACCCTATAGCAAAGATATTGAGAACTTGTGGTGCTTGGGTGAGGTTCCAGAAGACTGAAAAAGAGCCAATGTGGTCCCATTCTTCAAAAAAGGAAGGAAGATCCAGGAAACTACAGGCCAGTCAGCCTGATGTCCATCCCTGGAAAGATCCTGGAGAAAATTATCAAGGGATCCATTAGCAACAAGCTAATGGAAGGCAACCTTCTGAATGCCAATCACTGGAAGGTCTTGCCTGACCAACCGTGTCACCTTCTATGACCAGGTGATGTATTGCCTTAATAAGGGAGATGAGGTTGATGTTATATACCTGGATTTCAAAAAAGCCTTTGACCTGTTCTTCCATGATGTCCTCATGGTTAAGCTGGGGAATTGCAGCCTTGACCCTCTCAGGGTCCAATGGCTGAGGATCTGGCTCTGGGTTCAGACCCAATGAATACTAGTTGATGGGAGTGAATCAGTGTGGTGCAGGGTAACCAGTGGAGTCCCTCAGGTCTCAGTTCTTGGGCTGGTACTCTTCAATATCTTCATTAATGATCTGCATTTGGGCATCAGATGCGGACTGGCAAAGTTTGTGGATGACATTAAACTATGGAGAAAGACGGCCACGCTAGAAGACAGGCTGGGGATACAGGCCAACCTGGACATGCTTGATAGGTGGGCAGACCAAAACCTGATGGCATTTAACGTAGAAAAGTGCAGGGTGCTCCATCTTGGCAGGAACAGCCAGCTTATAGGTTTGGCAGTGTTACACTCGCTAGCACCATAACCGAAAGAGACTCGGGGGTCTTGATTGACCAGAAGATGAATATGAGCCACCAATGCAATGCCATGGTCAGAAAAACTAACCAAACTCTGGCATGGATCCATCGATGCATCTCTAGCAATACCTGGGTTGTCATCCTCCCACTTTACTCAGCCTTGGTGAGGCTGCAACTGGAGTACTACATCCAGTTTTGGGCCGTCCAGTTCAGAAGGGACATAGATAAGCTTGAGAGAGCCCAAAGGAGAGCCACCCACATGATAAAAGGCCAAGAGAGCAAGCCTTATGAGAAGAGGCTGAGGGACACGGGACTTTTCAGCCTGGAGAAGAGAAGACTCAGGGGAGACTTGGTGGCAGCCTATAACTACATAAGGGGGGCACATCAGGATCTGGGAGAACAGTTGTTCACCAGAGCTTGCCAAAGACTAACAAAGTCCAATGGCCACAAACTCCTAGAAGGCCATTTTAGATTGAACATAAGGAAAAAGTTCTTCACAGTCTGAGTGTCCAGGGTCTGGAACAAACTCCCCCTGAGGTGGTGCAAGCACCTACTCTGAACTTATTCAAAAGGCATTTGAATGTTTATCTTGCTGGGATCATTCGATCCCCACAGGCTTCCTGCCTATGGCAGGGGGCTGGATTCGATGATCTCGAAAGGCCTCTTCCAGGCCATAATATCTATGAAATCTATGAAATTCTAAAAAAGTGGGTGGCACCACCACTATCATAACAAATGTGAAGCCTTCTCACTTACACAGAACCCTTGGGAAAAGACCCTAGACTATGATTCCTATCGCATTCTCATTAAAAAGCTGGTGACTGTGGCATTGGTGCCTACACAGACAGATGGGTCGCAAATTGGCTGAGGGGCCACACCCAGACAGTAGTGGAGGACAGGCCATATTCAATATGGCAGTGGAGTTCCCCAGGGATTGGTCCTCGGGCCTGCACTGTTCAATTTCTTCATTAGCGACTTGGATAAGGGGATGAAAATCACCCTGTTCAAATTCACTGATAACACCAAGATTTGGGGCGAGCTGGGCATGCTAGAAGGGAGGGACAGGACACAACTGTACCTGGACAGGTTACAGGGGTGGGTGAATGAGAATAGGATGGGATTCAATATGGACAAGTGCAGGGTACTGCACTTGGGCAGTAAGAGCCAGCAGCATACCTATAGGTTGGGAAACTCCCTTCTCAAAAGCACAGTGGTAGAAAGAGATCTTGGAGTCATTACTGATTCCAAAATGAACATGGTGCACCAATGTGAGGACGCAGCTAATAAGGCTAACCGCACCTTGTCATGCATCCGCAGATGCAGCACGAGCAAGGCCAAGGAGGTGATCCTCCCCCTCTATGCAACACTGGTCAATCCATACCTGGAGTATTGTGTGCAGTTCTGGGCTCCACACTTTAGGAGGAATGTGGCCAGCATCGAGAGGGTCTAGAAGAGAGTCACTCGCATGATCCAGGGACAGAAGGGCAGGACCTACGAGGAGAAGCTTTAGGACCTCAACCATTTCAGCCTTCACAAGAGAAGACTGAGAGGGGACCTGTTGACCATCTATAAACTTACCAAGGGGGAATGGGAGAGACCCTGTTCCCCCCAAGCATCTCCTGGAGTAACAAGGAATAACGGCCATAAGTTGTTTGAGAGTAGGTTCAGGCTGGACATTAGAAGGCACGGCTTCACAGTCAGGGCGGCTAGGATCTGGAACCAACTTCCAAGGGAAGTGGTGCTGGCTTCTACCTTGGGGGGCTTTAAGAGGAGGCTTGATAATTACCTAGCTGGGGTCATATGAGCCCAGTATTCTCCCCTGCCCAGGGCAGGAGGTCGGACTTGATGATCTACTTAGGTCCCTTCTGACCCTACATCTATGAATCTTGTGTGAATGCAAGTATGTTATGTGTAACTCAGAGCACCTACACTCCGGAGAGGGGCAGGAGTTCAGACACACCTCTTGTGTTTAGCATTTCTTTTTGAAAGACACTGTTGCCATTCATGTTTTCCCTGAAAATATTTATTACATACATAATTACTTACAACCCCATTTTATTTCATCAGGTGAGTTACACCCTCTTCCTATTTAGCATTAATAGAAAAAGAAGTGTAGAGGTAACAGGTGATGATAAGTAGGAAAGGAATACTTTCTTGCTTTTGTTCAACAGATTGTCCAAGTGCCCTAAGACTATTCTGGGGATAAGAAGTTTAGATTCAAATCACAATCTATATTTAAGTTGTTGCTAATAGCATCTGTCTGTATCACACAGCAACTCCGGTCCTACATAGGAATGCTCCAAATGCAGGGGTATGTGCAATCTAGAGGGCTGACATTGCCCTCCACTTTAACAATTGAGGGGTGTGTAAGCATGTCACAAGTAGCCAGGGGAGCATTTCTTCTGCACAAGAGCTGTGTAGATCCACATACCACAGCCCCCGAAACAGGGAGAATCTCTACAGAAGTATTTGGGTTAGTCCGGCTTACACAGAAAAGACTGATGGAAATTGGAACAATGCCTAAGGCTACTGCAGGTTAGGTTGGGGCAACGCTGGTTCATCAGCATCTGGACTTCACAAAAGCCTAACCTTTGCTTTCCCACCTCCTCATAGCCCTGAATGTGTCCCCAGATCCTTGACATCCAGGCACTTTATTGTAAATTGGAACTGACATAGATGCCTGCAGCAAATTCATGTTCACATCTTTTCCTTGTTTTGTAACTGGCCTTAGGACCTATCCATGAGGTACACACTTTACATTTTGATTTAATCTGTACAGTATTTATGTCTCTGCACATGTGACAGAAAAGAGATTGGGGAATGTGGAAACCAGGGCATACAAACCAAAAAATGCAAGCATTTTCACTTGAAATCTCTTTTTCTATTAGTACATAATGCACTGAATCATCTCAAGCAGTGGCTCTCAAGATTTTTTTGACTCAGGGTACCCCTTGATAGATGCAAGGCACCCCTGGGAAAACTGTCAGCTCTTAGTATTCACTTGATTTTTGATGAAAGAAAAAGAATGGAATAATTCTTCCATTGCAAGGAACTCAGAAAGACCACAATAGGTCAGAATGCTTTTAAAATTAGGGATTGCTATCTGAAATTTCTGGTTATCTTGTGAATCATGTGTGCACACTGAAGAGTGCCGACATTCTGCAACATCCCCTGGCACCCTTTAAAGGATCTCAAGGCACCCCAGATAGCTACAGCACCCAAGTTGAGAATCACTGAGCTACAGAAAAGGTTCTTACTTCATGACTCCACATGCATACAGGTATACATGTTATTTCTTCTTTATCATTCAAACCCAACTTCAATCAGTAGATTCTTAACTGAAATCACCCTTCATTGAGAGAGGTAATTAGCCCCATTAGTCTGAAGTCAGGGCAAAGGCAGGGCAGGTGAGCACCTTCAAGTCCTCAAGTATGAAAGCTTATACTTCTCCAAGCCAGTTAGTTTTTAAGGGGCTGTTCTGCTTACATACCTAAGGAAGGTATGTAATGGGACTACTTTTTAGGATAGAAGGTGATTAGCACACCTTATATTTGTTTTCCAGTACCTGTAGGCTTAAGGACAAAACCAAGGAACTAATATGAGAAATGACCACAAACTGTGTTAGCAGTACCAACCACACTTTAACAGGATACCGATTAACCTGCCCTTTTGTTGCATGCTTTGTGCTCGCCCAGTTAATTTGGGGACACACTGAAGAGAAGCATGGAAAACCTTTTTTCTGTTGCTTAGGGTGCTATTCTTGACCTCTATTGAAAAGAAGGTTTTATTTGTCATATAAGGTACTCACTTAATGCCTAGAGTCCTTTAGTATATTTATTCTCCCAGGAACCCTTCGAGAAATATTGTTATCCTCATTCTGTAGATGGAGAAATGAGGCAACGACACACAAAGAGCCCAGTTTTCAAAGGACTTCAGGCACTATACTGCTGTTGAAATCAAAAGGTCTGAGAAGATTAAATAGCTTTCATTTTCTAAGTGACTTGCTCCAGCTTATATAGACATCTTTGACAAACAAAGTAGTTGAATCCTAGTCACAGGCCAGCACAGACCAGCCTTCTTCACTACAGCATCTTATTACATGTGTTGTCTTTTACAATCCTATCAGTTTTAAAGCAGATTGAACAAGCCATCACTTTTCAAGAAGCAAGTAACTGAGCTATCCTTGTATTTTCCAGTAGTACTTCACATATTCTCACTGTAGAGACCCTACCATTATAAACCTTTGACAAGGACTTCCTACTTGTGGCAGGGCACTGGTGGTTCCTGCCACTTTAAGACCAGAGCCAAGCAGCCAGCAGGTGCTTGATTGCAGCGTCCATTTTAGATCTCTGGCCACCCATATAAACAGGGCATTCACTGCTGGTAAGACAGGCAATAACATCGCCTGGCTGCAAGGCTTCATAACAGCCTGGAGATATGGGCAGGAGCTAAAACTGCATCGTGTCAGGAGTGGGTGGCCTGGTGGGGCTCTCAGTGGTGTGGGAGCCCCCAGGAAATGCCAGGCCAGTTATCACCCCGGTGAAAGGCGGGTAGGGGCACCTTAACCTTAGCCCTCACCTTCAGATGGGTCTGGTAACATCAGAGGTAGTGGGGACCAGGCACAACTGTGGCCACCTGAGCCCTGTGGGGTAGAAGACCCTGAGGAGGCAGACTGGAGGCCAGGAATGGCTATGGCCACCTGAGCCTACCTGGGAGGGAAGCCCTATGGCCCCAAGTGAGGGGATGGTATGGAGCCCTAAGTGAGGGGGCAAAGATGAGTAGCCCAGTGAGGGGGAAATGTGGAGCCCCAGTAAGGGGGGCAGAAATGAGGACACTAGTGAGGAGATGGCCCCAGCGTTGGGGCATAGATGTGCAGCCCTGGTGAAGGGGTAAGTTGGAGATGTAGAGCCCCAGTGAAGGGGTAGCCTCAGTGAGGGGGTTGTGTGAAGCCCCAGTGAGGGGGCGGAGATGAGGAGCCCCACTGAAGGGGGGGAAACCAGAGAGATGATAGCCCTGTATGTTTATATAGAGAGTTTCCCCTGGAAAGGGCCAGAGCAAGTTTAGACCTGGTTGGGTAATTGGCTGGCCAGTACCCTGGTGAGGGTCATGGGAGAGGCCCAAAAGATGATATGTCTGCCACCCAAGCTACAAACTACATAAAGCCTATGGCCTAAGTGGCCCATTCCAAGAGGGAGCAAGGCAGAATAAGTTGTTGATGCATGAAAGAGACCCTGTGAGAGAGAGTGGAGTGTGCGAGGCCCAAGTGAGAGGAGGGTGGTATGAATGTTGTCAGGGCAAGCCGAACCGAATGAATCAGGCCCCAAGGTCATGGTGGGCTGGGGTGGCAATTGGAACAAACAGGCGGGAGTCTTGGCAGTGGAGTATGAGCTGTATGGGATACACGTATAAGTTGAAAACAAAGATGATTTATTCTACTCACGCTTGGCAGCGAAGGCCCAGGTGATTTCTTCAGTTACAGTTAAGAACGTATTGAACAAACAACAAAGGAGACTGTCAGCTCACGAGGTTCACCAGCAGACCCTTGCTATCTAACCCCGGAGGGCTAGGGGCGGCTGCCTGCTGGCTAGTCCCACAGCTGGTCGACAGCTTATATAGGGGTGAACAAATAACAACACAGGAACTGTAATGCGATGAGACGAAGTGATGTCAAAGTCGAGAGTGTGACGCCAGTCCAAAGGACAGTCTGCAATCAAGGAAGATGAAGAAGACGAAGCTGAGGTCGGTTGAAAGCCAGGTAAGTAGAACAGTGTTGAAGTCAGAGTGCTGAAGGGATGATCAGAATCAAAGTCCAAGTCCAGGCTGAAACAATTCAATAACCGAAGAGATCAACACGAGGTGAAAGAAATCGGAGGGGTTTATCGCAGCGCGAAGCTATGAGAAGAACCGGGGTATTTAATCCCGACCTTGCTCTCCCACAGTCCCTGCTAGAGCAGCCTCTGTTGGGAGATCGAGTAGCTCTCCTTCACAATCCTCACACTAACGACACCTCCAACTCCTATAATGCTCACACTCCAGAACAACCCACCAACTCCTAAAACGCCCACCCCACAGTGAGGGCCCACGGCCCTTTATAGTTTTCCTTAAGCCAATCAGGGAACCGCCAAGGGAGAAGGTTCCAGACTGATTACCTCACAGGAGTTCTGTCTGAGCCTGCATGACAGCGAAAGCTGTGAGCTGACTGAGCCTGCACAGCACCAAAAAGTAGGTCACCCATGATTGACAGCTGGCAGGTCGCTCAGAGGGCACATGCTATGGGTCTGTCTGTGTTGGACTGTCTCAACTCCCTGTAATGGCAGCACCAGCTTCAGGAATATTCCCTGACAAATATGTGTGTGACTGAGGCCTGACGACAAGGCCTAAGCTTGGTCTGGTTGTAAGCCAGGATGCGAGGCTTGGGCTGCAGTGTAGGGAAGGATCAGGGCAGCAGATAGTTCCTCCTGGCATCGGGGCAACAATGGGCAGCCTCTTGCCTTAATTAACATCATAAATAATTAAGAACAAGGCATGGCAGGAGAGTAAGGTGGGTGGCGTGCCCAAAGGCAAGTGGAGAAAGTAGCACTATGGCTAGTGGGGGAGCCCCACTTTGCCATACTACTAAATAGTATTTTTAATGCAACACTAATTAATTAGCATTTTAATTCATCAGTATTTCTGGTTTCCAAAACCAAAGTATATTAGTTTAAAAAACATAATTAACCTATGAAGGTATTGGACCTTTTAAATAAATGTTTTTCCCCCTCTTGGTCTTATGGCAGCTTGATGCTGAGGACCTGGAAATATTTGCTTTCACAGAGAGTGTCAATTCAGCAGACACATCTATTTACATAGAATCATAGAATCAATGAGTCGGAAGGGCCCTAGACAGATCATCGACTCCGACCCCCCGCCATGGGCAGGAATGGGCACTGGGTGTGGGAGGGGTCATAAGACCCCAGCCAGGTGCCTATCCAGTCTCCTCTTGAAGATTTCCAGGGAAGGTGAGAGCACCACCTCTCTGGGAAGCCTGTTCCAGGCTCTGGCAACCCTTACAGTGAAGTAGTTCTTCCTAATAGCTAACTGTGGCAGGACAACGTTAGCCTGATGTTACGGGTGCCGTGAACTCCCCTAGCGCCCCTACCTACCGTGCCAAATTGGGTCCAAATGCACCCTCTGTATCTCGCCCTCCACATCTTTAAAGTTGATTGTTAAAGAGAGGCTGCCTTCTTTCCTCTTTGGCACAGTGCCCTGATGTATCTTGGCTAATGCTCTGCCTAGTTGTCCTGGGGCACTTCAGCCTCAGTGTTACGCGTGGACCCTACAGTCACCCATGCCCTCCCGGCTCCCTGGGCTCACCTCCGTTGCCTGCCTATGCCCTCACAGGCGCCCCCTTGCTTCCCTCACGGCTGCTGCCCACCCTGGGCCTTTTCTTCACGGTATATGTATAATCGCCCTCCCCGGGCTTGCCTTTATACGATCGCCCACACCCGCACCAGGGCCTTGCTCGCGCACACGCCTGCACCGGAGCCTGTCTTGCGCTCATGCAATTGGGACTCAGGCGGCCTTGGACTTACCTGGCCCCCAGACCCCCTTCTCGGGTCCTACACCCCACTGGGGCTCCTTGCCTATGCCCACACTGGGCTCCTCCTGATGCTGCCCGGGGTCAAGACACCCCAAAATGCAGCACCTTCTCTGGCGCCAGGAACCCCCCCACTACTGGGGAGCTCCCATGAGGTCTCCTCCACCCTTATAGCCTCACCCGGTCCTCTGGTGGTATACAACAACAAAACAGAAAACACAAAGCCCCTGGGCTATACCATAAATCCCAAGCCACCTGACTATCCTTCATTCATATCCCTATCAGGGTTGTCTCCACCCTGTATCATCATGCTGACACTGCTCAGGCCATCAGCCTTCTCTGCTATGCCTGCCCTGCTTGCTCTAGCAGAGCTGCAAGCCTCCTTGGCTGCCAGAGGGGAACTGACCTTCTGGCCTCAGCCTGGCTATTTATAAAGGCCAGGCCCTGCCCCCTTCCAGTCAGCTGACCAGACTGGTTGCCCCGGCAACCTGCACCTGTGCTGCACTGGTGACTGGCAGCTGAGCTCATGCTACTATTGTCACCTTAGTGCCCTGCTACACTAACCTAAACCTATTCTCCCTCAGCTTGTGGCCATTGTTCCTGGTGACTCCGAGGGGGACCCTAGTGAACAGACTTTCCCCAAGTCCCTGCTGGTGGCCCCTGATAAAGTTGTAGGCAGCCACAAGATCCCCCCTCAGTCTCCTCTTGCGGAGACTGAAGAGATTCAGGTCCTTCAGCCTCTCCTCATAGGGCTGGCCACGGAGGCCCTCAACCATACGAGTGGCCTCCTCTGGACCCTCTCCAGGTTCTCCACATCCTTCTTGAAGTGTGGCGCCCAGAACTGGACACAGTACTGGAGAGCTGCGGCCTGGCCAGTGCCACATAGAGGGGGAGCAAGACCTCTCTGGACCTGTTAGTGATGCCCCTGTTGATGCATGACAGAGTGCGGTTGGCTCTGCCTATTGCTTCGTTGCATTGGCGACTCATATTCATCCTGGAGTCAGTCCTGACTTCAAGATCCCTCACTGCCTCTGTGCTGCTGAGAGGGTAAGCCCCTAACCTATAACCATATTTCTGGTTCCCTGTCCCCAGGTGCAGCACCCTGCACTTGTCCTCGTTGAACCACATCCTGTTCAGATCCACCCACTTCTTTAACCTATCCAGGTCTGCCTGGATGCGGTCCCTGCCTTCCAGTGTAAATCACTTTACCCCACAGGTTGGTGTCATCAGTGAACTTGAACAGGGTGCTCTCCACACCCTCGTCCAGGTTGCTAATGAAGATGTTGAACAGTACCAGCCCAAGGACCAAGACCTGGGGGACTCCGCTGCCCACACTCTCCCAGGTTGACATTGACCTGTCCACCACCACCCTCTTGGTGCACCCATGAAGCCAGTTTGCCACCCATGTGACTGTGCATTCCTCAATGCTGCAGTCCCTCAGCTTGCCCACCAGAATTCGGTGGGACACTATGTTGAAGGCCTTCTGGAAGCCCAAGAAGACGACATCGACTTCCTCCTTCACATCTAAGCTCTTTGTTACCTGATCATAGAAAGAGACCAGGTTAGTCAGGCAGGATTGGCCTGGCACGAACCCATGTTAGTTACCCCTCAACATCACTTCCCCTGCCTGGCTCTCACAAATGTGGCCCTTGATAATATTTTCAAAGACCTTCCCCAGGATAGAAGCAAGGCTGACTGGTCTGTAGTTACCAGGATCTTCCTTCCTCCCCTTTTTGAAAATAGGGACCACATTGGCCCTTTTCCAGTCCTCAGGGACTTGCCCTGAGCACCAGGAGTCCTCAAACAGCCGTGCCAATGGCTCTGCAATGACACCAGCCAATTCCCTCAGCACCCGTGGATGAAGGTCATCCGGACCTGCTGACTTGGATACATCTAAGCCTTCCAGGTAATGCTTAACTAGGTCTGAATTAACAGTCGGAGGACTCGCAACCTTCCCAGGCCTCTCTACGCTATCACCTGAGAGCACCCCATTATCAGCAGACAGGAACACAGAGGCAAAGAACTTGTTAAAGAGTTCTGCCTTCTCTCTCTCATCTGTAACCAACTGCCCTGCCCTGCCCTGCCCTGCCCTGCCCTGCCCTGCCCTGCCCTGCCCTGCCCCATAGGGGTCCAATGTTGCTACCTATATACTCGAAGAAAGACTTTTTGTTATCCTTAATCCCAGAAGCTAATCTAAGCTCCAGTGCTGTTTTAGCCTTCTTTACCAAATCCCTACAAGCTCGGGTCAGGGAGGTGTACTCCTCCTTTGTCCCTGCCCCCTGCTTCCACCGCCAGTATGCTTTTTTCTTTGCCCTCAGGCCAGCCTGGATATCTGCGCTCAGCCATGAAGTTTTCTTGGACCCTTTTCCCGCCTTCCTGCACAGTGGAATTGTGTCCTGCAATTTTGGTGCTATTGTCTGCATTACTCAAAGATCATTTTATATATCAGTGTCACAAAATGTGAAAATCAATTAAAACAGCGTTCATTCCAAAACTAAAAAATGCCAAACCTTGTATGTTCTTCATAAAATGTTTAATATTTCCCCTTCATAAAATTTGTGGAAAATACAAAATGTTGCCATGACTTCTGTACTATTTTTTTCTTCCAAAGCAGAATGGAAGAGCTCAACAGGGGAAATGGTAAATATGTTGTCAACATGAGTCCTTACATTAAAACTGGAGCTCTTTTAAAAAGGTGTGTCCTACTTTTATTAGTGGCCTTAATTATGTTCAATTCAGATATGAACAAATGATTAAATGATTAAACAGCTGGTGGCAGTAATTGTTTCTGTGTTAGTAATTACCACTAGGTGGGTGAAAGCTAAACTGGGGCACCTTAATCCTGTTTTATTCCAAAGTAGCCTGCCTGAGTTTCTTTTTAACTTACTGGGGTGCCATTGTAGTTGCATAATTACTGAGCGTCAGCTATTCCCTGGTACAACTTTGCTGCCCATTAAACTGCTTTAATTTGGCCATACTCCCAAGTATTGATCCACCCTGCATGGTTGTGTAGCATCATTAATGGATGTAGGATACCATGACACAAAGGGATGGAGGAGCTGTGAAGTTAAGTTTTGCTAAACTTTTTCCACTTTATTCACTAGCTCCAGGTATGGAATGCCTGCACCCACATTATGGGCCTGAGTTCCCAAATCCATGGATGGGAACAGCTAGTACCCTCAAAATGGGATTCATAGCAGCCAGTATACTAGCTGAGGGACTCTTACACCAGCCAATAGGGAACCGTGAAAGGGAATGTTTTTTCCCAAACTTAGGTACCTCCCTGTTTTCTTGAGAGAGGCTGGTCCGGTCCTGCAGGGAGCAAACCAGGAAAGCCAAGGCTGCAACTGAACTCCAACTAGCTTCAGGCATCAAGGACAACAAAAAGTCCTTTTTCAGGTATGTGGGGAGCCAGAGGAAAAGCAAGGGCAATGTTGGACCCCTGCTAAACCAGATGGGGCAACTGACAACTGACGCCCAGGAAAAAGCCAACTTATGAAATAGGTACTTTGCGTCAGTCTTTCATCAGTCACACGGGATGCCCATGCCTGCTATGGGACAGGGAAATCTGGGTGAGGGGGATCCCCTACCCTCCATCAATGCTGACCTCGTGAAGGAACACCTTGAGAAGCTGGATACCTTCAAGTCAGCTGGCCCTGACAACCTGCACCCCAGGGTACTCAAGGAGCTGGCGAGCGTCATAGCCCAGCCCCTGGCACGGATCTTTGAAAACTCCTGGTGCTCTGGTGTAGTGCCCGAAGACTGGAAGAAGGCCAATGTGGTGCCGATCTTCAAGAAAGGGAGGAGAGTGGATCCAGCTAACTACAGGCCCATTAGCCTGACTTCTATCCTGGCGAAGATCTTAGAAAAGTGTATTAAGGAGGCCATCCTTGAGGGACTGGCCCAGGCTAACATTCTAAGGGACTGCCAGCACAGGTTTGTTGCGGATAGGTCTTGTTTGACCAATCTCATTTCCTTCTATGACCAGGTGACCTATCACCTAGACAAGGGAGAAGAGATTGATGTCATATATCTTGACTTCAAAAAAGCTTTTGATCTGGTATCCCATGATCACCTCTTGGCCAAACTGCCCAGTTGTGGCCTTGGCTCCACCACGATCCGCTGGCTGGGAAATTGGCTTCGTGGTCGGACCCAGAGGGTTGTGATTGATGGCAGTCAATCGTCATGGTGCCCTGTAACCAGTGGGGTCCCTCAAGACTCTGTCCTGGGACCCATACTGTTCAACATCTTCATTAATGATGTGGACATTGGAGTTAGGAGTGGACTGGCCAAGTTCGCCGATGACACCAAACTTTGGGGCAAAGCATCCACGCCAGAAGATAGGCGGGTGATCCAGGCTGACCTGGACAAGCTCAGCAAATGGTCAGACGAGAACCTCATGGTGTTTAACACCGAAAAATGCCAGGTTCTCCACCTTGGGAGGAAAAACCTGCAGCACCCTTATAGGCTCGGCAGTGCTACGCTGGTTAGCACTACAGAAGAAAAAGACTTGGGGGTCATCATTGACCAGAAGATGAACATGAGCCTCCAATGCGATGCTGCGGCTAGTAAAGCGACCAAAATGCTGGCGTGCATCCATAGATGCTTCTCTAGCAAATCCCGGGACGTCATTCTCCCCTTGTACTCGGCCTTGGTGAGGCCGCAGCTGGAGTACTGCGTCCAGTTTTGGGCTCCACAATTCAAAAAGGATGTGGAGAAGCTTGAGAGAGTCCAGAGGAGAGCCACGCGCATGATCAGAGGTCAGGAAAACACATCTTATGATGACAGGCTGAGAGCCACGGGACTCTTTAGCCTGGAAAAGTGCAGGCTCAGGGGTGATCTGATGGCCACCTATAAGTTTATCAGGGGTGACCACCAGGATCTGGGGGAACGTCTGTTCACCAGAGCACCCCAAGGGATGATGAGGTCGAACGGTCACAAACTCCTGCAAGACCGTTTCAGGCTGGACATAAGGAAGAATTTCTTTACTGTCCGAGCCCCCAAGGTCTGGAACAGTCTGCCAGCGGAGGTGGTTCAAGCACCTACATTGAACACCTTCAAGAGTGAATTGGATGCTTATCTTGCTGGGATCCTATGACCCCAGCTGACTTCCTGCCCTTTGGGCAGGGGGCTGGACTCGATGATCTCCCGAGGTCCCTTCCAACCCTAATGTCTATGAAAATCTATGAAAGTAGGTGATATTGGGACTCACAGGTCAAAACCACTTTGGGTAAAGGCACCCTTTTTTGTAATGGCAGTAGTAACCAAAACTTCTTATAAAGTTTTGGTTAGAGAATTTGCCTAGGACACCTCCATCGTCACCACTGGGCTAAAGAATCAGACTCCTTGCTTACTGTTCGTCTAGCTCTCTGAACCTTTTTCTTATTTTTATTTAGTACCCCCGCTTCAACAAGAGGCTGGAGAATTCCAATTTCTCATCTCAGTCTAGTGATAGATCAGTCCAGGGGGTTTCAACCTTAATTGGATCAGCGTATCCCTGGCGGCTGAACACAGAGCAGGGTGGGTGTGAGGGAGTGGGGTCTAGGAGCGACCGTGTACTCCCTAGCGCACCCTACCGTCACTTAAGGTGGACTCAGCACCCTCGGATCTTCATCTGCCATGACTTTGATGATAAATAGGTTTGTATGGGAGGCTGCCTTTATCCCCCCGGTGAACAGTGTGAATGTCCCTGCCCCTACTCCGTATGGGGTACCTTTGTGCACCCCTTGCCTTAAGGGCTATGCGTGCCTCCTACCTCCCCTTTAGCATGCCCCAAGCCTCGCAGTTGTTCCTGGACATTTATTCTGTCCTGGTCCTCCGACCAGCCCTCACTGGTACCCCTTGGGCTTGTCCCACCCTGGTGCCCCTCTCCGGCAACCCTGGGTTTGTTCACACCCTGGTGCCCCTGGGGCTCACCACGTCCCGACGCCAGTCTCCCAACTTCCCGAGGCTATCACGCCACCTGGGCCGTCTTACTAAACCTCAGCTAGTCACTCGAATGTCTGAATGCTGGTGGATACCGGATTGGGCTCAGGCGGCCAGAGCCTTACCTGGCCTCTCCGACCTTACTGGGGTAATGTCCAAATACCGGTGGATACCGGATTGGGCTCAGGCGGCCGGAGCCTTACCTGGCCTCTCTGACCCTACTGGGTAATGTCCAAATGCTGGTGGATACCGGATTGGGCTCAGGCAGCCGGAGCCTTACCTGGCCTCTCCGACCCTACTGGGTAGTGTCCACTTGGGCTCAGGCGGCCGAACCCTTACCTGGCCCTTTAAGCCTTTTGGGGTCCCCAATACTGAGGAACCCCTCTAGGGTCCTTTTTAGTCCCCCTGTTACTGGGTTCCTAATAATCAGAGCATGTCCCCCTCCGTGGCCTGTGCAGCACCTCTCGCGCCCGCTGCCCCACTCTGGGGCCTGTGCCGCGCCTCTCGCACCCGCTGCCCCACTCTGGGGCCTGTGCCGCGCCTCTCGTGGCTGGGGCTACAACCCCACACGGCAAGCGCCTTTCCGGCACTCCCTATGCTGTGCCCGCTGTGGCACTGTGCCCCTATTGGGCACCGGGAACCCCCAAGCTGCTGGGGAATCCCCGTGAGGCCTCCTCTCACCCCTACAGCCTCACCCAGTCCTCCGGGGTAACTGTAACTGAAACCTGAGCCACCTGGCTTCAACATAAACCATACAGAGCCTCCTTGCTCAGAACGTAAACTCCAAGCCCCTGTAGGGCTAGCAACCCTACCTCCCTTTAGGGTGTTCTCCTCCCTAGCATCATCGCAGCCAGTCAGCACGGCAAGGCTGCAACCACCAACTCAGGCTGCTCAGCTCTGCCGCAGAGCTCCTGCTTCTGTGGCTGCCAGAAGGGAACTGCTCTCTGGCTCAGGCCTGGGCAGTTTATAAAGGCCCGGCCCTGCCCCTTCTGGTCACCTGACCTAATCTGGTTGCTGGAGCAACCAGCACCTGAGCTGCCTCTGGTGATTGGCAGCTCCTTAACTCTCCATTAGTCACAGGACATCTCCTTGATCCTGTGACAATGGGGAAGTGCTTTGCAGCCAGACGTGGAGTGGGGGGAGGTGGGGGAGTGGCACACAGCCAGATGTGGAGCGGGGTGGTGTGCAGCTGAATGTGGAGTGGCAGTGGCCTCCACATGTGAGCTTACCCTGCCCTCCTTCACATCTGGCCAGGCAGGTGGTGCCTGCACAGCAATGCAAGGCGACGCTCCCCCTACAGCCTTCTCAAGTACCCTTGGGGGTATGCATACAGCTGGTTGACAACTCCTGGATGACTCTGTATCCTAGTAGCTAAGACATTACAGTGGGAAGTCAGCACTGCATATTTCAATCCTTTCAGTCTGAGGTAGGGCTCAAACTCATGGGGAAAACAGAACAAAAAATGTTTGTCCTTACATCTGTGCCTAGCATGTCATTTATGTCAATTTAATTATTTTCAGACCTATTTTTGAAAAAATCTTCTCCTCCTAGACAGGACAGCCACTTAGCTGGCTACCCACTGGGAAGTTCCAATTAACAAGCATCCACTGCATTGTTTGTCTTTTTAACTTTTGTTACATAAAGTCATCAGAGTTCAGGTTTTGCAGGTTTCTCAACAAGAAATATGCACAGGCTCTCACCTCTCAAGGCAGTTACTGGGTTTTAGCAAGTCCAAGAAACTGATGACTGCCTGGACATTCAGAACCTCCCTTTATGCTGTATTTTCCTAACACCTTCATCCAGTTTTCCCATCTTCACAACTGTTGTCTCCATGCCTGTTATCCAGGATAGAAGTAAGGTGAGTCAGATCATATCTTTTACTGGCTCAATCTAGGTAATTTGGACAAAAAAGAGACAAGGTCAAGAGGCCTTCGTCACACCAAGAAAGAAACCACATATCCTGAAGTCTACCATGTCATTCCTAGTTCACCCACGAAGAGTCCTAGAACACAATGCATACTGATTTTTCAATGCATACTGAAGTCAACAAGAGTCTTTCTTGAAGTGGAAAATATTGTGTTCCTAACGTACCATCTGACCCACAAGTTGTCTGAAATTCACCCATTTTGCACAGCAGTAAGCAGAACTCATTCAGTCTGTTCATTCAACTTCACTTCTTCCCTCCCATTATTACTTTTATAGTTTATGCAGCAAATGGAATATGACTAAAAGGTCAAATTTCAATGCATACAGTATATTATAAAAGATTATTATTGTGTATGTCACTAAAAAGGAAACTGCATCCCCCATACAGAAGCAGTCACACAATAGGCTCATAATTTTCATGACAATGCTGACATCCTCTGTGTTTGCGAGGCAACATTCCCTCCCTCTCACCATCTAATCTCCTTCATCTGAAAGAGAAATGTATTTTTAGCAAGCCTCAGTGGGGCCTAAGGCATTGATTTATGAAAATAAGGTGGAGGAATTCATGAATTTTTTCTGACCTCCATCTCTCATTCCTAAGACACTTCTATTTTAAGATATATAAAATGAATTGTCCTAATGTGGTATATTATCGCCTTGGTACTGTACATTTCTGTGCTCTTCTAACACATACATATACACACAAAATCATCTGAACTTTAGTTTGTATTAAGTTAAAAAACCTCTTTCTGTTATATAGTATTTTACTCTGATCATGATATATGTTATTTGAGTCATGATTCACCCAGAAAGTCTCATGAGGGACTGGAATAACTCACTATAGATCCTCTATAAATAAGGATAGACAACCAAATGAAATTATAGCAGTGTGATACAGAGTTTTCTGTAACATGATCCACTCGCGTTACAGCAGTAGCTCATTTTGCTTAGCTCTTGATTCTGAAGTTAGAGCCGGGCACTGCTTCACATTCCAGTGACCTCCATAGCTTGACATTGTATTAATTCTTCTGCAACATCACTTGTGTTTCACATAAACGCTCTCTGTTGCATGCATACTTTTTCATAACTAATATTTACAAAAAATTTAAGATTCATGCTGAAAATGATATTGGAAATGTGTTTCATTCACGAGCTCTGATTCCCAACATTTTAAGAAGCTTAAACCAGGCTTAAATTAAATGAATGCAAATGACCTTTTATACCAGGCAAAATCAACTGTTTGAATCCATTCACCTAGTTGAATACATCAGTCTGGTAAATGTAGTGTATCTAGATGAACCTCATACCCTGACTCTTATCTAAACATAATAGGATACTTTTAATAAATAAATAAATACATAGCTTCCATTTAGAAGATATGTATGTGTATATATATAGATATAGATATAGATATATAGATATATATATGAATATGTCATATATCTCATATGAATGTTATTTAAATATCCATAATATAGATATATACTATCATAAATCCATAAATATAGATATATACTTATCTTCAAGATGGAAGTCAAATTATACAGATTAACCTGTTTCCTGACTTTTTCACTCTTTTTACTCTATTAATCCATTTTCTTTCTTATTCTCTGTGGGTGAAATACACAAAGAGGAATAACAAAGACTATGTACTACTGAATTCTTAATTGCGTATCTGTTTCTGTTTAAGGTAACTACAGGGTAGAGTTTAAATGGACTTCATTTATATATAAACATTGCACTATATTTGCACCTGCACAATGGGAAATTTTATTCTGTGCTGCTATGCAATAGTTACAAATAACCACTGCTATGCAACAGCATGATACCTGGAGAGAAATAGGAGGACCTCTGTTTCATCAATTGTATCTATTTCTTACCTATCTTCTGTTTCACTTAAATGTCAATATACCAGTTAAAACAGATCTAATTTATTTGAACCAAGCTTCACCTTTAACGCAATGAGGGATGAATGTTCAGTCTAACTGAGCTGGCCAACAGGTAGATGTAATGATGGCTCAAACAAATGTGGAACACCAGGTGAAAGGGCCATTAATAATAAAGAGACATAGAGAACAAATGTACTGACTTCACTACTGAGACAACTTGTGCGAATAATAACATTACTGCTGAACTTTGCAGAATAGAACGAGGTGTCCTTGACTTTGCTCTTCCCAGCCAGGGGAAAATTTCTCTACACACATTGTTCTTGGCAGAATTTTTTTTTTAACTTCTTTATTCTGCTCATACATAGCTTTGAGAGAAAATGTATGTCATAAATGCAGAAAACTTGAGGACTGCATCAAAAAATGTAAACAAAATAGAACAGTTTCTGTTATACCTTTAGGTGTCTCAGTAAACATATTCACTGCTTGGGCCCCTGAAAAGCAACTAATATCAAAAGTGGGTGGTTCCTTCTCCTGGTTTTTTTGCAACTCAATTGTAAGAATAAGATGATAGTGTGTTAGATAAGTAGATGAATTACTCTATTTTCATACACTTGAACAGCATGGAACAGAATCGCACATAAGTGCCTAAACCAGTGTAGACCCCTAATGGGCCCATCTGGCACCTTCTGTCTTCTACTTAAGGTTGATATAGTATAAAGAACACTTTGTGTGAATGTTGACCCTAAAAGTGTTTTATTCTTGATCATTTTCATACATATGTGGTATCTGAAGGAAGGTAAGACCATATTTCTTGAAAAACCAAACATACTTTAATATATCCAGAGGTCTAGCTACACAGGTTCCTTCTCCCTCTGCAAGAGATGAGAATTTCTTAGGGTGATATTTTTTATTGGACCAACTACAGTTATTTTCATTTCTGTTCTTTTATATCTTCTGTAGATAAACCTTCATGTAAGCTGGCTAGTGGGGAATAGAAACCACCATAGAATAGTATTGTAAGCTTAATGGAAATCATTGTTTTAAGGAGCAGGAATTATCAGTGACATAGAAAATTAATTAGCTAAAAGAAAACAAAAAAAAAGGAAATGAGTAGAGTATCCAATGTACTGGAAATGATCCAAACATCATCAGCTGAAAAAGAGAGGCAGTCTCAAGAAACACAGAAAAAAACAGCATGCCTTTTGTTCAGGATGTATCCTGCCGTGCAACTCATCTGTAAATTGGTGGCACAGTTGTTATTTGTAATATGAAAATTGTAGGTCCCAGGCAGTTGGTCTCATTTCTCATCTGCTTCTGGAATGAAAAGCTCCATCATTCCAATTGTGGTACGAAGAGCAAATGAGCAAATCTTAGGCAGACCAGGGCAATCAATGCTGAAAGGTAATTGCCAAATAGACTGCTGGAATTGACCTAGACCAAGAGTCCACTACACTCAAAAAATAAATGCCATGAGGGACATTAAAAAAATATTGAGCATCATAAGCCACTGAACCAAGCTATCAATTTCAGTGTGCCATGGGCAGAAACTAAACATTTTAAACCTTAAGATATTACTGGTTAAGGGCACTTGGCCAGGAAATAAGAGACCTGGGCTTTAGGCATACCTCAGCTAGAAAAGGTCTGAACCCACTATTCCTAGTTCTTAGGAAAAGTGTCCAGACAATCAGGCTCTGGGCTTGCCAGGGCTGAAAACAGCCTCTGGTCTTCCTATTGGGTTGGGAGACACTTTTCTGGGAAATGAGAGTTCTGAGTTCAGATCTCTTCTGGGCAGTGGCTATGCATAGGGGGTGCACTTGCACCCCCTGAGAGCTCTGATGCACCTCCTGACAGGCTGCACTCCCTGCTTAGGCAATGAGCAGGGAGGGCCAGCAGGAGCACCTGTGTCCCCCCTGCGAGCAGTGGTCAGAAAGCTCCACAGCCAGTTCTGGAAGCTGGTGAGCAAGGTCAGCCACGGGGAGACTCCCCTCCCCGAGTCGCTGACTGGTCGCTGGGGTGGGGCATATGCCCCCCCCCCCAAATAAGGTGGCAGCAGTTGTCCATGCTTCTGGCTGGAATGCTGAGAATGCAGGTTTCCCATCTGCTATGCAGGGGCCCTCACTAGGAAGCAAGTGAATGGATTATCCTCCCCATTACACTCATCATCTACCAGAAGGCAAGTATTTCCAATCAGATTTGGTAGAGAACATTACTCATTTTGCAACTTAAAAAGGAAGAGGGCTATCAGTATTTTTGGGATCACTGCATTGTGTATTTTTAAAATGTCTGCAGTTCAAGGTTGAGCTTGATCTGCTTATAAAAGACATGTAGCTACAATAGCTCAAGCTTGGACTCAAGCAAGGAAATTTCCTCCTAGCCCTATTTTTGCTACACGGGAAGAAGGAATTCTGAATTGGTTTCACACTTTGCATCCAAGTTGGTATAATAATATTCCCCTCTGTGCTATACCACTACAGACATCTATATTAATAATAATAATAGTGCTTTCAGCTTTCAGGGCCTCATCCTGGGTGGATCTGAACCTCCTCCAATGCCACTGACCTATGTAATGTCTCCTTCTCTCTTGGGTACCATTTAAAATAAATATTAACACTGACACAACAGGAACCTCACACCACAGCACCTTTCAGATCAGAGCTCTGTCATCCAGAATGGAGAATGCCCTTGGTTCTTGCCCTGCACATTCCTACATGCAGTAACAACATAAAAGTGAGGGGGATCTGAGCCTGTAAAGAAGCTTCTCAAACATCAATGGAATCATAGAAAAGCAGGGCTAGAAGGGACCTGAAGAAGTCATCTAATCTTCCACTCTTCACTGTGGCAGGACCTGACATACTTAAACTAACCCTAACAGACAAAGATGTAGTGAGGTCCTGCAGCATCTTAGGCAGAATGCCAACCACTGTGGGACAAGCCAAGAAAGGCAAAAAGTCTTACTTTCTCTGGCTTGCACAGCACTCTGGCTCATGCTGCCCCACTTCAGGAGCTTTTGTTATAGCAAAAGCTGCCCCACACCTCCCAGCCACAGAAGCTGGGCAGTTCTGTGCTACATAGAGTATGAAAGGGAGGGTATGAGATACTTTTGATTGATCACAGCCATCTTTCGCAGACCCCTTAGACATAGCCCATTGACCTCCAGGGCTTCACAGACCACAGGTTGAAAACCACTGGTCTAGACTGTTCCTTAAAACTTCCAATAGTGGTGATCTCCAACTTCCTCAGGTAGCCAATGAGGGCTCAGACCACTATCTTTTAAATAATTACTATGCTCATTGCACCGCAGAGAGAATGAGATACAGAATTACTAGATGAAGCTCATACAGGAAATGATTAGCAGAGACCAGGATGCACCTCAGGACACCAGAATCCCAATACCGAGAAGCAACTTCACTAGTTTACTAGTGAAGATGGTGCATTCGTTTAACCTTTGCAGGAACCTTAAGCATAAACTGTATTAATGGAAAGGGCCTTTAAAATAATCCATGTTTATTTTATGCTGTAATCAAAGCACCAAGCACTAAGAAATTCACAAAGTCATCAATAAGTGTAAATGCAATCTCCTCTGTTCAGAATATTTTTAAAGAGTACTGTCTATTGTAAATAATACGGTAATATTTAATTTAGTGCATGATATTACATATAGTGTAGCCACCGTATTAGTTTTATATTTGTACTTTTCATCACACTCCTTTTGTAAATTATGCACACCTCCTAGATGATTTCAAAGTAAGAAAGGAAACTTCAGCATCACCCATTTGCATTTACCACAACTGATTAAACAACATACCAAACATTCATAGATTCCTCCTTGTCAGTTTATTTATCATGACCCTGGTAACCTTCAGATTTGGGCTTCATGCCCAAGTACAACACATTGATATAGCCCTGTTCTCTACTTAGTTTGCTTCAACTGTTATCATTTATTTTGTGATGTCTTTTGAAAAAAAAATGCAATAATTTCTGATCAATACATGGGATATTCTTCATGATTTTTTTTTTCCTTAACTAAGAGGTCACAAAATATACCCGTGCTTATCTGAGATATTCATGAAGTTTGGAGTTCGTCAGAATTTCTTCTGTGTTTGGAAATAAGCTAGGCTATTCGTTATTTAAAAAAAAAAAAAACAGATTTATTTCTTTTGCTTCAGTTAGAACACACTTGAGGAGATACAGTTTAGTAATGAAGAATCTATCCTATCATTGATCAACAAAGGATTTATTCATGAAAGTTCTCATTGCATTAATGAGAGATTGCCTTGAATTGATTGGAATATAGATCCACAAATTGCAGACAGCAGCACATGAGAATGATATTCCCTGTCTGAAAAGATTATGGGATAATATGTATATCTGCAAAGGATTATGAGCCATTTTTAGAAATAGCAGTGATTATAAGAACACCTAATAGCTGGGTCTTAATGTCCTGCAGGTCTGAGATGTGGCTTAAGAAGAGGAGGACAGACAAAGAGGTAAGTTTAATTAGAACACAATAAACGTATTTGTGTTAGTTTTATTAGCTTTAATTATGTTCTAGAAGACATTAGTAACACAGAAAAGATAAACATGCTAATGCATACATTTATAGTACTGGAAATATATACAACGCCACTCAATAATAAAAAAATACAATCTAAATCGTAAAATTGTTTTAAAAAGACTATAAAAACCATGTATGAGGTTTTTTTTTTTTAATGGCAGCATTAAACCAGGGTAGACACTACTCAGTATTATGACTGGAGAATAGTGAAATCTGTTTTACCTAAAGGGAGTCTAGTAATGCTATCATCTTAAAACTAAGTCTCTCACTGATTTTGATGACATCACTTCCACTTACAGTAGTCTGTGTTATTTCACAATACAATAACACACTAACCTTATAATTTATATTTTACCATCAGTATGTCTAATGGATTGGATAAAATAAAGCAGATGTAAAGAGACAGAGGATAAGCCTTAGTCTAGTCAATACTAGATCTACCAGGTACCAAGGGAAACTTTCCTGTGTCTAGGAAGATATTTCAGACTATCTTCACGGCATTTCTACAACCAAATTGATGTAAAACCCAAACTGGGTGGAAAACAATGGATATTTTTCTCTTAATATTTTAACACAGAAAAAATTTCAACCAGCTAAATGAAAAACACACCTTTTCTGGTAATGACTCCACGATTTTGTTTCAGTTCTCACTCCTCCAAGTCCCTCCTATACAATGACACATTTTTCCTTCCCCCAAAAAAGACCGCAGCCATTTCAAATATCAGTGTCCTTTTATTACCCTTTTTGGATTGCTTGGCTATAGCTCAGGATCCTAGGTTGGAAACTGGGACAGATGCTTATCAAGTGTTAAATCATCAAAGCTCCATTGACTTCAATGGGCAATGACAAGTTACACCACCTGTGGCCCTGCCCCAGGGCCTTTTCATGCAAAGAGCTTTGGGAAGTTTGTGTTTCTGTGTATAAATGTCAGCTGTTATTCATCTCTCCTTACTTCAAAGGAAGGGTATATGAGTTTTTGGCTGTGCTATTGAATATGCAAACCACAATACTCTTAACCTCCATAACTGAAAATGTTATTGAAGTCAGTGAGAAGGCAATGCAAATAGCTTGTATATCAGACCTCCAAAGGTTTGTAGGCTACTAGCATTAGGTTTTTTAACTCAAGCCATTCTAACTCAGAAACTATTTTCAATGTATGAATGTCTGGTTTATATGACATGCTTTAATTGGGTATATATAGTGTTATTTGTGTCTCTATATTGCACATGAGAGGGACTTCACAATTTTTAAAGTTCTACCACCAGTTTATTATTTTATTATCCTTAAAGTGTATATATATTATAAGCCACTGTGCTGAATTCTTTCTCTTATCCATTTTAATCCTACTTTAAGAAGGCTACTCTAAGTTTTCCTGAAATGAATAAGAGGAAAAATTGTACTTATTAAACAGCCTTCACTTTTGGCAGAATAGCCAATACTAATCATAGTATTATGTTAACCAGCCAACTATTAAATCAGTACTTTTTAGCCCTGATTTGAAACTTCTGCACATTTTTTTATTTAATCCGTTGGAAGAATGATGATGAAACCAATTAATGAGATTGTGTGTGCGTGTGACTGATTTGAAAAGCACATTATAATCATGAGTGGCTGGGCAGTGGGAAGTCCATGAACTAACTCACATGCTTAGAGTTAGGCATGTGGTTCCATATCCTGCTGAATTGGGACTTTCCAAGGTAATGATTACACCTATTTGTTGGACAGATGTTTCCTTGACTGGAACTCAGGAAACCCTGGCTCCCAGATGTTTAGAAATCACAGTGTCTGTCATGGGGAAGGTAGGAGAAGGCGGGGTGGGGGGGGTGGAATTAAAAGATGGGAAACAGATAGTGCGAGCCAGATTGTCAACCAGACCTATCTCAGAAATCAGTAAAGATACACTAACTTACACCAGCGGAAAATTTGTCCTATTGTTGCCACATATCTAATTCCCCATTTCCTTACCAATCTCAGCTACCTATTTTGTCGTGTCCTCTTTATTAATATTAATATAGTTTTGACCTGTTGAAGGAGGGTGCTGGAGAAATGCCAAACCCAGAAGGAACCTCTCCTCTTTCACCTCAGTGCTGTAAGACCTTAGCTTTCTCAGCCTCTAACAAATCCTTTTATCAGTGTCAATTGACTTTATGGAGCTAGACCTTCACTTGCATTAAAAACCAAGTGGAAAACTAATCAATATTCATTGCATTATACCTTGAGGGTTGTAACTGCCAGTGTAGAATATCAGTGGAAAATTATTCTCATTTGTTAGCCTTTTACACCCAGTTTTCACTGGTGGAAATGACTGCACAAAATACAGGATAGCAGTGACCAGGGCTGTTACCCACACAGTAGTAACAACGCATAACTTGAGGCGGCATATCTGCTCAGTTGAAGTTGATCATCTCATAAGAGGAACCATAGCTGTCCTCCTGAGTTATATCATGTGAGTTACAGGAATGGTTATGAGCTCTGACATTGTACCCATTTCTGATGCATTCAACAGATCTGTATCTGAGAGCTAGCCCCAGAAGTATTTCTAAGAAATATGCTCTAATTGAACCTCAGTATACTGCGCTGGATGTGGGTGATACTCTTTATCCTGTATTATGCAGGATGTCAGGCTAGATGATTGAAATGGTCCCTTTTGACCTTATAAATCTACAAAGAATGTTTCTGGTGATAGGAAATAACAAAGTGTGGGTCAGGGGTGACTGGTTCCTCCTGAGTATGGGGGGGCACAATTTATGGATGGGCCCAGGGTGGGCCAAAAGCTCCATATCCACTCCTATACCTCTGTGCCACAGCTTAGTACCCCTCCCCCAATATGCCACTGGCCTGCTCAGCAAAAATACTGCCCTGTCCCGAGTGGTGCCAAGTTAGGGGACAATCTCGGGGGGGGGCACGTTCCCCCCCGCCCCGAGCCCCTCCTACCAGTCACTTGTGGTGTAGACATAGACAAATTACCATTTCAGCTGCCTTGAATGGGCAGATGGAGGTGCTGCCTTGAGAGTCTGCATCAGCTATTAGGATGTAAAAGTAGTGATACAAGCTAGCTAAATTACCCTAATTCTCACCCTGAATGGATCAGGGTTAAAGTAAGAACAGTTTTGCTGGGCTATATTGCTACAGAATACTTAATCCTAGAAGCTCCTAGAAGTGATTGTGATACAATCAAGCTTCTTTGCTTGTGATACAATCATTATGTTTGGCTACACCTGGTCTGACAGTAGAATTCAAGTCCTGCTTTACTTGAGTGCAACTGTGAATACATGCACATTCAGTACTCCCCTGTGATGGCAAAACCTTTTCTTTCTACCAGCAGTTTCTGTTGAGAGAGGGATTTGCTCTTCTTAAAAAAAGGGAAGAAAATGTGCAGCTTGTTTTGCAGTCTCTTAAAGCTTTTAATGCCAGTTAAACTAGTCTATAGTACTTAATCATCAACTGCTAATCATCTATGACATGCAATTTGTATTCATATCTATGCGAGTCCTTCTATAGTGTTCTAGGTCAACTGAACTTCACAAGAGAAAAATTATACAACGGTGTCTTTGATACAAGGGGCTAACACTGCAAATGAGGATGTGCTAACCTTTTCCCTTAATGTATTACATGGGATTATTGTCTCTCATCACAGGAAATACGCTGTCCACCAAAAGAAGTGCAGGAACATCAACAGTCGCTTCAAAGTGCTCTTTCATCTTTCTCTGGCACAAAAAAAGGTGAGGGATGATCTGAGACAGGGAGAATAAAGGGTAACCACTTCAGTGTGTTCTTTTTAAAAATGATATTCGAGAGCAGTGTACCACTGCCAACTTTACTCTGTGAGCAAAATTGATCTCACTAGTTAAATGGGGTCCGGTCTGGTCACTCCTGGAAAAGTGTAGCCTCTTCCTAGATCTTACATGATTGTACACAGTTGCAACTTTTCCAAATAAATGTCCTGGCCACCCAACTCCCTTGAGGCCATAGTAAATAAAGATCTTTTATTTAAATAACAAACCTTCTCCTGAATATCACTACTTAAGGCTAGATTGTGCCTATTCCGTGCATATAACTCTGGGAGCAGCAAATTGTCATGGCAATGGGTACAGCATGGCCAGAACTACCTATTCCTCACCATTCCCAGCTTTCTTTGAGATAAGAAGTGCTTCTAAGTTGCATCCAAAGAGCACAAGGGCTGTCTCTAAATTGCATTGGATGGTCCTTATACAGCCGCATAAGGGTTGACCTAGCTGATTTGTGGCTTCATTAAGTCCAGCCAGTATCTACCCTGCAGATGAATTTGGGAAGAATTTTGTTTCCTGTCAGCTATATGTTGTCTGCATAGACAGAACAACTGTGAGTGGAAATTTGCAGTACGTTATATTGAAACATTATAACAATATATTCCAGCCAGAATACCGGTTATGAGAACACTTCTTTATGGCAGGCACTGTAAGCATAAAGAGATCACTCTTGTCATAGGTGAGCTATTCCAGATATGAGGCTGATTCTGTCCCCTTGTTCTTTCTGCATCTGTGTGCATATGTTTAGTTTTGAGGAAATATCTGGTCTTCCTAGATTTAGCTATGCAAGTTTCAGCACATAGGGAGGTTCTGGATATGTGAAGCTGTGTAAGCAGTAGGAGAATTGTTCCCCTCCACAGCAGTTTCTGACTCAAGCTGATCCTGAAGAAAGCACATATCCACAGGAAGCAGGCACAGGGGTTGGCTGTGATTCCCAACACAATGGGTTGCCCCAAATACTGTGTTGGCACTTCCATTCCACGCTTCTTTGAGTTTATAAATGAGACAAGTTCATTCAGATTCAATGTGATCAAATTGCACAAGGGGAAGTTGGCCTGAAAAATTACAGATGTATGTTGGAGGGTGACACAGATGTCAAAACAGAGCTGTGAAGTCAGAAAAAGGAGTGGTGATATCATAGCATACCCAAAGACCTGGTGACAGGCTGGGCAGAAGCAGGCACTTTCTATACCTTCCCAAGATATGAATTTTAACAATATTGTCTTCAATTTAAGTCAGATACTTGCAGACCTAAAATTTTATATTGTTTTAAATACAACTATAAGGACAATTCAAAGGATGTTATATAAGCTGTTCTTGTTAAATTCATTAAATTCAAATTTGCAAGTACTTGAGATCTGACGCCATATGTCATAAATTTCTCCCTGTTGTGAAAAAAAATTGCTTTATCGATTTATTTAAATTGGTAACTGATCATTTTAGGTTCTTAAATACCCCTAGGCTTATGGTAACTGAGCAATACACAGTCTACAATATATTTAAAATCATAATACTGCTGTGTGGAAGGAGAGTGAAATTATCTTCATTTTACAGCTGGACATAAGAAGCATCAAAAGTGTAAACGATTTACCCAAAGTCACCCAGAAAGTCTTTGGCAAATCATATCCCAGGCAAGCACCATATCCAAGGAGTCATACCTCCTTTCTGTTTGCCTAAAATAGCATGTCTGAGTGAACTTATAGAAGCCCTAGTCCTTCCCTTCACATATTCAGAATTCTCATCAAACTTGTTGAAAGATTTTTTAATGTTTTTCAATGGTGTCTATAAATCAAGATGTCATCTAGACAAATGATGACACATGCCTCCACCAAATGGTGAAAAACTGTCATTCATTAATGCCAGATAGACAGCCGGTGCATTTGTCAGGCCAGAAGAGTGAAACTAAGAGTCATCTATTCCCACAGCTCATTCTAATGACACCTTGTTCAAATGCTGCTTTATGCAGCTTCATTATTATTATTATTTTTAATTTGTATACCTCTCTAGTAATGGCAACACACAGAATAGTTATATCTTCGGAAAACATTGTAGCAATTTAAATTAAAAAGTATGTGATACCTCAGCGAAACCATTTGTGATAACACAAAGCAGTGGTAATTTTGTAGCAGCAGTAATTGTAGAAATGTTATATTTGCTCCTCTGACTTTATTACCTGGAATTAAAAGTTCAAATCCTATCTCATCAAGTTATTTCTTTTTCATCCAGTGTATGACGAAGGAATCTTTCAAAAGGCACCTTAAATTTTAATGTCCTGTCTGCTCTGAATAAATATTTAGGAAATCATGGTGTTTTACCTAAAGCTAATGTTCTGATTCTTTCCTTACACATGTGGTACATTACTGGTATTAGAGCAGTGATACTGAACCTGGGTGTCAAGGCACCCTGTGATGTCTTAAAATCCATTCAAGGGTGCCGCAGGGTACCAAGCAATGTTGGCACTGTTACGTGTGCACACATAACTCGCAAGATAAACCCAGAGATTTCAAATAGGAAACGGCCTGTTGTGGTCTTCTTGAGCTCTTTGCAACACAGGAGATGCTCCATTATTTTTCTGTAGTCAAACAACAAGTGTAAATGCAGACCTGGCATTTTCCAAGGGTTACCTTGAATCTAATGAGGGGTGCCTTGTGTCTAAAAAGGTTGAGAAACACTGTGTTAGAGGCTTTAAAGGCCTGGCGGGAGGGGGAAGCTTTAATTAGAGTGGCTTCAATAGCCACTGTGATTAAAGCACCTGGAGCGTCCCATATATGAGCATCCCTGCACTGAAAAATGGTGGTGGAGGTGCTTTAACTAAAGCTTATTGAATGATCTTTAGTTACAGCACTCCCACCCCCATTTTTCAGCATGGGGACTCTGATACACATGCCACTGGAGTCTGCTGGAGTGTGATAATTACAGTGCTCCGGCAGACTCAATTACAGCTGGAATTTCAGTGTGTTGGAGCAGCTTTGATGCATGTGTATAGGTGCCCATTATATTTATGTAGAAAACTAAGAGGTTTACAGGTTTCATTTCCGCCTCATCCCTTACCTTTATCTCCAGCTTCCCTAAGTAGGGGATGGGAGGGGGAAACAATCTCATGCAACCTTTGCTTGCATTTACAGTAAATGCGCTCTTGTACAGACTACAGAGATTCCTAACCAGCCCAACAGAGGGAATATTCTTTCAAAATTCTTCCAGGATCTTCTGCAGCATGGGCCTGAACCAAAGCTTCTTGAGGTCAACGCAAAGATATCTTCTGCTTTCAATAAACTTTCAGCCAGGCCTTGGGTAAAGCTGTGCCATTAAGTCCTTCCTGGACTGGTGAAGTTCTTTGGGGGAATTAATCTGAGCTCTCCTAAAGGGGTGACTCCCTTTAAAACATTCAGCATCATTTTTTGCTTCAGACATTAAGTAAGTGGTCCCACATGTCTGCTGCTCTCCCTAAGATTATTCTGAACTTGATTTCCTTCAGCACCTAAAATAGATGAGCCTGTTGGGCATTTTTACATGTGCTCTGGGAGTTGGGAAGGGGGCCACTTTAATTAGAGCAACTCCAAGAGTCAAACAAGCTTTAATTAAAGCACCCACACCACCATTTTGAAGCACAGGGATGCTGATACATGAGATGCCAAGGCTAGCTGAAGCGTGTCAGGTAGCTTTGATGCACCGTAATTAAAGTGCATTGGAGCAACCTCCATGCACACCTACAGGCACCCCTTTAAGAGGCCTCATCATAAATGTTATGGCAGGGAGGTGTCATGTGCCATCTCTGCTCTTCTCAGTTCAGCCATGCCATACAATTTCAGTGCATGTTTACTTCTCTTTTTTGTGGTGAAGTAGGACTAATATTTGATTTTTGGGGGACTTTTTAAAGATAAAGGTGCAATATACATATTGAAGAGATAAATCTTATTGAATATAACTACATGAATTTCCAGAAGTTACAGATTTCTTTAGCAATTTCACTTCAGAACATAGGCAATATGTAGAGGGGGCATAGGGGCGAACCTTGCCCCCCCTGACATTGGCCTCTGCGGCTGCCTTCTGCAGGCAGTCACCGCTTGCCCCCCCCCCCCGGCTTGTACAGGCAGTTGCCACTCACCTTTGCCAACACCACCATCAGCTTCTGCAGGCGGTCACTAATTGCCACTTGCCACCACCAGCATCAGCTTTAGCAGGTGGTCACCGCTCGCCACTGCTGCTGGCTTGTGCGGGCAGTCGCCGATCACAAAGCCAATCAGCACTCGCCACCACTGCTGCCCACAAACTGTGCCCCCCCCAGTCTCAGGAGGCACCTGTCATTCACGCTTCAGAAACATTGTCATACCTGGAAGTACAGGACCTAATTCTCCAGTTCCTTATGCCAGTTTTATACCATTACTACTTCACCGACTGTAGTGAAGTTACTGTAGCATAAAATTCTTAGCACAGTAAAGAATCAGGCACTCATATTAATCTGTAAAACTAGAATGTTTTATCTAAGATCCTTTTTGTAGCACAAGATTTCTTCCCTCAAAGCATAGGGAGCTCTATTTGCATCCCCCTTAGACTGGTGTTAATCAGATATATCTCCACTGAGCTCAATAAAGCTATAGTGGCGTAAGCAAAAGGAGACTCATATTAGATGTCTCCTTCTCTCAGGCTATACAGCATACAAGTTCTGATCTATCTGTTCTTATAAATTATGAATGTTTCCAGAATTCTGTTTTCTATTAATACATATTTTAGCACAAGAGTTGAGTTTTAAGATGACATTCTCTATATTTCCTTTCCTCTTTGGATTACCAGACTACAATGCAAGCAACTGCCTGAATTTGTCACTACAGGTTCAGAACATGTTGATTAAAGAGGCACTATATTGCTCTAAATTTCACCCTAGTGTAATTGGAAAATGAAGCAGGTTGGTCATGTTAGCCTACAGTGAAAAAAATGGAGAAAAAGCAGGAAATTGGTAAGGGCCTCACAAACTAGCCTTAAGTCTTTTTTAACTAAAGGGTCATACAGACTGAGGCTGCTACCTTATGCCTTTGTGGATGAGCTGCCTCCAACAATACTGAGAACACTTCTTTCACAAGATGAGATATCTGAAGTCAAACAAACCACCAAGGGTGTCTATACACATACTCAAAGGTGGAAGGGGTGGGGCATTTTAATTAGAGTAGTTCCTGGACAGCTTCTCTAATTAAAACAGCTCACTGTCATGTGTATAAGCCCCTCTGCGTTTCAGAATGGATGTGGGGGCACTTTGCCTAAAGCTAGTCAAATGAGCTTTGACTAAAACACCCCATTGGCCATTTTGAAATTCATGGGAGCTCATATATACTATGGTGAGGCACACTGGAGAATTCTAGTTAAAACATTTCAGTAGACTTGATTGATCAAGTCTGCTTAGACATGTTCTAATTAGAATGCATCTATAGGCACCCTAAGACACTACCATTAAGAGAGAGTCAGAAATGTGGGTGATAAGTAAATAAGGCAAATAGAGGAAACATAATATACAACTATAAAGAAAGAGAGAAAATACGAGGACCGAAAATCATGATGAGAAAACACAGAATACAGGGAAGGAAAGCCATGATGACAGTCTACTTTTATCGGACACACCAGTGATTTATGTGTAGCTGTGGCTATTACAACCTGAAGACAGAGAGATGCTGTAGCCATGTCAAAAACTCAGTTGATACACTGACCAATTTTTATTATGCAAAAGATCTTTCATATGTAAATATAATGTATAAACATGTACCAGTAATCAAGTTCATAATAAAAAAACTACACATGAAGGATACACAGTCAAACCCCTTTTAAAACACTGCAGCAAATTAATACCATGCTGAATTATTTCTGTTCAAGGAATACTCTGCTCTCAAAGTGTTTAAATCTGTCTTCTCCAGAGTTTCCATATTCATCAGTTATTGGACAGCCTAATATTCAGTTCTACTAATTTGCCTTCTGAAGATAGGGAGATAATAATCAGAAAGAGGAAAAAAAGCCTTATTAATTGCCTCAAGGGGTAAGACTAATTTGTCTTTTGAGTTGTCAATTTCACAGTGAGAGTATAGTTTCTTTCTTTTCATTTTCCATGCCTGCTTATTCCTGTCCTAACGCAGGCTGCCTTTTCCATACACACAGGCAGACCTATTCAGAAATCCTAGCTTTAAGTTCACCCGAGAAGTGTCCAAGATCATTGATCTAATCTAGATTAAATTCTCCTTTAAGAATTTGATAGATAATGCCTACACATGCATTTAATCCAGCCCAAATTTACTGTGGTGTAAAATACTCTGGAGTAAGGGCTTTTGGGCAGCTGTCTACACATGCAGATATTAAGGAGAAAAAATGCACCGTGTTCCCTGCAGCCCTGCAGTGGGCTCCTGTGGTCACCAAGGAGGCTCTAGGCTTTGGCTGCAGCTGCCAGCACTTGGCAGCCCTGTTTAAAAGCTAGCCCCACTCTTTACTGTCTGGCTAGCCTCTTCCTTTACCAGGAGCAATTTGCTAAGCACAAGGACAGCATATGGAAGCTCTTTCTTTGGCCACTCTGACTCCCCACACTACAGCTGTTCCAGCCCCTGGCCCTGGCAGCCTCAACTAATGTTCTGCAATCCTGTTGGCCAATATGATCATGCTCCTGGCCCTCTACACTGACTGCCACCTGGCCCAGGGCCATCTCACCCCACTCAGCCCCCCCATGCTCAGCAACCACACACCTACCCACAGTATGCCATCCCAGAGCCTCTGCCACCACTGACAGCTGCCACCACCAGGTATGTTGATGAGGGGCTCCACAATGCCACCACCTACATCACTATCATGCTGCTGGGCCTCCAGCCCCACGGCCTCTGGGCTTGCTGTGCCAGCCAACAGTGGTGGTTGCATGTTGTTCAGCAAACCTGAGACAACAAGCAGCGGCTGGATGGCTTCTGCATTGCCCGGGCCATCTTCTGGGACTTCCTGCAGCAGGTCCAGCCCTACCTGGAGCAGCAGGACACCAGCATGCACCCGGTACTCCCTGGAGATACCCGGCTGGCCCTCTCCCTGCTGAAGTTCTCCACACCCGTAAGCCTCTGGTATGTCAAACACTTGTTCAGTGTGGGCAAAGCCAGTGCTGGGGAAGCCTTTTTGGAGGTATGTGGGGCCCTCCAGGACATTTTGCATAACACTGTGATCTATGTCCATGATCCCTGGCAGTGGTGGTTGGGTCCCATGCACTGGGATTCCCCCAGTGCATCAGGGCCCTGCATGGGATCCACATCCCTGTCACCTTCCCACCCCATGGAGACTGCCCCTATTACAGCCATGGATGATTTCACTCAGTGGACCACAGTGGATTCACCTGTGTGAGTGCTGGCTGGGCAAGCAGTTCACATGATGCCCATGTATCAGAACTCTGGCCTGATAAGACTGATGGAGAGTGAGTGCTTTGCACCAGGTGTGCCACACCTGCTGCTGGCACTGTCATGTTCCCACCCCATTCATCAGGCCCCTGCCTACCTACTTGTACCCTGGCTAATGTGGCCCTACATCAGCCACCTGGACTCTCAGCAGGCCCACTTTAACCACTGCCTGGGGAGCCTTTCCCCTTTCCACTGTGGCAAGTGTGATGGGCTGGGGCTCACCCAGGGGAGAAGGCACCCACTGATCCTCCAGAATGAGCAGTTTCCCTTCTGCCAGATGCTATCTGTGGCCATCAGGGGCAGCATGTAGTCCTGTTTCCAATGCTGGCTGCTATGGCTCTGCACTTGCATGGAGCTTCAGTGAGCAGTGGGCCTCGACCAAGGCAGGAGGGCTGGATGGCACCAGACTCAGGGAAGGGGCTGTGCCAGGGACTCCTGCTGGCTGGAAGTGCCTTAGGACTTCCTCTCAGGCATAGGCAGGAGCCTGCTATGGTGTGGCAGGTGGCTTCCAGGGTGTCTGTTGGACTAGGGGAGTGTGGGCAGGCTGGACAGGGAGGGGATGCAGAGGCAGGGGCAGGCACTGGTGCAGGGGCAAGTGCCAGGGTGGGGACCAGTGCAAGGCTTACTACATGTCTTGCCTTAACATGACTGATGATTAGGCATGGTCCTCCCCATTGGGCATGGCATCCAGCTGTGTCCGGTGTCCTCGGCCCATGAGGCACAGCATGCAGACACCTCCCTGGGCCCTGTCCTGCCCCAGGAGGAGCTGGCACTGCTGGTGGCCAGAGGTGTCACGGCTGGTCTTGGGGATGAGCAGCTGGCAAGGCAGGTGCTGGCCAGGGATGGATGGAGAACTGCATGCCTGAGGGTCCCTCTTCTGGTGATATCTCACCAGAGGTGCCAGGCTGGGGCTGGGGTCAGGCAGGATGCCCATGCTTTTGTAAAGGCTAGCATGGGTTTGGCCTCGGTCCTGGGGCACCAGAATGTTAGTCAGCTGCTTCATAAAGGGTATGGTCTTGTGGGCATGGCCAGACCAATGATTGTGGTCAGTCACAACAACCCAATTTACCCACAAGGCCCTAACCTTTATGTGGTACTGCTGTGCAGATCAGTCATGCTTCACTCTCCCATCTGGCCTGACAAGGCAATGTTGCCCTGTGGGGTTAGGCCAATTCTAAGGATCTCAATATTACGCTGTTACACAGGAGGGTTTGACACATTTGCACATATACAAACACACAAATCAATTAGGTGCATACATACACTACCAACTCAGGCAGATATACATCCAAACCAGCCTAGGCACATGCATACTAATTCAAGCACATACTCACCAAAATTTAGACAACAATCAGTCGTCAATATGCACACAATCTGTACACATACAAGGATCACTAATTCATTTATCATGCACACAATGACATACACACACACACACACACACATACACCCATATATATATACACACATATGTGTGTGTGTGTGTGTGTGTGTGTGTGTGTGCATATTCACCAGTTCACACACATACCACCTAAGTAAACGTACACACAGGTGAGTTCCTAACTTGGATGGTATGGTATGTATGTGTGTGGGGCGGGTACCTGGGATACCTAAGGGAAGCTTAAGGTGAGATAAAAAGTGCAAGGTATGAAAGCTGATGGACCTGGGATTAGAACCAGTAAAGTAGAAAGGAATCTGGGCTAAGGAGCTAAGGCTTGGGGTTACTCAAGATCACTTGTGCGAAGGGAAAAGCCCAGTGGCAAGGAGGAGACAACCAGGAAAGAAACTGAGGCAGAAACCTGGGAGCTTGGGGATGGAAATAGAGGCAGATAGCTGGGAGTTTTGGGGGCAGATAAATGGAAACAATCAGAAAACAGCAAGGAGGAAACAGTCAGCAAACAGACAAAAACCCAACTTAGGGTTTCAAAATAACAGGTTTATTAAACAGACAACACACTACACAGCCCCATGAAGTTATTGGTTCCCCCTGCCCACACACACACACATACGCAAGCACTCACAATGACAGCAGGAGAAAGAGACTCAGTGGAAGGGTTGGCGTCCAGGTAGAGAAGAGAAACAGAGTCCAAGTCCTTAGTTGAAGAGCGGGTGGGGGTGATAGCTACTACCTATCTGGGCTGGAAAGGGGTCATTGTCCAGCAGGTGTTGTCCAGAGGGGGGATCACCAGCAGGGCTTCTGGGTGGACAGGTGGTGTGGCATGGTGCTGGTCCAGATAGAGAGGACATCCCAAGGATTCAGTTTTCACTACCTCTTTTTATGGGGCAGACTACCCATGATCTCCTATGGAAGGGCATGTCCAGGCAATGTCAGTCCTGTTCTAGAGGGTTCCAGGTGTTCTTACTGAGTATGTGCAGTCTTGGCATAATGGTGGGTTGCCTCATCTTTTGCTTCTTGAATGCTGAGAGTGACTCCAATGGCTGGCTCATTGGTCCAGGTATTGGTGTTGATGGTTCAGTCATTCAGAGGGAGCAATTTTTAGACCTAGTACCATTGTCTCTCAAGCATCCTCATTCATCCCCCTTCATTCAGAAACCAAGTTACATAGGAAGGGTAGGTATGAGTCATAGGTTACACAGCAGGGCATGGGGACAAGATAGAGACTTGACAAACAAAATGGAAACTTAACATGACTTATGTTAACTTACATATGTAGACCTAAATCATATAGTGCCAGTAAAACAGTAATAGCGAACAGTAAAAATCAATACAAACAAAATATTTATACAATATAAAGAAGGAGAAAAAACAAAACAAGTACAACTTGCTACCAAAATAAAATGCTGAAACTTATTCTATGTCTTAGCTCACTTATACTTATCTATAGGGAATAGAAAGAGAGAGAAAAATTCAGAAATGATTGGGGAAGGGGAGGTGTCCCATCCGCCTGTGGAGGGTTTGGGAATAAGAGTGTGGTCAGGATAGAAAGGTAAGAAAAGTTTATTGACTTAACAAAAACACAACTACGGACAGTAACAGGACAAAAAATGACAGACAAAAGCAATTCATTTTGGCAACTTATCGGCAGTCCCCTCTGATGCCTGATACACAGCAAGTTCCTCTTTCGACAAAGTTCAGTGAATTCAGGCATCCCCAGTCAGTGCTGTCCAAGGGGTACTGGGAGAGCCCTGGAATACAGTTCTTGGGCTCTTCGAGGTCCACAGGCCCACTGATCCAGGCAACAGCTAACTAATCCTTTTTCATGGAACTGTATCTTCCTTCTGAATGGTTTCCAGATATTCCAGATAATTTATAGTTTCTGAAGGACACTGATAACGTATGACCACTCAGATTCCTTTTACTTCAACTGTCCTTAGACTGACCAATAGCAGTACAACCCTTGTATTCCTTTGATAAGGTAGTTTTAACTGTGCCACAGGGCCTTACTATTTCTAGGCTTTGCTAAATTTACTAGGCCTTACTTTATACAAGGCCTCACTACATCTTAAACTTTAATTTGGCTTTTAGCAGCAACATATAGCTTAATATCTAAACATGTACAGAAGAACACTTAGTTTAATCTTCATAGAGCCTTCAGCAGCACCTTTATCACACAGACATAATTTCAGCAGTCACAGGAGGGAATGCATTTTAAAATAAAGAAAGAAAAACTGGGGGTTTTGCTACAGCCTCATAAATGTGGGTGGTGGAGCACCCATTTCTCTCAAACTGGTGCAACACCTCTGCATCACCCCAGAGTACAATGGGGTCACTAACATCCTCCTAGTTCCAGTTGGGGTCCCGGATAGCGGGCACAAGTGTGGGCATATGGGTGGCACTGGGCCTGGGTGGGGAGGATGAAGCTATGCTTCTGGGTCCCATGCCACCTATCTAGGCCTCTGCACAGTCCTGGGAACCTGCCAGCAGCACCCAGCACAGGGGCACAGCAAGGGACTGGTAGCCAGAAGTTATGCCCTGTGGCAGAAGCTATGCCCTGTAGCAGCTGCAGGTGTGGAACAGGCTGCTGGATGTGAGCAGCAGATAGATGATACTGGCTCTGCTGCCCAGAAGGGGACTGGCAGGCCTGGGCAGGGGCTGCATCATTGCTTCAGTACCTAGCTGGCCTCAATGGCACTGCCAGGCAGCAGTGCTGAGGTGCTGGCAGGCAGGCACAGCAGTGCTGTGGCCTGACCAGGGGGACATACAGGGCCTGCCATGCCCTCAGGCTGCTGGTGTTGTGTGCCCCAGGGCACAAAATATCTGCAGGCCAGGATAAAATTTTCTTGTCTGCAGCCCTGAGACGCTCCTAGTCTGCAGGAGAGGCTAGGAGCCAGGAGAGGCTCCGAGCCTGCAGCCCTGAGGCTGACTTCAGGCTGATGCCCTGATGGCTAGGCAGACCTGGAAGCAAACTTGCTCCTGGGTCACATCTACAAGTATGTTACTGCTCATAAACTTATCCCACTTAAATTTGCTACTTGCATTTGTAGACGCACAAGCTTACTGCATGGTAAACTTTGCTAATGTGTAATAACTCCTCTCATGCAGATAGGCAAGCAGCAAGCAGACACACATAGTGGGAAATTAAAGGCATATACCACACTGTTCCATAACATGAGATATGGTGGCATCAGGTCACAGTGCCCAAGAGTAGAGCCCTGGGGATTTCTGGTTTTAGGGAACTGACCAAATTAGGACAAGACTGAAAAAAGCCCCAGTTAGGATGTGTTTACATAATGGTTTTGTGAAACAAAAGAATATGCTGACAGGACAGAATGTGGAAAGGATGATCACCACAGAAAGACCTATCAGCAATGCCCAAACAGGAAGAGTCATCACAGAGGGGAAAAGATACAAAAGAGGATTTCAGACAAGCAAAGAGTCCCTGAGAGGGGAACCCAAGGCTACCATGGTCAGAGGGAATACCACCAGCCCATCTCACCATCCCACAGTGAGTGGCAGGCAGGCAGAGACTTGGTCTCCATCCTCCAGGCTTCTGATATCTGACATTCAAGAGAGAACCTCGGAGTGAAGCTCATGTCCTGGCCAGATGTACCTTGACTCTGATGACAAGCCTGGGACAGGTAGATATAGAATTGTTTTTATTATTCTTATCTACTTTCACTGTGTATCAGTAAAATTGCCCTATTATTGGAGAGGTCATGGTTTGTCTGAGAGTTGGGTCCACCTGGAACAAGGTATTTTGGGTCATAAATCCAGCGCTAACATAAAATAGTCTGGAGTAAGCACTTTCCGACAGATGTTTACACATGCAGGGATTATAGAGCAGATTTGCTGCTCTTTGCACCAGATATCCTGTAGCTCCCAAATGGGCCCCTGCTGCCACCAGAGGGAGCTCTAGGCTCCCCCAGGGTGCTAGCTCGGGGGCTGGCAAGGAGCACTGAGCCAGAAGAAGGTTCTCTTCTGGCCCAGAGGGTGTGGGGTTGTCTGCAGGTTGCTGGGGAGTGGAGAATGTCCTCCTCCCCTAGCAGCAGGGAGCTCCTGGCCCTGACTTCCTGAACAGGGACAGGGGACTCAGAAACAGCTTCACAGGAGGGGCAGGTTCCAGGCCCCTGGCCTGATCCTACAGTGGGACAGCTAGCAGCTAGCTCACTGCTAGCTGCCCCACGAGGAAACTGGGGCAGGGGGCTGGGACCCACCCTACCCCTGCAGCTCTTTCCAAGTCCTGCGCCTTGATCACCCAATTTGATATAGGGCTGGGACCTGTCCCTGACCAGGACAGTTCCCAGCCTCGACTCTGCACACTGGGCAGAGGCTGGGCAGCTTGTTCTCCACTCAGCTCTGAGATCCTGGAGCTGGAAAGGGAACAGGCTGGGGGTCTTGTTCTCACTCAGCTCTATGAATGTAGACCTGGGGGGGTATAGGATGGGGGCTTGTTCCCCACTGAGCTCTGTGGACATGGAGCTGGGGGTGGGGAGCCTAGGGGGCTTGTTCCCCACCCAGCTCCATGAGTGCAAAGTTGAGCAGGGAACAAGCTTCCAAGCCTGTTCCTCCCCTCTCCCCCCAGCTGGGATGGGAACAGGCTCCCCTGACCTCACTAGCAGGGAGCTCCAAGCCCCCTGATCCAAGCTCCACAACAGGAACCTGTGAAAGGACTATGTCACCCTGCTCTAGCAACAGAGAGCTCCAAGCCCCCTATTCTGAAATCATGATCAGGGAGTGGGGACTGAGAGATCCTTACTCCCAGCCCCCACTCCACCATCGTGCTCAGGGAGCAGAAGGCTGAGAGACCCTAATTCTCCAGCCTGAACTCTGCAGTCATGTGGCTCGGGTTGGGGGACCCTTATCACCCAGCCTAAGTGCAATGGTTATGAGGCTCAGACTGGGAGACCCTTGTCTTCCAGAATGAACTTGACAGCTGTGGAGCTTGGGCTGGGAGACCTCACTCCCTAATTGTTATTTCAGAGCTGGGAGCTTGAAGCTCCCCACTGCTGGAGCAGGGGGACATAGTCCCTGCCAGGGCTCCTGTGGTGGAGCTTACAGAGGCAGCAGGCAACTCCTGGAGGCATGGAGCTATCTCTCACCCCTTCATGGATGATAGCAGATTTTGTTCCTCGTCATAAGTCTACACAAGGACTACTGCACCATTACTAATCTCGAGTAAATTTGCTATTGCATTTGCAGGGAGCAAATTTACTTGAGATCAGGGAGGTTTGCTGAGTAATAAGCACTTGCATGTGTAGATACACGTTTACTTCACAGTAAACTACACCTATGCAATGTTAAATGTGGTTTACATGTGCTGATTGAGAATGTTACAATTATACTTCTGAGCTTATATAGGGAACTTAAACTGGATGGATACTGTGTTTTCTTGCATAGCACACATCTTATTTTCAGGAATGCAGAATGAAGAAAAAAAATTCCTAGGGTTATAGCTGCTTAGAAAGACAGAGGAACAAAACCTAATTTTCATTTCACTCATCCTCCCATTCCTCTTTAATCATAAGCTGAAACCCTAGCTGCTACTGAAGACTAGTCTCCATGGGTGGATGTATGATTTTGAAAACAGCTAAAAAAATCTGAAAGACTGTAATAACAAAATAAAAACCCAAAGTAGCTAGCAGACAGAAAAATTGTCAGAAGAAAACTTAGCTTAATTAGTAGAATAGAAAGACTATTCAGAAGGAGAGACAGTTGTTACCACCTTGGGAGTGAAGAACAATGAGCTAAGTCAATTGACTCTCTTAGCTTCCTGGATAAAAATGCCAAATGTGCTGCTGGGTGGAAAAGAAATCAAAACTAGGTTTCTGTTTCAGGCAGAAAATCAGGTCCCCTGCTTAAGATACGCACCCCAGTTTGTGGGGGCTGACTCGGAAGGGGACGGGGGAAGATATGTGCAATATTTGAATAAATCCACTATGTGTACACTATATGAGGAGTGTAAAGGGCCTCAAGGGCCCTTTATACTCCTCATAGAGTGCCATGAAGGAGCCTTCACTGAAGGGTACATCTTCAATGACATTAAAGATGTGGTTGCATCATGTTTGATCCAAGTATCTTGAGTATTATGAGCAGGGTAGTTGCACTGACATGGATTTAATGTGGGTGGTATAAGCTTGCCCAGAACCCTGGCTACTTCCTCAGACACTAGCCTTTGCAAATAATGCTACTACCTCTTCACTGCTATACTAACTAAACCAGTGCTAGCTCTGCTTTGTCTTCACTTGCTGTTATCTCACCTCCATTTACAGTGTAGACATGCCCTGGATGAGAATCAGACCCATTTTGGCCTGTACCACCCAGATTTTCTAATTCAGTTGTTGTGGCATTTTATCTGGTGTCCCTGTTAATTTGAGAGCCAGTGGGTAGAAAGTCGCAAGGATAAGCACAGCTTTAGTTCCTCACACTGTTCCCCCACACCCATATTCAATCAGCCAGCAGAACTAAATCAGCATAGCACCGCAAGCAATTTGCTGATGTTGCTATACTCCTGCGACAAATTACTATGGCCCAGGAGCAGGCAGTGAATTGTGGCTTTCTGAACCATGACTCTTTCCCTGTGATACTCCTGGGATCAATGCAGCAACTAACCCTTAAGGTGGATATTGGCACAATCTAGCTCTGAAGGACCATTTGCAGAATACTACTGAATGGGTCCAATCATGTAATGAGGTCACTGCATGATTGGAATGAATGTTTACGGGTGGCACGTACTGCTCCTATATGTACATCTCTATTGCAAACATATTTCATTTCCTCAAATTCTGTTGGGAGGACTTAAATGTGGTGTTCCATTAATGCATGAACCAAGAAGTTGATTTAATGGAGAAGTCAGATGTATAATTTCAAGGTTTGAGATGGCAGAAAATAATCATTTCTTCTATAAGTACAGTAGATGTCAGCAAAAAAAATCTGCTTCCCTTTGACAGCATTTTAACTCCATTTCAATAGCTGATTTAACTTCAATCTGCTGTTATAAACTGTTTCAGCACCTTCCTGGTTTAAGGTATTGGGGTATCAGTGGTTTGAAATATGTCCAGATTTTGTTTTAGCACACAATTAAAATCTCACAATTAAAATGTTAGTGCAACATTTTCCCAAGTTCCTTAAAAAATGCAAGGGAAATGCATGATTACCTGTGTGGGGACATGTATAGCAAGATTAATAAGAGTAAAGGAGAAACTATTAGCTGTATAATTGGCAATAGTAAATCTACCATTTTTATTGGTAAATGTTTGATGTGTTTTATAAATCAAACCAGTTCTAATCAAAGTTGCTGCTCCACAAGTTTTTTTGCAAGAGCCGAAGTATGTAACATTTGATTAATTCATTTCTTTTTAATGTGTGTATTATTAGTTGACAATAAATGTGCTGCTGGAAAAAAGATAAATGATATTCTTGAGTTTTTCTTATTAATTTACCATATATATTAGTGTCAATCTATAACAGAGAGCCAGTGCTGTCTTTATTTGTTACCCACAGCAAGTTCCATGCCCATACGGTAGCAATGCTAACAATTAAATCAGAGTGCCCTTTGTTCATTCTCTACTAATAAAACAAGATAATTAAAGCAAGTTAAAAAAGTAGCTGAATTAGTGTAGACTGAAAAAAATGACCTCATATATTAATTATTAAATAGATCCTGTAAATTACAAGTGAAAAAAATGACAGAAGGCAGGTTTCTTATTGTGACTTAATAAATGCCCAAGATGATTACAAATTTCATCTGCTACCAAATAGGATAGCCAGATTTCAAGAAAGATGTAAATACAATATCTGGCTTTACGAAACCCAACCTATTCTCCCCCTACCAGGCATTTGAACCAGTACCTCCTACTTCCTAGGAGGAAGTGATGTGCTCAAACCACAAGCCCACAGGCTTGCCATTACACATAGTAGCTTCTGAGTCCACTCATGAAGTTGGCCCCCCTGGGTAGCCAGGAGGATAAAGCTAAACCTTGGGGGTGTGGTTCAGTAACATGACTTCTGTCCCGGGGGGGGAGGCGTTGTTCTAGTCTTGGCCCCTGTATGCAATGGGCCAGAAGGTATCCTGCTCCTGTTTATCAGTTTTATTCTGTGAACGATAAATGCAAGTTGCATTTGGCCAGCTTTAAGAGGATGACTGGAGATCACTGCTGACTGCCCAGCCCATGGCCTGGCATTTAGAGCACTTTTTTGGAAAGCAAGAAATGCAGGTTTATGTCCCCTCTGGGTAAAGGATGCTGCCAACCTGGATGTCCTTTAACTGGGATAAAAGGTGGCAGGGCCCTCTTCCTCCTCCTCCAGCATGGAAGAATCTGGCCCAGAAGTTTAGTGCCACATTTCCTAAACTGTGGGGTGCGCCCTTCATAGGACAGGGGCTGGTGCATAAGTTTCCGGGCAGGAGGGGGCACATGAGAATCATGGAAACAATCTGCACGACCCTTTTACTTCAGCTACTCTTGTGCCTGCCAACTTCAGCTGTCACTGCCATTTCCTCTCCTGCCAGTCCCTCTCACCACCAATGTTTGCCAGCAGAGGGAACGTGGTGGTAAGGGAAGCAGCTGCAGCAGCTGAAATAGGGGCCATGAGAGGGCCTGACTTTACCATAGTGGGGTATAAAGCCATGAGGGCTGGTAAATGCCAGTGTAGTATAGTCACTGTGCCAGACTGAGCTGGAGTTCCACTATTGCAACAAAGGAATGATATTGTGACTTTCTTCCTGCCGCTAGGAACAGGATCTCTTACGGGGTGAGCTGTCCCTTATTAGTGTCTTGAATACCAACCAGCAGTTCAAATGCCCTTGGCATATCAGCTCCCAGACCTGCCTAAGTGTTGCAAATATACATTCCATATGAGGTAGATGTTGCATTTAAAATGTTTTTCCTCATGCAAGAAAACAAATAAGAATCCTAGTCACAGATGTAGCAAAAGCACCACGGCACCACTCTCTCTCCTGCTTTCTTCTTGTAACTCACTTTCCAGGGGATGGGGAATGGAGCAGGAGGTGTGCAAGAGGGGCAGAATGGATATTCTTTCTGGATAAGTGGTTCCCTGTGAATGTGGGGATCTGGGAAGTTTATCCAGGGGAGATTAGATAGGCACCTGGCTGGAGTCTTATGACCCCTGCCACCCCCAGTGCTCCTTCCTGCCCATGGCAGGGGGTCGGACTAGGTGATCTGTCTAGGTCCCTTCCCACTCATTGAGTCTATGATTCTATGATTCCTGTCTTTTGAATTTTGGCACTGCATTTTTTACCTACAAGTAAAAGAGAGCAAAATAGCTGATAAATAGGTTTCTTCTCTTCAAGCCAAAATAAAAGTAATGTTTGGAAACATATGCAATGCATAGGGGGATCATGATAGGGTATGTGCACCCCCCCCCGAGACTGGCCGCTGTCGACACTGCCACTGGTATCTATGGGTGATCGCCACCTGCCACCCACCCCCCTTCGCCGTGAAAACTGCTGCAGATGCCTGCGGGCAGTCCCCACTTCACCCATCCTTGTCACTGCCATCACTGCAGCCGCCAGTGGGGAATCCCCACTCACCGCCGCCGCACCCCCGCTGCTGACACCGCCAACACCACCTGTGGGCAGTTGTCGTGCCCCCCCCAGCCTCTGGAGGCATGAGTCATTCATGTTTGGAAAGATGCATCAGAAATAACACAAATATTCAAGGATGCTAATTTCTCTTTTGTAAGGTATCCATTTATTTCGCCAAAGGAAGTAAATAGTAAGTCACCTCAGGGTAGGTTTCAGACAGACTTTAGACATAACTGAGATGTGCCTTTCCTTTTTTTGCAAAAGAATATTTATCCCTGCATGAGATGGCTCTCAATCATCTCTTCCTAACATGCATAAGGAAAAGAAATGTGCAAATGGGACTTTTACAGAGTTCACCCAAATGTACTTGTAGCATAATATCTTCTGTCAATCCATATTATCCGTGGAGCCTTTCCTTAGCTAGACAAAGAAAGAAAATTTCTCCTTTAGGAAGGAAATTCTGGTTGTCTAATCTAACATGGGTAATTTTACTTATATATGTATGTTTTTGCAAAATTAGACCCTCTTTTTTTTTCTAAAACATACTGGAGCAGCTGTCATTTGTAGAAAAGAGGCCAACAATACAGAAAATACGTTCCAAATTTTATAGTTTTGGCCACTGTCAAAAATAATCAGAAAAGAGAAAACCCTTTTGTTGTAAGCAGGAGAAAGGAATGGCTAACATATTCTAATAGCTTTCTCTGTTAACTTTAAAAAATGTTAGAACACAGACTTGATTCATAAGGGTTAAAAATAGAAGGAAATGAAGAGCTTGCTGAAGTCACTGACAAATATCCCATTTACTTCAATGGCAATGAGACTGTGTCCTCAGGTTGCCAGAGGCTTCATCTGAAAAGAATCTATCAAATGAAATTCAACATTAGACACATCAGCTCCTCTATTTATCTATATGTCAAATTACTATTTATATTACCACTTTCCATTTATTTAAAAATACAAATGGTGTCTTTTTAGATGGATCCTCTTACTGTCTTTTCATTCAGAAGGAGAAAAGGATTTTTCATTCAGAAGGAGAAAAGTTTACTTGCTTGCTTAATGTATAGATGCTTGCTTGTTTGTGTACATGGAAGAATAGAAGTGTCATCCATCTGTATGTGACAGAACTTAGGCCAGGAAGCAGCAAAACACATATGTGATTGTAAAAGTCCTTTCTATGCTTTTGCATTTTCTACATTAATGTGATGTTTTTAAGAGAGCATGAGCATATGATGGAAAGATGAAAAAACTACCAATTGTTGTCTGCAGAGAAACATCCCATGAAAAAATACCTCTTCTAAGTATTTTTCCTTCCAGCAGTGACAGAATATACAAAACATATTTCTCGGTAATATAATCAAGATCATGTCCAATTCATATAATTATTTTCTTTTGTAACAAGGTAGGGAGAAAAAGGCCAGAATGTTTAGCATTCCATAGCTCACCACAATTTTGTGCGTTTTCATTACAGAGGACCTGCACTTACTAATTAAGTACATACCAGGACAAGTCAAACTATTATTAACAAAAACTGAAAGTTAAATAGAGGTTCATTACTCCCCCAGCTATCAAATTCCAATCCCTGAGGAATGTTTAACTAGTAGCAACCATTTAAACTTTGCCTTACTACATCTCATTATGAAAACAGGAAGCTCATGCTCAACAGCCTGTAGAAATTCAAAAGGATACATATAGGCTGTCTGAAAAATTCAAAGGCTCTGAAAGGATTTGGATACCCAGTTCCCACTGAGCTGAATAGAAACTAAGCATCCAGATCCTTTAGACAGAGTTGAAAATCTTAGCTTCCATATCTCTACTAGATCCATGAGATGGAAAAGAGTAAAGAAAATGTATTTATAATATGGTACCATCACATTCACTTTGGGATTTGGTAACAAAGTATACCAGGTACTCAAAATAATTCTTAAGTTTTCCGCCAGACTTTATCCAGTTGCTGGAATACATTGGTGTAAACCTAAACCTGCCTCCCTAAATCCAGTTCTGCATATGTCAGTGTCTCTTCAGTGGACCTATGCTGGAGGATTCTTCACCAGTCAAAGTTAAATATACCAAGCACCAAGATCCTCTTCCTTTTTCAGATCATCCCTGTTTTCCCTTTAGCTTCCCCATGTACTGAGGGGAAAATATTAATGAGACTATAGGAGGACACCTTTTTGTTTAATCTAATGCCTCTTTAAAGTCAATGAGGGTGTCTACACAAGACGCATTACTGCATATTAAATTAATCTAATGTTCAGTAAAGTGTCACCATCTACACATGCACCGCAATTACTGCACAGTAGACTAGTCTAATGTGCAGTTATCTAGTACCTATAGAGGTACTAGAAGCTGGCCTATTAAACTAATACACCAAAGTGCACATGTAAATGCTAACTGGGAACAAATTGCTCCCAGGTCAGCCTAGGCAGCAGGGAGCCAGAAGGGGTAGGAGGAGATGCCCTGGCTGTGTTAGATGCTGCCTTCTAGCCACGTGGAGATCAGAACATGTCCCACATAGGTGGGACAGCAGTCCCAGCTGCCAGGCAGGTACCTCCTATCCACTTAGAAAACAAGACCCATCTCAACCTCCACATGGCCATGGGAGCTGTCCTGACTGCCAGATCCATGTGGCGATCAGACCCTGGAAGCCAGGACAGATTTCCCCTACCCTGTGGAAATGTGGACCAGCCCCCATGCCCCCTGCCAGCTTGGGGCTGACAGCCAGCAGAGCCTAAAGCTCCCCCTGACTGCTTCAGGGGACCAGAGCAGGCCAGGAGCATCCCTGGACTGAACTGATCCCATCAGGAGCAAATTTTCTCCCAGAGTGTCCATGTTCAGATGCATGTGGGGCTGCAGTTTAATGGGTCTGAATTTTCTACTCCAAAAATTCAGGCACATTAATTACATGTGTAGACATATCCAGTCATATCTAACCTGTATCCACAACCATTAAATGCCTTAAATCTTTATTGGAAGTTTGTTACAAAATAACACTGAAGGCTAGTATTGTGATTGTGTGGGTGCTTTAAAAATGCACTGCTTTCCTTAACAGGTTTAGACTTCTACATAAAGCATTCCTTGATTTTTTTTTTTTTGATACCATATTAACTTGAATATAAGATGACCCTGACTATAAAATGATGCCCCAATAATTAGATTCTATATAAGGAAAAATTATGAATGTTTTAATTTTTTCCAGTTATAAAATCTAATTTTTGGAGATTTACCTTGTGTTTACCCCCTCCAACTTTTACAGAAAAGAAAATAATGCTAAGTGGATCAGGTAGCCCCATTGCACTCCAATAAAGACCACAGTGTTTTAAGCCTGGGTGACCCCACACCTCAGCGCTGTTCAGTATGTGTGTGTACTTCAGATACCTCCCACAAAGGATCTATAATTAGCCCCCCTATTCATGACTGCAACCAGGTGTTCATTCACAAGTCCTGAGATCATCCAAAATTTTATATACAGTTAAGGTGCAGGGCAACCTGGTCCAGCTCTCCCTCATGTAAGGCACTCTAATCATATGTCAGAGGCTAAAGATGGGGACAACAGAGGGGTTTGGGGTAAACTGTTTTGGTGATGTTTTCCAGATATTTAAGGCTGGTGAAGAAACACTGGAAATGGGAAAGACAGGTGCAGCTTAAAGTCTTCAATGTAGTGGCTCACCATGACATGAAAAGAGTTGACACACAGGGGGACTGCATGCAAGGAGGCACATAGACTACTCAGAGCTATTCTTGTGGTAAGTTTCCATCAGTATGTTTACCACATATCATGTCTTTTATAGTCATGCTTATTGTTGACTGCATTTAATCAACTTCATTATTGGTTTTCATTACTGAGTACATGCTGCTTTTAGCAGCAGTTTAATGATAGGCAATGTATTTAATGAGTTTGCCTTTTATGTGATTATGAGATAAAGAACGTTTTTCCCCCATGCTGATTGGGGGAAAAATCTTTTTCTTGTATTTGAGTAAATATGGTTCTTGATTTTGGGGCTAATTACAACTTCTCTGCAATGTGTTTTCCTCTTATATGATTATATATTATCAACTTTAAACCTGTCTTTGTATAGGCTATGTACAGATGTTCAGTCTCTACTGGAAGAATTGCTTTTCACCCAAAAGTGTGAAAACGTTCAAGTTTTTTCTCTCAGAGCAAAAATGGCAGCTCCATGATAATAAATAAATAAATAAATAACACAGGAACCAACCAGCCTAAATTGATCCTGGGAGAGTTTCTCCTAGGGGAATTAAATATTTGCATACTTCCCTCAACTCTTCTAGGAGACTAGGAATTAGTCTCCTGTGACTTCCTGAGATAGAGGTCAGCAGTCTGCATAAGGCCACCAGCTGCTCCTGAGCTCTTTCTCACACCTGAGTTCCTGGTGTCAGAAGCAGGCAGGGGTTTTGCCATGACACTCCTTCTGGGTAGCTTCCAAGCATGAGGAGCCAAGTGCAGGTGATTTGCCGGTTACCCCTTGCCTCACCCAACCTCAACTGAATGTGGGGCAGGGAGGTAGCAAGCCCAGCAGTAGGCTTAAAAGCTTGGCTTAAGGCCATGATTACTTCCCTTTGCCTTCCCTTTCTCTTCTTAGCTGAGTGGTGGGAGCAATTTAAAAGATGAGGGGACCAGGAGTCTGTTTTTGGGAAAGCCTCCACATGCCCAGCTCCCAGCCACACCGGCTTTTCAATCATTGGCCCCACTGCTCAGCTGACCCAGAGCAGAGCAGGGCAAGGCAGGCTGCTGTGTTGCACCAGCTAGGTTTGGTAGCTTTGTTGCTGTAGTGAAATGCCCATGTCTTGCCCCACACTGCTCTGGATCAGCCCAGAGAAGCATGGAGCACAGCAGGCAGTTATGCCCCTGCAGTAAGCCTTCCAGGGCCTTCCTGATGTGGCTGAGTGCTCCCCAACTCTCTCCTACAGCACTCCTCCATGTCAGCCCCAAAGCGTGCAAGGAGAAGGGGTATTTCCTTACAGGGAGAACCAGGATGGTTCCCACCTAAGGACAATGCCAATCACTTCCTGCCAATCACTTGGAATCAGGGCAGGCTGTCAATTAATGGCTCCTGTACTGCCCAGTGGTTGGAGAGCTTGCCTATGAAACTCTCCAGCCCAAATATCTTCTGTTATAAATGCTTGTCTGCACATAGCCATATGACTTTTTTATGTGTGTTTGGGAAAACAAGGTGCAGTCATTACGTGAGGACCGAACCCATAGGAACCTAAGTGCCATACTGGGTCAGTATGGTCCATCTACCCTAATATGGTCCACCTAGCTCCATATCCTGGCTCTGATAGTGGTAGAAGGGGAGGCTATAGAGCAGGAGTGGGCAATTATTTCAGGCCACTTAACGAGTTTTGGGGATGTGTTGAGGGCCACATCTATCTCTGTCATTCTCTCTCCTCTCTTCCCCTCCTCTCTCCTCTCTCTCTTCTCATTTCAGTCTGTCTGTGGGTACCTCCTTCTCTCTTTTTTTCTCTTCTCTGGCAGCCTCTCTTCCCTTCTCTCTCTGTCTCTTCATTTCTCTCTGTCTCTCTGCTCCTCCTTTCCTCCCTCCAGAACCTGGCCGAAGCTGTATTTTGCCAGGAGACCTAATGCTCAGCTGTGGACCCAGACAGGAGTTGCTACTGTGCTGGGCAGACAGCAGCATCAGATTTGGCTGGGTTCTGGAAGGAGGGGAAAAGGGAGGGGGGAAGAGACATAGAGAAAAGAAGACACATAGAAAAATGTTGATCCCTGCCTAGTGCAGCAGCAGCTCCTGCCTGGGTCCTGCAGATTCCCCTGGCAGGAGCTTCCACCATGCTGGGAGGATGGCAGGTGAGCTGTGGATGCCATGGGCAGGTTCTGCATCTGAGCTCCTGAACATGCCCACAGCATCCATAGCTATTGCCTGCCCACTGCAGCAAAGTTCCACCCGGGGCCACAGCTAATGCCTGATGCTGCTGGGCAGTCCTGCCTGCCCACCTGGCACAATACAGCAGCCAGATCCAGTGAGTTGATAGCCACCCACCCATGGGCTGGATTGAATCTGTTGGCACACCAGGTCTTGTCCACGGGGCCTATTTTGCCCAGCCCTGCTATAGAAAGAGAGCATTGACCTGGATATCTCGGGATACCCTCCCTGGCATTGCTGATTAGAGATGCCACAGGAAGCATCTCCACCCATTCTGTTCAATAAACATTAATATATCTAGTATCCACACATTTATCTAGTTCCTTTTTGAACCTGGCTATGCTATCTCCCTCTACCACCTCCTGCAAAAATGAATTCTGTAAGTCATCCGTATGTTGCATAAAGGAGTGCTTTCTCTTGCTCCCAGCATTTACATTCTTCCACACATGAAGCCTTTGTCCTTTAGATGACTCTAGGACTGATATTACTATGAACAGATATTTTTCTTCATGGGCCATCTTTGTTGTTGATATATATTTGAACAGCAAAACTGAAGACAGAACTATTTTATACTGTCTGAAGAACTGAGCTATGTATCTTTGTTTTAACTTGCTACAGATTTACTTAATCGTTCCAGACTTTTATTGTGATGCTCAATAGTACTGCAACTGGATTTCAGTATGAACAGGATTGGGCAAATTTATATTTCTGCTGGTGGTTTTGTCACATGGTAATTCACACTGGATTATTGTAGGTTTGGACTCCAACAATTCATGGTCAGTTCACATCCAGCTAAAGAAATCTGCCCACTGCTGTCATTTATCAGTTAGAGAAGAAATACATCAAATAAATGTAGCTTTCCTGGAGGAAAAACAGGTGTAAATCAGTTAAAATGTTTGTCTGGAAGCTGGCAGTTTATCACCTAGGTGATGATCCCTTTATATTTTTACTTTGCCGTGTAAAATAAAACAATTCCAAATGACAGAATGACAAAATACTATTTTCTCTCACTGAAATCTTTAACCTCTTCGAGCTTATGATCCAGATATATTTTATATTTGAGATTAGCACCAAGAAATCCCAGCTCCAGGGCCGGCCCATCCATGCCTGCAAAACCTGTGAATGAAGGGGCTCCACAGTCAAGGAACCCTGTGCAGCTGGCATGCTCCCTGTTTTTGGCTTTCATATGTGGCTTTCACATTTGCATCCCTGGCAGCTGAAAGCAGGGCCCCTCCTTCACCAATGGGGATGGGGGAGGTGGGGCAGGGCTGGGGTCTTGTTTGAAGAACCCCACCGCACCTGCGGCCAGGTGGTGCCATGCCTGCAGGGGAGGGGGCTGAGACAGGCTGGGAGAGCCCTGCCTTACCTGCTCCCCACCAGGCCAAACCCAGCCCAGCCCACCCCTCTGCATCTGAGGGGCTGCTCGGGATGTCCGGGCAGCTGCTCCCTGCATGTGAGTGTAACGGGGAGGGGGGTGAGATTGAGCCACAGGCAGCTGTGGGGTGGGGTAGGGGAGAGGGTGGAGGGCAGTCTGGAGGTGAGGCTGCATGTGCAATATCTTTTATTGAACAATCTAAATAGTTAGAAACATTTTTCTTAGCAAGCTTTTGGGCTTAAAAGCCCTTGGTCAGGCTGGGGAAGCATCTGCAGTCGGTGTGTGCTCTTTCTGGATGGAATGAATAGTAAAGAAGCCAGAGGTTCGGCTGGTATGCGTGCAAGACAGGCAGTCAGTAAAGATGTAAATTGAGGAGCCAGTGGGTGAGAGACAGGCTGGGGGGTGAGGGGAAGGCGTACGAATGTAGCAGGGGAAAGTGGAGAGATACCTGGGGAGTCATATGTCAGACAGCTTAAAGCATGTCATAAATCCAATGTCTGTGTTCAGTCCAGGGATGCACTTAGTAGCTGTGTCTTTGAGAGTTGTGCTGAGTTGCTCTTCAGTATGTAGATTAGGTAAAATTCCTTCCCTGGAGGTGTCAGATGGCAGGCGGGGAGGTTTTGAAATGAAGTTTAAAATCCAAAATCTACAAAAATTTGGCATCTTCCCTGTTTCAGGGTTGTACTTGGTAGCTGTATTCGTCTGAGACAAGAAGAAATACAAAAATTCCAAAATGATACCTTTTTTTAGACCAGCTGGGAAATCACAAGAAAAAGCTGGACCCAGAGGGACAGCTTTCCATTTCCAGCTCCCTCTGTGCAAAAATGAAGTTTCTTTCCTACCTATGGGGACTTTTTACCATTTATACTTTTCTCAGAACCTGATGAAGGGCCTTTGAGGCTGAAAGCTTACAAAAAAGGACAATCTTCTTGTGATTTCCCAGTTGGTCTAATAAAAGGTTTTATTTTGGAACCAAGAGTTCTACATTTTTGTATTTCTTCTATGTTTAGTCCATGATTTTTTGTATCCAGGAGGTTGATGAAGTGAAGTTCAAAGGCTTGTCTGTGAAAAGAGTTTTGTGATTTCCCTTTGAGGATTAATACTGAGACATTGGAGAGAGAGTGGTTTTCTTGTGAGAAATGTGCCCCCGCCGGTAATTGGGTTTTCTTGTCTTTAATAGATTTCTGGTGTGAGTTCATTCTGGTGCGCAGTTGTTGTTTGGTCTCTCCTACATATTTTCCATCAGAGCTGTTGGTGCATTGGGTGATGTTTCTGGAAGCACAGGTGTAAGATCCAGAAATGCTGATTGTTCTCTTGTGGGGTATAGTAAATGTGAGGGAGGGGGATGTATGTTGGCAGGTTTTGCATTTCTTTTCATGGCATGGCCTGGATCATTTTGGTGTGTTTTGGGCCATGGGAAGTTTGTTTCTGGTGATGAGGTTAGCGAGGTTCAGTGCTTATTTGAAGGCTAGGATGGGTGGATCTGGGAAGATCTCTTTAAAAACTGGGTCTCCTTCTAGTATGGGTTGTAACTGTTTTGAGGATTTCCATATAGGTTTGAGGGAGAGCTGATATGTCATAACCAGATGTGTGTGATTTGCGGGGGGGGCGTTCCTCTGCACTGCAGCAATTCTTCACGTGTTATCCAGGTGACTCTTTCAAATGTGCATCTATCTCTCTGGAGGAGTGTCCTTGTTGTGTGAAAACCTTTTTAAGATTGGTGAGGTAGCAATCCTGGGTGTTCTTCTCAGTGCAAAATCAGTGGGATCTGAGGGCTTGGCTGTTTATCACAGGTTTCTCAGAGTGTTTGAGGTGACTGCTGGTTCTTTGTAGATATGTATGTTGGTCTGTAGGTTTCTTGCATAACGTGGTCTGTATTTTACCATTCTGGATGCTGGTCATTGTGTCTAAAAGGGAGATGCTGGTGCTGGAGTACTCAAGAGATAGTTGGATCGAGGGGTGATGATTGCTGAATTCCTGATGGAACTCAATCAGAGATTGCAGGTTTTCAGTCCAAGTCATGGAAATGTCATTGCTATATCTTAAGTATAGCAAGGGTTTGATGGTGCTGTCTTTGAGGAATTCTTCTTATAGGGGGCTTATAAAAGGGTTGGCATACTGTGAGGCCATTTCGGTGCCCATAGCTGTGCCCATGGTCTGGAGGAAGAGTGGGTTATTAAAAGTGAAATTGTTGTGTGTGAGGATGAAGCATATAATTTCAGTAATATCTTTAAAGTTGTCATCTTGCTCTTGTAGGTATGTAAGGAAGGTTTGGATGCTGTCCTGGTGTTGGATGTTGGTATAGAAGCTGGTAGCATTCATGGTGGCTAGGAGGGTGTTGCTGGGAAGGTGGTCGATGTTTTTACATTTTCGTAGAAAGTCTGTAGCGTCTTGGACAAAACTTGCTCTTTCAGTAACAAGCAGTCTAAGGAGTGATTCCATGAAACCCACTGACTTTTACCCACCGACTCGTCAATTTACATTTTTACTGACTGGCTTGCTTGCAGACCAGCCTCTGGCTTCTTTACTATTCGTTCCATCCAGGAAGAGCACACACCAACTCCAGATGCTTCCTTTGCAGGTTCACAGATTTTTAAACCTGAAAGTGCGCTAGAAAAATGTTTCCAACTATCTAGTTGGTCTAATAAAAGATATCAGATTTACCCAAAGAACCTTGTCTGTCTTGTGTATGCATACATTTGGCCAGAGTGGGGGTGGGAAGCAGGGAGAAGTGTCAGGCATATGCCCCCCAGCCCAGCAGGGTCCAGCCAGCCTCCTCTGCCAGCAGTAGGCAGAGAAGGGGCCCCTCCCCTCCCCCTACAAAGCCCAGTTACCAGGGTGGGAGGGGGCCTCCAATTTTGTTCTTGCCCAGGGCCCCAGTGGTGACGATACCTTAATCTGCCTCTGTGCTCACCACCCTCCCACTGCCAATGCCTTCTTTGCATAAGGGGGCCCAAAAGCTATGCCTTGCAGGGGGCCCCAAAAAACTGTGGGCCGGCCCTGCCCAATTCTCAGCACTGAGGCTTAAATAGCTACACGTGCATTTGGCAGCACGAGCTTCTAAGTGACATGCTTTAGGGGATTCTTCTAGTGCAAAGGAAAAATGTAAAAATAATTTAGAGCTTTTTAATACAATATCATGCACTTTGTGAAGGGGCACTTATCAAGATGACAGCATTACCTCCTAGAGCAGTGATGCTCAACCAGGGTGCCCTGGCATCCTGAGGTTCTCACGGGTGCCAAGCAACATTAACATTGTTAGGTGTGCAAACATGATTCACAAGATAAACCCAAGGCATGTCCCCACAAGCAGGAACATGCATTTCCCAGGGGCCAAACAGCAGTGGCACATATTTGTGCCTCTGCTCCTTGTCCACGGGGAATGCCTTTACACATGCATTCTTGTACACAGCAAGTTGCCCTGGGTGTGGTAGGGGAGGCTGGGGCCTGTACCTAGACTAGGGTTAGCAGCCTTACCCGGGGTTTTGAGGGTCTCCTGGGCCTGCTGCGGGTAAAACTGAACCACTGTGAACACATGCATATGTGGTGCCACAGGTGGGTTTGTGGCACTGCAAACCACACATGCAAACTTGTCTGGACTGCCCAGAGAGTTCAAATAGGTATCCATAGCATTAAAAACATTCTGACTTGTTACGGTCTTTCTGAATTCTTTGAACTTAAGAATTTCCTTATTATTTTTCTGCAGTCAAAAAATGAGTGAAAACTAAGAGCTGACATTTTCCAGGGGCACTTTGAGTCTAAAAAGTTTGAGGACCACTGTCCTAGACCTAGTCCAACCTGTTAATTGTGCTGATTCAACTTCCAGGGAGTCCAGACTGGCTTGCCATTTTGATTTGCTAACACACTGCCAATCTGCAGAAGATTTGTTTTGCTCTCCAATGAAAGGTTGAACTAGAGGTTCATTTGGTACAAACCAATATAGCTCTTTGACTGCCAAGCTGCTATATCGATAATATTCCAATTGAGGGACGGGTACACTCTGCAAAATATAAATGTCTCCTTGGTACTTTTTTTGGCTTTAACACAGCTCCTCTTCTCTTGGTAAGAGATCACCAAAATATGCCAGGTTTTTGTGTACTGTTTAGGTCCAGAGAGGAGGATTTAGAAAATGACCATAACTGCAGAATAATGTATGGTGCTTGTTAGTAGAAAACAAGTTAATGATTCCCAGTTGTTCTCTACTGTTTAGCCTAACTGGAAAAAAAAAATGCTGTGCAGAATGACATGGAGGATATGGATCCAAATTTTTTTCTGTCATTCGCTGGGGACGTTGACAAATCTATTCTGCCATAAATGTGTTTATAGTCTTGGTGGTTCTGACCAGCTGTATTCCATTATCAAAGCTTATATTTCAAATTAGTTTTCTCTCCAAGTAAAACATACCTGACCAAAAATATTGACCATTTATATTGGCCAACAGTCATGCTGAAATGGGGCTATACATTGAACTTGATGATAATGACAGAGTATTATTGGTGTGGCCTTGATCTTGCTTTTGCCCTCACAGATTTTTAATGAAAAATAATAGCATCTGAAACAAGGATAAAGAGAATAGGAATAATTTTGGAAGAAATAACATACGTGTTCATTCATCTCACTGTGAAGGATATAATCTGGCAAAGCAGACTCTCTCTGTGAGCCAATTTTTTCATTTGTATATTAACACTGTTTAGCGATCATTTTAATTCTTAATTGTTGCTCAATGACCAACATGTTCATATGCGTAATGCAGAGCCACGGGACATAGAATGAGTTACATCTTCATTATCTAATAAGACCTGTCCATGAAGAGCTGGATGAATCAATTTCATTTGAGTGTTTATTTGGCAATCCAACTTTAACACGCTTAGGAGATGGGAGTATAAATCAGCAATCGTCTCATTAGACCTGGTCAGATTATCATAGTTTGGATCAGAGGAGTTATTAGGCAGTGAAATTTAATTTCCAACATATTTCCTTAATGTTGCATATCAGTGTGGTTTTAAAAAAGTTGTTTTCAGCATTTTATGCAACCTCAGTTATGGTTAAAGTGTCCAAAATTCATAGAATTAGTGATACTTATATTTACAGAAACGTTACTTTCACGTCAACCCTTTTCAGTTCAGATGTATGGATAATAGAAGGTAGTTAAATGTGCTTTACCTTAAACATATGATCACTTCCACTGGCGTGAATAGTAAAGCTGATCAGTAAATATCCCCCCATTGAAGATTTCAGTGAAAATGAAATGTGGCTTTCTGCCAGAGAAACCTGAACAGATCAACTAGCTCCTATCAGCCTGGCTGATCTCATCATACAGTTACGTCCATATCTTTTGAGAAGACAATTGCTAAACGTGTAGCTTCACAACTGCTACTGACTCGATGGGTGTTGGAATGCCAATTTGTACCAGTGTAAAATCTGGCATTATGTTTCTGGGGTTTACACTTTTTTTTTCAGCTGAGATCTATATGGATCTGCTGTATCTCCTAAATTTTTCTTCAGGTTTGAAATCGAAATAGCAGAGTGTCTAAGAGATTCTGACAAATTTTGAGATTGTCATGCAAAATCATTATTTAGGGAACTACCCCTCCCTATACTAATGTACTTGTCCTTGAAGTGTGACAGCATGACGTTTCTTTCTAGCAGGACTATCATTTTATCCACTTTATCCTTGCTTGTCTTTTCATGGACCTAGTGGGATTCTGCTGGTCAGACTCCAAAACCAGCAGGTGTGAGGACTCTTGATGTCAGTTGTGTCTCCTCTCTGGAGCAATCCATTATATCCTGCTGTAATTAGTTAACATTTGTTAAGTGCTAAATAAATGCTAAGTGACATCACACAGAGACAAACCAGTATATAACATTTTCCAGAAAAAGTTGGACTAAGAAAACAATTATCTGATAAGTAAACATACAGCCTGTACTCAGTGACCTCAAAGAAATCGAGCCTGCGATACTTGTTCAGGTACAGGAGCATCCTTATTCTACAGATTGTCCCACTGATAGTTCTGAGTCTTTGTAACAAAGTAGAAGGGTTAAGGAGAAAGGTTCAAGACTTTTTTCCCTGCAAAGAAATCAATTGGGCAGTTCATGGAATAAGGCACTGGTCCACAGGAGTAAGGACAGGTAGTATAACCTAGTTCGGTGGGGGCCATCCTTCTTGGCCAGTGTACCACAAATCAGTCCTGGCTCTCTGATCTCTTTCCCCTGCCTTTCTACTGCTCTATTTTCTTTTCCCAGACCTGTGTTCTTGGCCTGATCTGATGCTCTGCTTCCTGCTTCCTTGGCTGTGGTCCCTGCCTTATCTGAGACATTGTTTTCTGCAGCCAGCCCTACCTGTTACTGTGCCCTCTGCTCCCCTACAATCTGCCATGTGCCATATATAGAGGCTTCCCAGGACACTTGTGGGACTAATGCCACACTGTAGGTTGGTCAGCACCAATCTAGCCCACAATCACACTGTAAGCTTTTGTAGCATCACAGACTCATAGAAAATGAGGGTAGGAAGGGACCTCAGGAGGTCATCTAGTCCAACCCCCTGCTCAAAGCAGGACCATTCCCAACTAGATCATCCCACCAAGCTGGGCCTTAAAAACCTCCTTCTGCCACCTCTCTGGGTAACCTCATCCAGTGCCTCACCACCTGACTCATGAGAAAGTTTTTACTAATATCAAACTTAAACCTCTCTTTCTGCAACTTGAGACCATCGCTCCTTGTTCTCTGTCATCTTTAACCATTGAGTACAATCCAGCTCCATCTTCTTTGCAACCACTGTTCAGGGTAGTTAAAGGCTACTATCAAATCCCCCCCTCAGATTTCTCTTCTGCAGACTAAACAAGCCCAGTTCTCTTAGCCTCTCCTCATATGTCACGTGCCCAAAGCCCTTTAACACTTTTGTTGCCCTCCACTGGACTCTCTCCAACTTACCCACATTCTTTCTGTAGTGGGGGGCCCAAAACTGAACACTGTACTCCAGATGTGGCCTCACTAGTAAAGGAGAGAGGAGCAATGTTCCTACTAATGCTGTTAGCCTTCTTAGCAAGAAGGGCACACTGTTAACTCATATTCAGCTTATTATCCCCTGTAACCCCCAGGTCCTTTTCTGAAGAGCGGCTGCTTAGCCTATTGATCCCAAGCCTGTACTGGTGCATGGGATTATTCTGTCACTTGTCCTTATTACACTTGTCCTTGTTGAGCCTTATGAGATTTCTTTTGGCCCAATCTTCCAATTTGTCTAGGTCACTCTGCATCCTAGCCATACCCTACAGCATATCTACTACTCCCCCCACCCCTAGTTTGTGTCATTCATTAACTTGCTGAGGGTGCAATCCATCCTATCTTCCAGATAGTTAATGAAGATATTGAACAAAATCCACCCCAGGACTGACCCCTGGAGCACTCCACTTGATACCATTTTCCAACTAAACATCAAGCCATTGACTACTACCCTCTGAGCCTGACAATCCAGCCAGCTTTCTATCCATCTTACAGTCCATTCATCCATGTCATCGTAGAAGGCAATCAAGTAGGTCAGGCATGACCTGGCCTTGGTGAATCCATGCTGACTCTTCCTAGTCACCTTCCTCTTCTCTAAGTACTTAAAAATGTATTTTTTGAAGACCTGTTCCATGATTTTTCCAAGGACTGCAGTGAGGCTGACTGGTTTGTAGTTCTTTGGATCTTTCTTCTTCCCTTTCTTAAAGGTGGGCACTATATTTGCCTTTTCCAATCATCCAGAACCTCTCCTGAAAGCCACGAGTTTTCAAAGATGATGGCCAATGGCTCTGAAATCGTGTCAGCTAACTCCCTCAGCAACCTTGGATGCATTGCATCTAGTCCTATGGACTTGCACACATGCAGCTTTTCTAAATAGTCCCTAACATGTCCTTTCACCACTGATGTCTGCTCTCCTTCAGCTGAAACTGTGATGCGTGGTGCAGAAGTCTGGAAGCTGACCTTGCCCGTGAAGATTGAGGTAAAAAAGCATTGAATACTTCAGCCTTTTCCTTATCATCTCTCACTAGGTTGCCTCCCCCATTCCCTGACCTTCCTTTTGCTTTAACATACTTGTAGAAAACCTTTTTGCTATCCTTTATGTCCCTTGCTAGCTGCAATTCCAACTGGGCTTTGGCCTTCCTGATTTCATCCCTGCATGCCCAAGCAATATTCTTATACTCCTCCCTAGTTGTTTGCTCAAGTTTCCACTTCTTATAAGCTTCTGTTTAAGCTCACTGAAGAATTTTCTGCTAAGCCAACCTGGTCACCTGCCATATTTGCTATTTTTTCTGCACATCGGGATAGTTTGTTCCTGAGCCCTTAGTAAGGTTTATTTAAAATACAACCAGCTCTCCTGAACTCCTTTCCCCCTCAGACTGGCCTCCCAGGGGATCCTGTCCATCAGGTCCCTCATGGAGTCAAACACTGCTTTTCTGAAGTCCAGACTATGCTGCTGTCCTTTCTTCTTTTTGCCAGGATCCTGAATTCAATCATCTCATGGTCACTGCTGCCCAATTTGCCATCCACTATTATATTCCCCACCGATTTTTCCCTGTTTTTGAGCAGCAGGTCAAGAAGACCACAGCTCGTGGTTTGCTTCTCCAACCCTTGCACCAGGAGGGTAAGGTCCATCTTTTTTGTTGTTTTCTCATAATCTTAGCATGTTTATGACTTAGGGATTTGGACAATAGGGCCCCGATCCACGACTAGGAACACAAACACCCCAGCAACTTACTAAATAATATGAACAGCAGTAATAATGAATACAAAGAAAAATAAAATTACTCTCCATGGAATATGGCAGAAAGAAAAAGATCACAAGCAATTCACTTAAAGTTAATGTTCATCCCACGCATCAAAATTATAAATATGAGTGCCAAGCCTTTATGGGACATAACAGGAAAATTGAAAACTGTACACCTGATCCTCTTCTTGGTTAGTACCAGTTTAGATCATGATTAACTCCATTAAAGATGAACAACCATTGAAAGTGACTTCAATAATCAAGCCTTATGGCCCATTTTAAAATTATCCTCAGCAAGCATTTGGTCAGTTTTCCAGTGCTAACTCAAATACGTTTCAAGAACACATAAACATGATAAAAAAAAATTATTTGTTTTCAATTGTAGTTATTACATCACAATAAAATCATAATACAAATGATGTTCATTACAGGCTGGGTTGCTTTGTTTTAATAGCAGATCATATATTTCAGATAAAACTGATCTTTATGTTCATGGTGTCCCTTTCACTCTTCCTCAACTACATTTTGGTCTGGAAATTACGACATTGTGTAGAACAACACTGTAAAGGAGGAATAATGAGATTACTAGTGTTTTCTTTGTGATTAAAGCTTTGTTTCGTGAGCTGCTTTTGCAGTATCTCTCACTATGCATCTTTTTACTATGTATTATTTTTCCTACACAAAGTCCATTCATGATGAATGGGACTCTTGAATTATTTATTTCTCTGAGACTTGCATAATAAGAATACAGCAGAAGTACAGTAACAATATGCTGCACATTTTTTACATTAAAGTATTCCACGGTAAAAAATGACGTGACATCTGGGGCATCTTATTGTATTGTTTTATGAGCAGCTTTGGATGCACGCAGTTCTTAAGCATTATTTAGAATTATTATTTTTTCGTAAGTCTGATAAATAAGCATTAATTAAAGTCAAGCCAAACGTTTGCCAAACCCTATCGACCTGTAGGGGTAACATGGTTATGGACCACCATTTTGTATATCTAAAAGCACAAAACAGAATGATGTGGCTAGTATCATATCTGCTTGGTGTTGACTACCCAACCAGGAAAATCAAATATCTATTTAAATTCTGGTCAACTAAGGGGTAGTCTTCAGCACAAATCCAGAATAGGACATAAATTGACACTTTTAGAGCCATAGCAAAATTGCTCTGTTATCCAACCCACATTAAATACTGATACAATTAATTTATATAGAGGGAGAGTACTCATATGTCCTAATGTCTCTACAAAAGCTGTGTAGAATCATAGGGTCCGAAGGGGCCTCAAGATCTGGTACAATCCTTTGTATGACTGTAGGAATGCTATTCCCATATTATGAGATCAAAGCGTATCCAGCCTTGAAAAAAATAAAACTCCAGTAAAGAAGATTGCCCAACTTTCCTAGGCTCTCTATTCCACTGCTTTGCTGTCCTAACAATAAAGAAAGTGGCAGGGGGCTGTTTGTTTGCTTTTTTCCCCTGAGATCTAAACTAAAGCTTCTTTTCTGCAATTAGAAACCATTGTTTCACATCCTGTTCTCTATAGAAAAGGAGACCAGTTGTACCCTCTGTTCTTTATGGCAACCTTTAAGTTATTTGGAAAGTGTTATTATGTCCCACTTGAATCAGCTTTTCTCCAAGCTAAATGTCTCTTTACCTTTCCTCATACAGCTTTCCCTTCCACTCCTTAATCATTTTTATCACTTGTCTTTGGACCCTCTTCAAGTTTTCCACACCTTTATACGTGGAGCCCAGAACTGCAAATAAGATACTATATGAAGCCTGACCACTGCTGAGTGGTCCAACCCCTACACATACCAAACACCGAATACTCCTGTTGATACAGCTCAACATTGCATTTGCTTTTTTTTTGTGACTGATCCATATTCTTGACTCCTGTTACATCTATGATCCATCAAAATCAGCAAATCCTTCTCAACAGTGCTGCTACCCATCCTGTAGTGTTGCATTTACCGGTAGTTATTCTTCTCTGATTATAGACATTACATTTGTCTGCATTGAACTTCATTCTGGTGCCTCTATCCCAGCTTCCCAATCAATCAAGATCCTTCTGAATTTTATTCCTGAAGCAACCTTTTAATCACGGATGCCACAAATTATCCTCTCACCCTTCCCAAGTGCCACCCCAATCTTCTTCCCCCACCTCATCTACTGCTCTGCTTTCTGCTTCCTGCCCTATCTGCCCCTGCTCTGCCTGTCCTCTCCCCAGTCTGTTTCCTGACATCAATCTGTTCTCTGTGTGAATATTTTGCATGGAGAGGCTGAAGGAGCACCCTGGAAAAGCTAAAGGCACGGGTTTCTACATTGTATCTATACACAAATCTAATAGCCTGTGCTGGAAAAAGGAGTGCCTCAGGTTGTTGCAACAGCCCTTGCTCACTGCATAGGAGCTTCTTGTTCTAATTAGTGAACAAAGGGAGGAAAACTCAGCTATAAATGATTTTTTTACTCAAGCTTTTTTTATAGGAAGCAGGATTACTTCACATTATACTACATGGGCACTATGTTAAATAATAATAATTAAATGTAACCAGAAAAAATGTATATTTGTGGGACCCTCCTCCACATATCAAGAGTGTGATCAGATCAGACCTGTGTCCACCACTGCCATGATCGGCAGGAAATGCTATCCATTTTTCCAGTGTCCTACTCTATTGACAGGGACAGGATGTCCTTTAAAAAACAATTTCATGAGCTGCCAGATAAGACACATGCTGCTGCTACTGAAGGGATATGGTGTGCCAAGTGCTTGAGCTCAAGGACTAAGGGACAGACCCAGGAAGCAGCCTGCCTGTGTGGGCAGCATGGACATGACTGTACCACTGCCAACTAGACAAAAAAAGCATAGCCATGAAAGCATGCCCACCTACTTAGTCCTACTCCTTGTGTGTGAAAAACCAAGAAAATGTAATGTAGCTTTTATTGGAGAAGTACTGGACATGCATCAATAAGAACAGAGAGTCTGAGAGTGACACTGGGTAAAACTGCATGCACATGCCAACCAATAGCAATGTTATATTTCCTTGGCATAGATGGAGGCTATTTTTATGGTGGCTTTCCCTACACACTGTCAGAGGTGGTGCAAACACACTGAATTTTCACTGCATGTAAGAATCAGCCAGATCCAAGGTTCAGATCCATGTCAGAGGGACTGATGCTGGAAAGAAAGATTTGGCCATTGTTGTTACTGATAAAGCCACGAGTGATTTCTGGATGAATCCTGTGCCTACAAAAGGTTTTCGCCTTTATGGAGGAGCCTCGACTCCATAGAAAGGGATAAGCATTTGAAATGAGCAACTGCAAAATGGGCTCTGGATCACATATGTATGGGATGACATGTAAAAATATGTGCAACTATATATATGGCATGTATTAAGGAAAATGCAAGTCTCACTGCAGTAACAGTAGATACCATAGAATCAGAGAAAATAAGGCTGGAAGTAACGTCAAGAGGTCAACTCAAGAGGTCCATCCCTCAGGCAGGATTAACTATACCTAAATCATTCCCGACAGATACTTGTCTAACCTGCTCTTGTAAACCTCCAAAGGTGAAGATTTCCCAATCAGCATTGGTAATATGTTACATTGCTTGTCTATTCTTATAGCTGGAAAATTTGGGGGGGTTTTCCCCCTAATGTCTAACCTAACTCACCTGTTTTGCAGTTTAGCCTGTTGACTTTTTTTTTTTTTTGCCTTATCCCTTATGGAATATGACCCCATTTCATTTGCAGTAACCTTTCACATAATTGTTTTCATGTCTTCCCCTAAGTCTTTCCTTCTCTCAATGGAACAAACCCAATTTTTCCCATCTTTCTCACTCACTCATGTTTTCTAGACCCCTGATCACTTTTGTGGGTCTCTTCTAGACTCTTTCTAATTAGTCTGCATCTTTCTTAATAACCAAACTAGACACACTAGGCCAACGGAGGCTATATCAGTGCTGAATATGAGGGAAAGATTACTTCATTTGTCTCATGTGTCGTACTCCTAGCTTAACATCCCAGTATGAGGTTGCTTTCTCTTTTGATAGTATAACATTGCTGACTTATACTTAGCTTGTGATATACCATAACCCTTGGACACCCTCTGCAGAACTGCCATCTAACCAGTTCTTCTTCATCTTTTATTTGAGGAGCTGATTATTCCTAACTGAAGGTGGTACATTACATGCACTCTTGCTGAAGCTCATCCAATTTATTTCAGAACGTCTCCAATTTGTCAAGATCATGTTGAATTCTAGTTCTGTCCTCCAAAGTGCTTGCAACCCCTCCCAGTCTAGTATCATCAGCCAATGTAATTAGCATATTCTCTATTCCATCATCTAAGTCATTAATTAAGCCACTTGAAGCACCCTTCCAGTGAGATACTAAGTATTGAAGCATACTTTTTGAGTAAGGGTTTCCAAACAGTTCTGAACCCATCTTACTGTAGTTTCTCCTGGACCAGTAATTTTCAACAGGGTGATGTGGCATCCCAGTTACACCTTAATTTTTGGTTGCACCTTAATCTATTAATTTCTGTTAATAGGAAAAATCTATACATTTTCATATTCATTATTGATGAGCACCTCAGAACACCATGGCCCCCCATATTTGAGGTGCCTATATGTGAATAATATTGCCTTTCTTTATGCCCGAACTTTGAAAAGTTCACCCAGAATGGGAACAAAATATATTCTTTTCCTGGGAGTCAATGCAGCAGAATAACACTTTTTTTCTGTCTGTTTTTTTTTTTCCCCCTCCTTTGAGAGTATCCTTCAAATAGGGTTTGGCCAAAATGCCATCCTGACATGCTGAAACTGTGAAAGTGATCCATCTTTGCTTTGCTTGCTAGCCAAGCAAGGTATCCATTCATTATTTCCCTCAAATAGGATGTTTTTCTAGTGCTAGCTTTGAAAGTCTTCTTTATCTTCATTAAACTGTCACATCAACTAACAAAGTTTTGTCATTGAACTCCAACAATTTTGTGGTGTTAACAAGTCCTACAAAGTTCTCAGTGGTAAACACCATTTGTGCAGTACTGGGAACACAATAAATAATTCCTCAGTGAACCACTCAATGGTATCTTTATGGCTACATCATTCTTAATTGACAAAGAAATCAAAAGTGATTAAAATAAGGATATCCTCCTCTCTTCCCCTTCTCCTTTAATAGCTCTTTTTTGTGTCACAAGAAGTAAAACAGCAGGAAACTGTGGAAATGCATGTTTAATCCACTCTGGAAACATCTACAGGTGCCCCTGACTGTGCAATTGGTACTGCACAGTCATTTAGCACTTGCTTTAAGAAACACTAAATGCCTTCTCAGTACCCACTAGTACTGCGCAGTCCCAGTTGCACATGGCTCATTTCCAACCCCAGCTACTGCTATGTAGCTCATCACTATGGTCACAGTTAGTGCCCACCAATGCCACATTGCTGTAGCATATCATGTAGACATGCCCTCTATGTGGCACTTTCCCTATTGAAACTTCTCTGGATTTACACAATAAAATGTAGAAAATTACAACAGTGGATGCCTTAGAGCTGCTGTTGGAAGCCTCAAGACAAGTCCAAGGCCACTGACATGTGTACCTTTTAACTGCTTTAAAAGGGGAAGGGGAGGTGCCACCTGGGATCTCCCATGAGTTGTTAAAGTGCAGCCGTTGTGTCTGCATGGTCTCATAGCAATACACCTTATATGAATCACCTTACCTTGACCCTGAATGAAACAGAGTTAAAATTGCAGCACTTTTGCCACCTTGTGTCTTCATAGACTTACACAAATTTAACAGTTGCATCATAACAGCTAATATCTTTATCCTTTGGTAGTGATATAATTCTTACATCTATCTAAACTCCAGTTTAGTATACTGTATGACTCTTAAAGGGACCCTGCTGTTAGCTAAGAGCAGAAGAACACTATAACAAGGATGGCATTTCATGACTATTCCTCATTCTTCAGTACAGGGAGAACATCCCTACTTTCCACTCCATGGTCTCCTGGATCCCTCTCTGTTGGACAGTAAGATCATAAGAACATTTGCTGGTCAGACCCACACCCACCTTACCCAGTATCCTGTGTCACACACTGGCAGATTGTGGATGCTGCAAGAGAGAGTGAACTGGGCATGACAGGGGTTTTTTTCCTACTGTTCTTCTTTCACGTGCAGCCTCCAGCATTTAAGGTCTAGGAAGTTCTGATTCAGAGGCTGTATCCCTAATTCCTATGCTCAATAGCTACTGATGCTCTTTTCTTCCAAAAAATCGTCCAATTTTTTTTTGAATCTGGCCAAACTGTCAGCTTCCACAGCACCTAGTGGCAACGAATTCTGCACATGAATTACATGCTGTGTGGGTATGTCTACACATACTAGACTAATTGACTGATCTAATGTGCAGCTAAGTGTTACCATCTACATGTGCACCACAATTAGTGTGCACCTGGAGTTCAGGGCTAAGACCCTGTGCCCCCTGCCAGCCTGGGGCTGGCACCCAGGGGAGCCTAGAACTCCCCCTACCTGCCACAGGGGGGTAGAGTAGGGCAGGAGCAGCCCTGGAGTAAGCTGCTCCTGTAGGGCTCAGTTTGCTCCTGACCTAGGCATATATGTAAATGTATGCCCAGGCACAGTTTAATGAACCTGAATTTTCTTCACAAAAAAGGCAGGCATATTAATTGCAAGAGTAAGTTCCCCACCTATGAAAAAGAATTTCCTTTTGTTAGTTTTGAACTTATTACCTACTAGTATCATTTTGTGACCCCTAGTTCTTGTACTGCAAGAGATAATAATAAATCCCTATGTACTTTCTCTTAATTTAGTATTTTGCAAACCCTTATCATCCTGAAAGGTACTTTGCAAACTCTTCAAGATGAGCTTCAACGTTTAACTGTCTCTCTGGCCCTTTTGAGTAGGCTTCTCATCCTGTTTCTGAGCACGTATTTTAAATTGTGTATATTATTTAGTTGAAAACTGTCCATTGGGTGAAAGAGGCCAAGTTGTCTTTTTAATGCTGTAAAATGAATCTGAACTCTCTTTTTATATGCTAGTTGGATCTTTCAAATGTAATTCCTGGTGACTTCCGAGTGAACAAGTGAAAAATAAAACAAAAAACCTCTCAATTTTTGGTTGTATCTTAAATTTTGGACCTACAGCCCTCTGCCAATATCTGGAGATGTTGTAACGTTCAAGTAGCTTGTGTGACTAATTATACCAAGTGAAATATTGTAGGTCCAGCACAGTTGTTGCTAACTGGCCAGGCATATATCATTTTGCACTATATAACAGACCCCCTGAAAAAGTAAAAAATGAAATCTGGTTATTTGAGACATACAAATAACCAGATTTCATTATTTGGTTTTCAAGTTTTAAATAGTTTTATTAGTACAAGAAATGTCTCCCCCACACCCAAAAAAATCCTCCCCAACCACCTGCCACAAAGAAAATATATTTAATCAGAATATAATGCAATCTTCAGACTTTAAGTAGTCTTTAAAACATTTTAAATAATGCTTATTCCAAAAATAGGTATTTTTTTCTATTCATTGCTTCCAAAATAGTCGGTTTGCAATCCATTGTACTGTGGGTCAACGCAAACACTTTGGCTAAGGCATGATGAGTGGTATCCACCGAGCATATTGGCTATGTTAATATTAATAATTATAACCAAACTAATCTTCACATATTGCAATGGAGCCCCCTTTCCTGTCCTGCTCTCTATGTAAACATGCACAGAGCAGAACGTATTGAAGTTCAAGAATTCTCAGTGCACCCAAAAAAAAATCTTTATTGTACTGTTATCATCTTGTGAGCGAGTCTGTCAGCCATTTCCTCCAAGCCACCCCATCTGCCCAAAATCCACCACTGATCTCCAGTTTAAGCATTCTCAATTTAGGGGAAAAAATAGAATTATTTTTTCATTGCCTTCTGCTCAAGCCTCTGGCAGTCATATCAACAGCCCCATCTGTTCGTTTCTAAGCTTAATCCCAAACAGATCCCTGATTTCAGGATTCTCAATTTAAAGGGAATATATATAAAAGGCTACACACACACCCCTATTTAATCAATACATTGTACTTAATCCCATAAATTGCCACAGCAACACTTTTTCTCTTTCTCTTTTTCTTTCTCATGCATGTGCGCGTGTGCGCGCACGCACGCACACACATACACACACACACACAGTGTCCTCTCATATTATACACATTTTTACTTAAATGAAAAGCGTTCTAAAGCACTAAGGTGTGCTCAGCCAATCAAATCTCTGGCCTGGCTGAACACTGCTAACATGATACGTTTCCTTTGGAGCAGAGATGTCAGAACTGTTAAATCACCAGGCCTGACAGCACACACTAGATTTTCAGAGCCAGGCCTGAAGCAACAAAATAAAATGTCTATACATATGTCTTACAGTTGTCATCCTGCATCATGTTGCGCCATTCTAACATGAAGCAGAGGCAGATGCCCCATCACTGCGGGTACCATTGAGTTTCCACCACTTTTGCATGATCTAGAATCTACATGGGAAGAAAAAAACAACTGGTCCAATATTTCTGATGTTACATTAGACGTTAACTAGAACATTTCAATGGATTCAATAAAGGGCTAAAACAAAGCTATTAAACACTGTTTTAAAAATGTGAGAAAGAAAGAAGGAAGACTCACATAAAGCACAGTTGGAGTGCTTAAATAGAAGTCTGGATGAGCTTGTTGACACCAATGTAGTTTCTGGCATTCATTTCAAGGGCACCTGCATTTCAGCCCTAACACATCGTGTAACTCCAAGTCCTACTAATTTATGTTTCCTGGTTGGTCTTCAGGTTCCCACTGGGTATTCCAGCCACAGCACTTACTAGTAGTGGTAGGAGAGGACTGAGACCACCGCATGGTGACATTAGGCTTCACGAACAATTAGTCTTCAGCACATCTCGTTAGAAGTGAAGGGATTCTTGTCCCACAGATAATCTGCATAACTTGCATTTGTATATCATACTTTATTTGACTAATTTGAAAAGTCCCATGATGCAGCCTTCTCTTAGGTTTACAGAAAAAAAAGAAAATATCTTGCATCTCTAGAAATTAGGTCGTTACATGAATGTACACCATAGCCTTTTTTCTGCACTTGGGCAAAGGTGTCTCAACCAATTTAAGTGGCAATTTCACCCTAAGCTACCTAGTTAAGCTGGAGATTTTGGCAAGACTCTGGGTTTATTTTAGTAGCAGCTGGTGACCCACCACCTTGCAGTGAGCGTGCAAGCTAAATCACTCAAGTGTTCAAAGTCCTCCAGCATCTTGCCAAAAGTCCCTTCTTACACTCAGGTGGACAATCAAGTTTTCCCACCGTTCATTGGGAAGCATCACAGAACATCTCAACTTTTTTTTGGTTTGGGGTGGTAGCAGGGCTAAAAGGGGCACACCATAAGGGAGTACCAGGATACTGAGTATACGCACCACAGGAGTTCGAAGTGTTCTGTTCCTTACCCAGACGGATCAGCCCCAGATTCAGGAGACAGGGGTACAAATGGTGCTGCAAGAAGCTGTTTAGAGCTAGTCAAAAAGAGGAGTGGATGCAAGCGAAAGAGACAAAGAGGGAAAATAACTTGGTTCATTTCATTTTAAAGTTGCTTGCAGCAAAGTGACTTTTTTCCAAATCTTTTATGGAAAAATGTAATTGCATTTCTACGAGAATAAATAAATATATCTTTTCACCACTTTTTCTGAATGAAAAAGGGTAAAAATGTGAAAACATTCCTTAGAAAAGAATTTTGTCTCATTTTTCACCTTCTTGCAGTGGAAAAAGGGGTTGGGAGTTGGGAGAAAAAAAAGCAAAAGTATTTTTTGCTAATAGAAGTAACAACAAATTTAAACATGGGTTTGAATCACTGAAACTGTAACTTGTAGATATATACTTGCAAAAATGTTTAGATGATATCTTTCATCAAAAAATATCTGACCCACAAAATCTGGTCTTATTCCCTAATCAGCCAAGCCTTTATTGTGCTTTGATGAGTTAAACTTTTAAATCTGTTTCAAAATTTTTATTATGATTCCCTTACTAGGACTGACTAGCACTTTTTACCAAAAGTACCCCTGACTGCACTAAGAAACAAAGGCAACTTTCTCAAATAAAGAAAGATTTAGTTCATTTCAAAAGCACTGCCCTGAACTACCTAATCTGCTCAGCTTAATTGATAGCAGCAGCTGGGCATACTGCTTTTGCCAAACCTCTGTGGCCCAAATTTATTATACATCAGATGAGGTTTTATGCAAAATATAATTATCAATCATCTTCAACAATAAAGTGAGCATGTAGTATTCAGTCCATTTTATATACATATATCATATTTTACAGGACAGATAAGGTTCTTTGGGTGAATATGATATCTCTTATTAGACCAATTTAAATAGTTGAAAAAAAAAAATTATAGCAAGCTTTCGGGTTTAAAAACCCTTCATCAGGCTGAGGAAGCATCTGCAATTGGTGTGTGCTCTTCCTGGATGAAATGAATAGTAAAGAATCCAGAGGCTGGGCTGGTATGCATGCAAAACAAGCAGTCATTGAAAAGGTTAATTGAAGAGTGATTGGGGAGAGACAGACTGGGTAGAGGGGAAGAGATAAGGGGGATGAATGTAGCAGTTAAATAATGGAGGGGTACCAGGGGAGTCGGATGTCAGGCAGGTTATAATGTGTTATAAATCCAATGTCTATATTTAGTCCATAATTGTTTGTATCCAGGAGGTTGATGAAGTGAGGTTCATAGGCTCGTCTCTGGGAAGTGTTTTGTAAGTTCCCTTTGAGGATCAGAACTGAGAGATTGGAGAGAGAGGGGTTTTCTTCTGAGAAATGTGCCCCCACAAGTAATTGGGTATTCCTGTCTTTGACAGATTTCTGGTGTGCGTTCATTCTGGTGCACAATTGTTGTTTGGTCTCTCCTATGTATTTTCCATACATTTCTGGAGGTGCAGCTGTAAGATGGCTCTGTTGTGGGGTGTAATAATTGTGGGGGTGGTGGAGGGGTGTTGGCAGCTTTAGCATTTCTTGTCATGGCATAGTCTGGATCCATCTGGTGAGTTCTGGGCCTGAGAAAGTTTGCTTTTGATGATGAGGTTAGCAAGGTTCGCTGCTTGTTTGAAGGTTAAGATAAGTTGTTCTGGGAAGATCTCTTTAAGAATATGGTCTCTGTCTAGTATGGGTTGCAATTGTTTGAGGATTTTCCATATGGGTTCGAGGGAGTGGTTATATGTCATAACCAGTGGTGTGCGATTCGTGGGGGGTTCTTCTGTACTACAGAAATTCTTCACATGGTATCTGGGTGGCTCTTCCAAACATGCGATCTATCTCTCTGGAGGTGTGTCCTTCTTGGGTGAGTGTCATATTTTACAATAACTTTCACACAATGGGTATATCCAATCAAGATGCTTTACTGTGTAGTAGACTAATCTACTGTGCAGTAAAGTATCACTATGTAACCACCCCCATGAGCTACTACACAGTAGATTAGTCTACTGCACAGTTTTCCATTAGCTGTAAATACAAGTAGTAGATTTACCATGCAGTAGCTACCACACAGTAATGCATGGTTAGATACTTGACCGGGAGCAAATTGCTCATGGTCAGCCAGGACAACAGGGGGGCAGGAGAACAATCCTCTGTCCCAAGAGCTCTCTACTACTAGGTGTACTCCAATCATGGTGCCCAGGCCTGAACAATGTCACCCTGTTCCAGCAGCAGGTACCTCCTGGCTCCTGGCTATAAATTTGGAGTGGGTGCTGAGAGATTTCTCCTTACCTTCAGAAGCTGCCCACTGCTGGACAGGCTCCAGTCATGGAGCCCAGGCTGGGACAATGGCACCATGCTCTGGCAGCTGCTGCGGACAGGAAGCAATCTCCCAGCCTAGCTGCAGTTGTGGAGCTGGGGTTGAGAGCTGCCTGTTGCTGGGGCAGGGGGACATTGTCCTGACCCAGCTCCATGATCAGAGCAGGGCTTCTGCTGCAAGTAGTTTTGGGTTTGTCTACACATGCAGTTAATGTGCCTAATTTTTTTGCACAGGCTCATTAAACCACTCCTGGGCAGCACATCTACACATGTGCCTGCATCAGGAACACATTGCATCTGACATGAGCAGCCCAGTCCAAGGCTGTTCCTGCCCTGCTCTGCCCCCCTACCCCTAGCTGTCATCGTTCTGGGGGCAGCCCCAATCTGGATGTGGTGGAGAAGAACTGCCACAGTTCAACAGACAGCTCCTTGCCTGCCATGTGCAATGGGGGCCAAATTGAGGCCTGAGCTAGGACAGCTTTCCCTTTCCCCTGGGTCTCAGAGCCACCCCCAATCTCCCAGCAACTGGCAGGGAGCTGCACACTAAGCCAGGACAGCTCCCCCCTGCCACCTAGGCTGACTGGAAGCAAATTATTTTAAGGTGCCGTTTTCTAGAACCTGTATCTGTGGGTACTAGCAGGCGGCACTTTACGTTTATTTACTGTGCAGTAATTGCTGCACATATGTAGACAGTGACACTTTACTGCACATTATATTAATCTAATGCTCAGTAAAGCATCTTGTGTCGATGCACCCTGCTTGTAATAATTGAACATATTAAGACAGAGTAACTTGTCTTCAAAATATGAGGGGAAGCTAGATGGGTTAGGATGACATGGAAGATATAGACCCTTTTATATTCATATTACTGTTTCAGAACTATCGATTGAATCTTGACTGAACATTTTGATGCCTCATGCAGTGGAAGCTAGCTAGGCAATATTGATAGCTTCATAAAGTTTCTGGCCAGAAGGAAACATTAAATCATCCAGTCTGACTTGTGTTTTGTAACAGGTCATTAAATCTTACCCAGTTACCTGTGTATCAAATCAAATGATTAGTATATGACTAAAAGCACATGTTTCAGAAAGGTATTGATCTAAAAACTTCTTACTGACCATATCCCCAGAGCCTGGAATAGACTCCCCCTAAATGTGGTGTAAGCACCTACTCTGGAAACTTTCAAGAAACACTCGGATGCCTATCTTGTCTTATCTTACCTTATCTTATCTTATCTTATCTTGCTGGGATCTTTTGACTCCAGCTGATGCCAGCAGAAGAATTTCCCTCCACTCCCTGAGGCTGCCCTGGGCTGTCCCAGAGACTAGCAGTGGCTAAGGCAAGCAAGCAGCTATGGGGTTCAGGAAGGGAAGAATTCCTGCCCTGGGCTGGGGGACCTTGGGCTGGGGTGTGGGAAGCCTCCCAAGGAGGGGTTCCCTGGGGCCTCCATGCTGGGCTGCATGGGGAAGCACCCAGCTAGGAGGATTTCTCCCCTCTTCCTCTTGTGGCAGTGGCTGAAGCAATCAGCAGCTGGGAAGAAGAAGCCAGGGCTGCCTGGCTGGGGAACCCAGGCTGGGGGAAAACCTCTGAGGGGGAGGCTTCCCCACGGTGTGCCAGCACCAGACAAGGGACTCCTCAACCTCCTGTAGGGGAACAACAGGGGGTTGCAGGCATGTATTGGGGAGCCAATCAGGGATGGACCCACTTGGCTGGGATGGAAATGACCAGTAGGCTCGGAGACTTGCTATAGCACCCTCACTTACTGATCAGGGTCTGTGCGGGCCTCCCCCAGCCATTCCCAATCAAAATCAGAACATCAGTGTACTTGGTTATCAGCTCAATCTTCACAATTTACAGGAAGCTGCAACGATTGAATTGATTCTGCCTTGGGATTTTTTACTTTCTTTCTTAGCGCCAGTGTATTACATATCTGAACCAGTTTCCAATCACTTATACCGCTTTATGTGTAATTTCTGTCCTTAGCCAGGATCTACAAAGCGCCATATGAAAACCAAAGCTAAAAACACCCTATAATGTGTCATATGTAAAAAACAGAGAAGATTAGAGAAATATCAATGCCCTTCTGCTGCAATAGGAGTGATTGATAAACTTAGCTGACTCCCACTTTTTGTCATTTGCCAGTTAATCAGTTCCCAAGCCATTAAATGTGAGGTCTATCAATTCTGTACAATGCTATTGTTTTATCTTTCTTAAACACTCTCACAACACTATTAGTAGTTTTTCTATATCAGTTGGACTTAAACCATTGATAAATGTTTTTGTTTCCAATATTCTGAAAAAAAGAAAAGCCTTCTTAATACATTTAGTACTTCAAGGTGTGTATTTTTCCTTATGTCACTGGCTTTCTTTATCAATTTATCATTTTTCTAACTTCATCACTTTTAATATATATTGACTCTTATTATTTCTTCTTTTTTTCCCATTTTTTTTAAATTTCTTATGACTACCTTCACTTTAATCCATGCTTATCATTTTTCTTAGAATCACTGAATCATACAAAATTAAAGGTGGAAGGGACCTCAGGAAGTCAAGTAGTCCAACCACATGCTCAGAAGAGGACCAGACCCAACTAAATCATGCCAGCCAAGGCTTTGTCTCACCATGTCTTAGAAAACCCCAAGGGTAGAGATTCTACCACCTCTCTGGGTAACCTGTTCCAGTGTTTTACTACCCTTCTAATAAGAACATTCTTCCTAATAGCTAACCTAAACTTTCCTTGCTGCAACTTGGGGCCGTTGCTCCTTGTTCTCTCATCTGTCACCACTGAGAACAGTTCACCTCCATCCTCTTTTGAACCACCTTTCAGGTAGTTGAAGGCTGCTATTAAATCCCCTCTCAGTCTTCTCTTTTCTACACTAAGTAAGCCCAGTTCTGTCAGTTTTTTCCTCATAAATCCTCCAGCCCCCTCACCATTTTTGTTGCTTTCTGCTGGACCCTCTTCAATGTTTTCACATCCTTTCTGTAGTAGAGGGCCCAAAACTGAACACAGGACTCCAGATGTGGCCTTGTCAGAGCTGAATAGAGGGGAATAATTGATTTCCTTGATCTGCTGGCATCACTCCTACCAATCGAGGCCAGTACATTTTAAGCCTTCTTGGTAACAAGGGCACACTGATGGCCAATATTCAGTTTCTTGTCCAATGTAACTCCGAGGTCCTGATCTGCAGAGCTGCTGTCTCGCCAGGCAGCCCCCAGCCTGCCCCAGTGCATGGAATTATTCTGTCCTAAGTGCAGGACATTGCACTTGTCCTTACTGAAACTCATAAGACTTCTTTTGGTCCAATCCTCCAATTTGTCTAGGTCTCTCTGAAACCTAATCCTTTCCTCCACCATATCTACCACTCCCCCCAGCTAGGTGTCATCTACAAAACTGCTGAGGTTGCACTTTATGCCATCTTCCAGGTCTTTGATGAAGACATTGAACAAAACTGGCCCCAGGACCAACCCATGGGGCACTCCACTTCATACCAGTTTATGACGCATTGTCACACCATTGACTACTACCCTGTGAAACTGATAATCCAGCCAGTTATCTATCTATTTTACAGTCTATTAAACCAAACAGTGCTTCCTTAGCTTGCCTGTGAGAATGTTGTTGGAGACAATATCAAAAGCTAAATTGCTAAAATCAAGAGATACCATGTCCACTGCTCTCCCTGCACCCACAAAGCCTTTCACCTCACCATAGAAGGCAATCAGGTTGGTCAAGCATGACTTGCCCTTTGTGAATCCATGCTGACTGTTCCTAATCAGCTTCTTCTCCTCCAAGTGATTAGAAATGGATTCCTTGAGGACCTGCTCCATGATTTTTTCAGGGATTGAGGTGAGGCTGACTTGTCTGTAGTTCCCTCCTGGGGATCCTCCTGTTACTTTTTCCCGTTCTTAAAGGGCACTATGTTTGCCCTTGTCCAACCATCCTGGACCTCTCCTGATAGCTATGAATTTTCAAAGATGATGGCCAGTAGTGCTGCAAGCTATCTCCCTCAGCACCCTTAGGTGCATCCCATCTGGTCCCAGGGACTTCTATATCTCCATCTTTGCTAAATAGTGCCTAACCTGGTCTTTCATCACTGTTGGCTGCTCACTACCTCCCCAAACTGTGTTCCAGGTGCAGTAGTCTGGGAGCTGACCTTGCCTGTGAAGACTGAGGTGAAAAAGGCATTGAGCACTTCAGCCTTTCTTCATCCTCTGTCACTAAGTTGCCTCCCCAATATTTTAAGGGACCCATACTTTCCCTGATCTTCCTCTTGTTACTGATATACTTGTAAAAACCCTTTTTATTGTCCCTTGCTAGCTGCAACTCCAATTAAACTTTAGCATTCCTGCCTTCATATGTGCATGCCCAAGCTTGTCTGTCCAAGTTTCCACTTTCTGTAGGCTTCTATTTTTTGGTTAAGTTTCCTGAGGAATTCCCTACTAAACCAAGCTGGTCTTCTGCTTTATTTGCTAGTCCTTCTGCACACTGGAATGGTTTGTTCCCTCACTCTCAGGAAGGCTTCTTTAAATACAGCCAGCTTTCTTGGGCTCCTCTCCACCTCAGGCTGGCTTCCCAGAGAATCCTGCTCATGAGTTCCCTGAGTGAGTCGAAGTCTGCTTTTCTGAAATCCAGGGTCCTTACTCTGCTGCTCTCAATCCTTCCTTTCCTCAGGAAACTGAACTCAATCATCTCATAGTTGCTGTTGGGCAAATTTCCATTCATTATTACATTCCCCACAAATTCTTCCTTGTTTGTGAGCATCACGTCAAGAAAAATATGGCCCCTTATTGGCCACTCCGACCCTTGCATCAGAAGGTTGTCCCCAAAACTGTCCAAAAACTATGGGGATTTTCTGTGCCAGTGGCAATGCGCAGGGGGTGCATAGGGGTGCACATGCACCCCTTGAGATCGCTGGTGTACCCCCTGTCAGGCTGCACTCCCCACTTAGGTGATGAGCAGGGGGGGCAGGTGGGAGTGCCAGTTCTCTCTCCCCCACCCGTGAGCACTGGCCAGGGAGTGGCAGTGCCGGATGAAGTGTCTGTGGCACTCCCAGAAGCGGCTGCCTCTGCTTCCAGTGCCATATGAAGTTGTCACTTCCAGGTGAGTTCAATTTGCCATGAGAGA